>NW_017306417.1:1900619-1991805 GCF_000935625.1 Nanorana parkeri
GGTCTGTTAAATATATATTATATATAAATATATAATTGAAAGTGTTACCTGCCTAAAATACAGTGAGCTTATTCGAACCGTGCGCTGACAACACATTGCTTTTGATGCACTAAAATCTTAAGCATTGTTAAGAACACTGCCCAGTTCTCTCTTGAAACTATAGAAAACCTCCTCCCTATGTTATAAAGGAAAGGAAGGGGAGAGGTTTTCTGTAGTCCTAATACACTTCCTGTCCTAAAGTGACAAATCTGCCCCTCCATAAATACAGTACTGTGAGTCTGCATTGTCACCCTAGGACAAAAAGTATATTACTGGCAGTCTGATATCTGAGCAGTCTCTTTTGGAAGCAGCCATTTTCCTGCCCTCAACTACATGTTGGTTCTCTGCAGCAGAACTCTGCTTGTGACATGGCTGTTGTGAAACTAGTGTGTGGCCCAGGGGTCAAAGAAGACATCTACAGTAACAGCATACTCAGTCATGTAAGGATTATTGTGACAAATTCCCTCTAATGTGACTGCAAGGACAAAAATCTGAAAGTTGCTATTGTTAGCATGTTTTCCAAGATGAAGATGATGGGATTCTTATACAGATCCTCCATTTACTACCTAGTGAGTCATTGACCTGGAACCAGCAATGTCGGAAATGTCTCAACTCCTGCCCAGCATACTTGTTCCAGGTCTATGTCTGGTTAGGTAGTAAAAATTCAGGATGACTGCTACTTTGATTCAGAGAGGAGAAGCTCATACTCTTGGTCCAAGCACTTTCACAGGGGAGAAGGTCATACTCTAGGTCCAAGCACTTTCACAGGGAAGAAGGTCATACTCTAGGTCCAGGCACTTTGACAGAGGAGAAGGTCATATTCTAGGTCTAAGCACTTTAACAGCGGAGAAGATCATACTCTAGGTCCAAGCACTTTCAGAGGGGAGAAGCTCATACTCTAGGTCCAAGCACTTTCACAGGGAAGAAGGTCATACTCTAGGTCCAGGCACTTTGACAGAGGAGAAGGTCATATTCTAGGTCTAAGCACTTTAACAGCGGAGAAGATCATACTCTAGGTCCAAGCACTTTCAGAGGGGAGAAGCTCATACTCTAGGTCCAAGCACTTTCACAGGGAAGAAGGTCATACTCTAGGTCCAGGCACTTTGACAGAGGAGAAGGTCATATTCTAGGTCTAAGCACTTTAACAGCGGAGAAGATCATACTCTAGGTCCAAGCACTTTCAGAGGGGAGAAGCTCATACTCTAGGTCCAAGCACTTTCACAGGGGAGAAGGCCATACTCTAGGTCCAAGCACTTTCACAGGGAAGAAGGTCATACTCTAGGTCCAAGCACTTTCACAGGGGAGAAGGTCATACTCTAGGTCCAAGCACTTTCACAGGGAAGAAGGTCATACTCTAGGTCCAAACACTTTCACAGGGGAGGTCATATTCTAGGTCCAAGCACTTTCACAGGGAATAAGGTCATGCTCTAGGTCCAAACACTTTCACAGGGGAGAAGGTCATACTCTAGGTCCAAACACTTTCACAGGGGAGAAGGTCATACTCAAGCCAGGTTAATAGTGTCTCTGCAGGTTATGTTTATTTATGGCTGTCTTCAATGTATGACAACTAAGGTGGTCCCTTAGATCCAAAGCTAACAAGGCCAAGTCAATGATTTCCTTATGTCCTTGTTTGCCACTCGCTTTTTACTCAAATCAGGGACTGGCATGCACTTAGTGATACATTAAGATGCTGCCATCATACATATCCCTTCTGTTAACTCCCAGTCCGAGACTGGTGCTAAACAGTCAAATATAAATCAAATGTAGGCCCCTGATTTTTTTCTTCTTCTAAATAACTCCAGGCCAAAATAGAATATCAAGCTTATTGCAGATTCCAGATTCAATGTATGTTGTCCCTGCTCCACCCTGTTTAAGACAAAGGAAGAATATTGCTAATTCAGGGATATATACTTGAGTGCATTATTGCTCTTGCTCTGACCTGAATGTTGTTCCCTGGGGACGAGTGTTAAGGCAAGCGTCTAGTCATTAATGTAATCCATTTAGCTACTCTGAACTATTGAAAAGCAGTAAATGATTTATTACATAATAAAAATGGAGTAACTGACAGCATTGTTGCAGCTAAAATCCATAATGTGCATCTTATATTTTCAAGTGTTGATGTAATATACTGTATGTTTTACGTTTGTTTACTCCAAAATGAACATTTTAATTATTTAAGTCGGCAGATTCTTATAATGATTTGGTTCTGCTACAGTGGTCAGATGAGATATACTGTATTTTGATTAAAGAAAACCAGCAAGGAAAGGAATACATGGGCGGTAATTACTGATCCTCTTTGGAAAATACTAATTACCTGGCTGTTTCTGGCTTCATTACTTTGTGGGTCAAAGATCCAGAGAAGCCATGCAGCAACTGAAGTCAAATTTTTATTTGCATACTTGTTCTAGGTCGGTGACAATTTTGTAGTCAGAGGATCAGGAAGATAGCCAGGTGTTTTGGTTTTCCTGTTTTCTCCCTACTTTGTGATCTTCCTGTGGATATGGGGGCACTGCAGTTGCAGCTAAATGACACTTTTACTGCGTTGAGTACAGCAGAACGTGTCAGCAGTGCATTTTTCTAGCTGCTTGTAAGTCCAACTTATGAGTGTGCAGAAAAGGGTGACAACGCTACAGCTGAACTAAGTGTTGTCACCCTAGGAATGGAGTGCACAGGGTAGGCACACTGGTGTGATTTATAGAAAAACAGAGGATATAAAAAAAAAAAAGCATTAAAGGAACATGCAGCAAAATATTTCATTTAAATCTTTAGACTTGCAAGCCATCACGGGTCGATCAGGGACAGCGATTGCAATGGTAAAAATCCCATGTGTGCCCGGCCTTTATATGAGAAGCACCCAGATTTAGGCTAAGTTCATATGGGCGGTAAAGGTAGATCAACTGCCTGTTTTTACCCCCCTGACCACCTACGCACATATTAATGTGACGGCCACCGGTCTGTATACATTGCATCGCAGTGCAGCAAATTTAACTTGGCAGAGCCATGTGATTGCTGTGCAGTAGTTCAATATAAAAAAAGGGGGGAAAAAAGGCAATTAGGATGCTGCAGTATTGCCTCTTTAAAGAGATCCTTTTAGTGAACGATATAGAGAAATAATGTTAAAAAGAAATGAATATTGTTTTTTTTAAGCATTTTACATTCGATACCAGTAAATCCTATGGAAAAAACACTTACTGGAAACTACACCAAAAATGCAGCAAGTGGGATTTCTTTAAACATCCTGCACTGAAACATATAGATGTCAATGGTGCACTTGCCAGGAGAAGACATGTCATCATTAGAGAGATTTCTTCAGGAAATTGCTAATTGTGGCCGCTGTAAGTAATAGGAAAAGCCGTCTTATGCTGAGTTACCAGCATTTTGAAAGCATTGAAAGCTGTTTAAGATTGCACCAAAGCTTTGGAAATCTGAAGGAGTGTGTCATTCACTTCCCACATACTTGCAGTATAATATCTATTACTAGGTGATAAGCATTTTAGAATTTAGCATTAGGAAGGTCATACATGGCTGTGAAAGCAACATGAGCACTGCTTGTGACAGCTGGGCGAGGGTGACGAGGATCCATCCAGATCATCTCCAGACCAGACCAGATTGTTTCCAGACCCAAAATGCATCCTAAAGTATCCATATGCTATTTCTGGCCTCTGTTCACACCAGCGCAGTCCATTCCAGACCAGACCATAAAAATACTGCATGTCTCATTTTGTCTAGTCTGGAATGCACTGGAACGCATGGAAACACAGCAAAAACTCATACAAACGCACTGGACCGCACCTGAAAGCCAATTTTAAGCTAAAAAAAAAAGAAAAAGCCAAAACATAACAGCTCCTGAACGCGCCAAAATTACAGTAAAATCGCATTCTAGATCTGGCCCAGAAAAGGGTGTGAACCTGGCCTCAAGCAGGTGTAAACAAACTCGGACCCTCCAGATGGGATGACTGCAAATCCCATCGTGCATCTGCCTCTGGGAGTCATGCCTGTGCATGTCAGAGTCTTGCAATACCTAAGAGGATTTGTATTTGCCCCACAGCTGGAGGTCCCGAGTTTGACTATCTATGGTTTTAAACTGGGGGTAAGCCATTCACCTTGGTGGTATGGGAACCAAATGCTGGGTAAGGGGACTAGATCACTAAATAATTTAAATAAAATTGAAACAGAATGCTCTGCTTACTGAACATGAAACCAAAGTGGATTTGACTTGATGTGTCAGATGATATGCAAGTAACTTTGTCAGTAACTGGCCCTCGGTTCCATGCTTCAATTGTGCAAAATCAACAAGTTATTCCAGGCTTGAATATTCATAATTTGCCAGTTTAATAATATTATTATTATTATTATTATTATTATTATACAAGATTTATATAGCACCAACAGTTTGTGCAGCACTACAATATAAGGAAGACATTACAGTTACAAAACAAGTCAAGACAAGATGATTAGGAGGGCCCTGCCCGTGGGAGCTTACAATCTAAAAATGTTAAAGTAGTAAATAATGTATGATAACATCTGTATGGTCTTCTTCTAGCTGTCCTGATCCTCGCTATCAACATGAAAAGTGGGATCAAGCTGTTGACATCTTTTGAAGTCATACTTGTAACTACTGATGAGCAGGGGATGGTGCAAACTGAGCTCGCCCAAACCCGTGCAAAACCTTTACTGACACCCCACTTACTGGCCCAATGAGTTGTGGCAGGGGCATTCCCAGCACACTTGTGACGTGAAGCTGCGTGGTGGGGAACACCCTGGCCGCAACTGATTGGGCCGGGAGGGGGGGGTGTTAGTGACAGTTTTGCGCGGGCTTGGGATAATTTGGTTCATACGAACCCCCCGCATATCACTACAGGTAACCTATAGGAATGGTGATGATAATGATGTTGACAGTCTAGTAAAGAAAGTATGGGGACATATTGGGTAATGCATTGAGGGTTTGTAATTGTAAAAAGTAATCATCTGGTCTAAATCTAGACCCGCTTGATCACATACAGAGATTTGCCAGCATCTAAAATGTTTGTGCATTACATTTGTTTGCCTGTACCTAACCTTAGATGGCAATGATAAGCTAAAGTCTGGGAAGAATAAAGATTGTCTAAATACAAGAAGCACGTGTATTCTTACTGAATGTGGGGTCCTTTGTGTCATTTATTCCACATATGCACAGTAATGTAGTGTGAAACAAGTCACAGACTGGTCTTGTGCAGGGTGACTGGTCTTGTATCTGCCCCCCTCTGTAGCAATTTGCAGGTAGCCTTTGGCAGGAGGGACTCCACAGCTGTGCTCTCTGCACAGACTATGTACAGCACAACTTTTGCAAGGTTATATCTTTAACAAAGGCATTTGGTGCACAGGAAATGGCTATATATTCTTTACGGCTTCTGAGGAATATAGTTAAAGTCAAACCCCAGGCACAAAAACTTTCATTGAAATAAATGTATATTCCTTAATAGCTACAAAGGATTTACATCTACTTGGTGTGCACCAAATGCCTTTACAAACCCTAAAATTACATTGTAAGAGTAGTGGTGACTTCATCACTGTGCTGCACATACCCTGTGCAGAGAGCAAAGCTGTGGGAGGCTGCCTGCAGAAAACTACAGGAGGGGGCGGACACAACACCAGTCACCCTGCATAAGTAGAGAGAGCAGCAGTAACCTGTATTACAGGAAGCTCCTAGACAGAGGTAAAGTTTCACACTGGATTACTGCACAGATCTGGAAGAAATACACAAAGCACACAAAGAAGTAAGAATACACAAGACTCTTGTATTGGAACAATATTTTCTAATCCTGGAGTGCAGCTTTAAATACATGTTTTATGACTGGTGTTCAGCTTTAAATGAAGGTTTTGATTATTGGAGTTTAGCTTTAAAGCTGAAGTTTAGCTTTTGTGTTTTTTTTGTGTTTTTTTGGGGGGGGGAAAATACATTAGTTATATGTAATGGTGTGTAAGCCATTACCTGCAGACTTCTGCTTCTTCTAAAATCTTCCTCTCAGTGCTCCCAATCATGCCATTCCGTGAATAGAGGAGGAGCAGTTAAATGACAGAATCTCCACCGTCCATTCACAGAAGGTGATAGCTAATAACTCATGTGTTTGGTGCTAATATTTTATGCTAACAGGGAAGACAGAAAAAGCAAGAACACAAAAGTACACAAAGGTTAGAATGTGTCAAGTTTGAATTACTGTCTGTATCCTGATTATGAAGATTTCCCCTCACTTCCTGTCATGCACAGTCTGCCTTTCAGGATGTGACAGGGTGTCAGTGGACAAGGAAGTGAGAGACAAATCTCCACAATGTCAAAAGGAACAGAAAACAAAAGAGCACCAGACCAACCAGATGTGAAAGTCCATATAAAAGTTTAATAATTGTGTTGATCTAACAGCCAACACATTTTGGGGAGCAGACACAACCTCCTTCCTCAGGGCTTGAAAACAATGAGAATGAAGGAATGGACTCAGGCAGTGGTACTGCCTATGGTCTACAAATTTTGTGAGAACCAACCATACCTGCAATAACATCAAAATTCATTTTTTTGGGGGGTTTTCATGCTCAGCACATCCACGCCCTGAGGAAGGGTGTTGTGCCTGCCCCTGGAACACTTTGGCTGTTTGATCAACACAATTATTACACTTTTTTATGAACTCTAAACTCTGTTTTGGTCTCAAATTTCTGTTTTCTGTCCCTGAGTTGCCCCCCAGTACTTCCTTTTGAAAGATGTGCATCTTTGAGCTGCCTAACCATGAGCTACCTACAAATCAAGTTGGGTCAATCACAAATCATAGCAATAGACTCCTTCCATCATTTTTGAAATATTCCAACAAGAAAAGCCTGACAGTTTCCAAACTAATGAAAACAGATTTGAAGGTGTCCATGTCCCTGTTGGAAATATTGCAACAAGTAATTCTAATTCTAAGCAGCACACCATACTGTTGCATCAAAGTCAGATTTCTCATAAACCTATAGTTTAATGCCAGATGGGTATACACTATGGGTTTATAATACATTTCATCTCTGTTCAAAAATAAGGTGTGCTGGTGAGAAGGATTTGATGCAATTTGTGAGATGGTGTCAAGCATCTTGTCATTACAGCTTCAGTGATAAATGTGGCTTCTAACCCAGAGGTGTGTAACTGGTTTACAAGTCTTGGGCCTGTTAAAAAGATTTTCCTTCACTTCGTGTCCCAGTGTGAAGGAACTCTCCCCAATCTGATCACAGCAATAAAAACTTAAAATACAGTCTATCATGTCACGCTGGAGTTGGGTTCTAGGCTCTAATAATCTTCAACCAGGCCCCAGATAATCCTTTGCCTGGGATAAGGGTCCACTATTTTCTGCAATATACCTATGACACAGTAGTGGGGACTGCTGCCCTTTTTTATCTCTGCTTTATAAATAGAGATAAATAGAACGTGGGAGAAACCTTTCCAACTCCTCCAATCTCTTGCTGTACTGATCTTCCAAGATCTACTTCTTATACCCAGAGATTGTCACTCCAATGCACCAAAGACAGTTGTAGCACATGTCAAGCTTTAATAAATTAACACATATAGATATAAAAACTGCTGTACTGATTTCAAGTGTGACTTTGGTTTAGTCCAGATCCGGGAGTAACTAGAAATGATAGGGCCTCATAGCAAAATATAGTGGGCCCCCTAATATCACGTGTTCAGAACCTAGCTGCCGTAGGTCATATTTTTCAGAGAGGTAAAGCAGAAAGTCAATAATCAGTAGGTGAAAAAAGTGCCCCAGTAGGAGGAACAAATGCCACATGTCAGAGGTCAGCAGGGGAGTACAAAAAGTAAATCAGTCAGTAGGAGGAAAGAAAAACTGCCCCCACACTTGTGCACAGTAGGGGGAACAATTGCCCTGGTGTCAGTGGTCAAAGAAAGTCACAAAAATTATTGGTGTCAGTGATCAAAAGAAGGAAAAATTGCCCTGGTGTCAGTGATCAAAAGAAGGAAAAATTGCTCTGGTGTCAGTGGTCAATGGTAGGAAAAATTGCACTGGTGTAGGTGGTCAAAGGAAGAAAAAATTGCCCTGGTGTAGGTGGTCAAAGGAAGGAAAAATTGTCCTGGTGTCAGTGATCAAAGGAAGGGACAATTGCCCTGGTGTAAGTGAGCGAAGGAAAAGACAATTGCCCTGGTGTCAGTGGTCAAAGGAAGGAAGAATTGCCCTGGTGTTAGTGGTCAAAGGAAGGAAAACTTGCCCTGGTGTAGGTGGTCAAAGGAAAGAAAAATTACCCTGGTGTCAGTGGTCAAAGGAAGGACAAATTTCCTTTGGTGTAGGTGGTCAAAGGAAGGAAAACTTGCCCTGGTGTAGGTGGCCAAAGGAAGGAAAAATTGCCCTGGTGTTAGTGGTCAAAGGAAGGAACAATTACCCTCGTGTCAGTGGTCAAAGGAAGGAAAAATTGCCCTGGTGTAGGTGGTCAAAGGAAGGAAAAATTGTGCTGGTGTCAGTGGTCAAAGGAAGGAACAATTGCCCTGGTGTAGGTGGTCAAAGGAAGGAAAAATTGTGCTGGTGTCAGTGGTCAAAGGAAGGAACAATTGCCCTGGTGTAGGTGGTCAAAGGAAGGAAAAATTGTGCTGGTGTCAGTGGTCAAAGGAAGGAACAATTGCCCTGGTGTAGGTGGTCAAAGGAAGGAAAACTTGCCCTGGTGTAGGTGGCCAAAGGAAGGAAAAATTGCCCTGGTGTTAGTGGTCAAAGGAAGGAACAATTACCCTCGTGTCAGTGGTCAAAGGAAGGAAAAATTGCCCTGGTGTAGGTGGTCAAAGGAAGGAAAACTTGCCCTGGTGTAGGTGGCCAAAGGAAGGAAAAATTGCCCTGGTGTTAGTGGTCAAAGGAAGGAACAATTACCCTCGTGTCAGTGGTCAAAGGAAGGAAAAATTGCCCTGGTGTAGGTGGTCAAAGGAAGGAAAACTTGCCCTGGTGTAGGTGGCCAAAGGAAGGAAAAATTGCCCTGGTGTTAGTGGTCAAAGGAAGGAACAATTACCCTCGTGTCAGTGGTCAAAGGAAGGAAAAATTGCCCTGGTGTAGGTGGTCAAAGGAAGGAAAACTTGCCCTGGTGTAGGTGGTCAAAGGAAGGAAAAATTGTGCTGGTGTTAGTGGTCAAAGGTAGGGAAAATTGCACTGGTGTAGGTGGTCAAAGGAAGAAAAAATTGCTCTGGTGTCAGTGGTCAAAGGTAGGGAAAATTGCACTGGTGTAGGTGGTCAAAGGAAGAAAAAATTGCCCTGGTGTAGGTGGTCAAAGGAAGAAAAAATTCCCCTAGTGTAGGTGGTCAAAGGAAAGAAAATTTGCCCTGCTGTCAGTGGTCAAAGGAAGGAAAAATTGTGCTGGTGTTAGTGGTCAAAGGAAGGAAAAATCGCCCTGGTGTAGGTGGTCAAAAGAAGGAAAAATTGCCCTGGTGTAGGTGGTCAAAGGAAGAAAAAATTGTGCTGGTGTATGTGGTCAAAAGAAGGAAAAATTGCCCTGGTGTAGGTAGTCAAAGAAAGGAAAAATTGCTCTGGTGTCAGTGGTCAAATGTAGGGAAAATTGCACTGGTGTAGGTGGTCAAAGGAAGAAAAAATTGCCCTGGTGTAGGTGGTCAAAGGAAGAAAAAATTCCCCTAGTGTAGGTGGTCAAAGGAAGAAAAAATTCCCCTAGTGTAGGTGGTTAAAGGAAAGAAAATTTGCCCTGGTGTCAGTAGTCAAAGGAAGGAACAATTGGCCTGGTGTAAGTGATCAAAAAAAGTAAAAATTGCCCTGGTGTAGGTGGTCAAAGGAAGGAAAAATTGCCCTGGTGTCAGTTGTAGTAGTGGGAGTTAAAAAAATGCCTTGGTGTTAATTGTCAGTAGGCATAAAAAAATGTCTTGTCAGTGGCCAGTAGGGGAAAAAATTACTCTCCCTGCAGGCTGGTGTTGATTTTTGAATTTAGTGCAGCATTCGGAGAAATGGAGAAATTACCAGTCCCGTCTGCGGCAGAGAGATTTGTAGTTCTCTATGGAATACAAGTTCGGTGACGTCACCACACTTGTAGTCCATTCATTCTTCCTCCCATCCATGTTACTATATGGCCATACCAAGGTAAGGACAGGGACAGGAGGAAGAGTCTGTATGAGCCAAAGCATTGCACCCGCAATCCACAGATCACAGTTGCAATACTTTACTGGCTCCAATGCAAACAAATAATAAATGCACATTTTTCTTTTAGGAAGACATGCACATTTATTTTTTCTAAAAGGTGGACTTTACCTTTAACATATTACAGCTTTTTTTTATTTTAGTGATTGAGTTTACATTCTTTAAAGGAGAAGGATGATGATTAAGCAAAGTCCTATGAATAATAATAGAGACATTTTATTGATTTAATATTTTTTGCCAGTTAAAGAAAATCATAATTGGCTTCAGGTTGAAATAGAAAGGTAGTGTTCATATTATTATAATACTAAATTGCTTGTACAACAATTAAGTGCATGCCATGGGCTTTTAATTAATCAGGAGTGGTCCTTTAAATAATAGTGATTTTCAGTTACACAGGGTAGCGCTGAGAGAAATATCCTGACGCAGTTATTCTGCAGAAAATGAATACGTAATGACTGCCGTGTCAAGTATCTGTACTTCCAATAGTTGCAGTGGGGGGATGGTGTAGTATACAGGAAGATCAGATACGCAAAAAAAAAAAAGCCTTTTGCTTAATGCATTGTAGTTAATCACCTAGGACTGGATCCATGCTGATACAGCACACCGTGGACAGTTTAACAATATGGTCCAGGAATGACAAAATCCACCTTAGAATAAAGCTTCTTCTGCAGCTGCCCAGTCGTAGAGAGCTGCAGCATTTTACAGCCTCTCTGTAGGGCAGGGAATCTTGCAGAGAAACCACATTCTCTTTCCGATGCAGTCTGATGGAAGCTGTAAAAGGCACATCATTTATGATTCATAAAGCACTCCACAACAGAGCTCACTGTATATTCTGCAGGAGACAGTGCTGTGCTTGTATATTGCTGATAAGCACTTATTTAAAGAAGCCTTGTCTTCTTTTTTTTTTTTTTTAAGTAGATGCCTACTCTGTATTCTAAGCAAAACAAAATGTAAACAAAGAAAATGTTTTTGTGAGCACCAAGCAACTGACAATGTTTTAATGTGCATCAAGCCACTGGCAAAAAAAAAAAAAATTGAGAACATATGTCCTCAATTGTTTCTTGCTGGTTGCTTGAATGCCAGATAATTGAGAGTTTACTGTAATTGGGTTTCCACATACTTAAACAGTCAGGGCCCGTTCATACCAAAATGGGAAGGAAATCCCAAGTCAAAGGAGGGTCGGTTGACTTGCAATGAAACCTTCCGACTTCCTTTCAATCTGTTGCGTTGTGATCCATTTTTCAATGGAATCCGGATCCGGAGTGTTGTGAACTTGCCCCATTTACACCCATTCTTTTTTGTTGCCCTTCCATTAGCATCCGTTGAAAAACGCATTGCAACAGATGGCAATGCAACAGATCCAGTGTGAATGGGTCTTTTTAACAAAATGATGCATGCCTCACTAGAACCACTGCTGGTGGGTTGTGTTCACATCTACACAGTGTGCACCAATATTTTGCATTGGGCTGCGCAGGACGGTCATAAAAATAAATCAGACCTGTAATTTTTAGCAGGCAGTCTGTAGTGGGTAGAGCCTGGTGGACCCCTCACATAGTTCTACTCCCATCACAGGCTATCAACAACACAGTGATGATGTCACTGCTAATTTTACAAGGTAATAGCAGGGCTTGTAAAGGCATTTGGTTCACACAAAATAGATGAATCTCCATTGTGGCTATTGAAGAATATATTTTAATGCAAGTGAAGTTTTAATGAAACCTGACTGTATAATGCACTGATGAACTCATTATTATATAAAACTCTGTTTACTCCATTTCCAATGTACACAAATTGTTGTACAGAAAAGAAAAAATAGCTTGATATAATATGTCTGGTAATTTGTACGCTATTTTTAAACCAAGCCCATCCCTGATTACTAATGTCATACATGATCTATAGAACGCTTTATAAAATCCCAGGCAGTGAGCTAAGCAGTGAAAGTCTAGCAGCCTTTTACTGGTCATTTGAACCTACACACGAGACAACATATTGCATTACAGCCGCCTCCTGAGAATGCGCCCATTTAGCAAACTCGTCATGCCATATTCAAATGTCGTGTGGCTTTTTTTTATATTAAATAATGGCCAGAAACACATTTATTCAGTTATTGACTCAAATACAGAACATGCTGGATCTTCTTTGTTTATATCTCATGGATGCTCTAGAGAGGTTGTTTCTGTAATCACATTCATCTGCAAACAGCATCACGGTATTATAAGTAGTCATATCCAAATAACGCACGCAATGTGTGTGTGTGTGCAAGTACGCAGCGTGTGCGAATATCTATATTTCTTTTTTAAAATAGGGTTGGAAATGTGCATTTGCATATAAGAACAATATCGACTTCGTGGGTTAGTTCACCTTTTCACAAAAAATATAAAGGTGAACTAACGCACAATGTTAATGGTCCACCTCTTCTGCTTAAAACGAATGTGAGGTGAAAAAAAAGAAAAAATAGCTGGTAGGTAGGGATTTTTGGCAGAAGAGACATGCAAAGTCTCTTCTGCCAAAAAAATCTTCCTCTCTCCCCATGCACCATACAGTGTACACACTCAGCCTATTTACACATCTATAAGATGCCATGAATGGGCCAGGTGCCATGGAGGATGTGTTCATGTGCAGGACTTGTATCACTTCTGGCCACCCAATGACCAAAGAAGATTTCTGAGAACCCAGAGGTGTTGGCAGTCGAGATGGATACAGTGCTGAGGATTGATCTGACAGCGCTGCAGAAGGGCACACTAGTAAGGTAAGTGCCCTAATGTGCAAGTATGCATAGTGAGCTTGGAGCAGTGGCTACTTTACAAGACACACAGGGACCACTGTGAACAAAAGTAGCCACCCTCCAGAAGAAAGGACAGTGCCAGCACCAATTCAGAGATGATTTGAGGATCTACAGCTGAGTGCTACACAAATAAGATACATTTTTGTTATTAGTTAGGGTACTTGAATGAATTTTTAAGATGTAACTCATGAGTTTAGTGTCACTTTAACTTTCTAGCAAATACCAATACAGAAATATCAGTCGTTGGTGGAATGACACTTTAAAAAAGAGAGGGCACAGATAGTTAATTAGGTATCTGGGTGTCTGGTTCAGAAGATCTGCTAATGTGTACATATCTCTCCCAGCATCAGAAATGTAGCTAACATCAGGTATATAGAGATCTCAACATTTTCGTAATTTTAGAAAACGTAAAAGTTAATGCAAATTCTTGGGTGATTCTGGGAGGGCATCTTTGGAGACCTCAGGAGATTTGTAGGCACTATTAGGAGACCAGGATAGGAAGCTATTAATTTTCATAGGTTACAGCTCTGCCATCCCCCCTGCACTGCCTTACTGCCAGTACACGCTATTATATGCCAGATATGCACACGCCATTATATCTTAGATCTGGATTTCTGGTTTGCTAACTATTAAAGCCCAATTGAACCCTCTTGATTTGTTACTCTAGCAGTCAGTGTACATTGTGATACATATTCTGCTCTTTTACCTTAATTTTAGCTCCAAATCCACAGAGATTCTTAGGGAGTGAGAGCGTTGTTAATCAGAGCAGTGTTCAGGGAATTTCAGACCTCTTGAGAGCCGGGCCTTTGCATTGGATGTGAGAGTAACAGTCCACCTCTCCTATGTACTGCCAGCACAGGTTATTTTTACCCCTGCTGCAGTATGTAGCAACTAGAACGTAAAACAAATGAAAAAAAATCAGTGTATTTATTACTGTATATAGCACCTAAGAGCATAACATTAATAACGCAAGATGGTTTAATTGGGCTTTTTAAAACAAGTACAACTTGTTTAGCAAAGGAGTCTACAAATGAGTGACAACATGCAAATTACAGAAAACCAAATACCGAGCAAGAAAAGACCTCACTATGGTTTGACTACAGTAAACTAGATCCTGATTGGTCATTACGGGTTACTGCACTGTACATTTCTATTGCTCTTTGGACTTTCTTACTGAATGAGGCTAATAGTGTAAAAAAAATATATATAGATTTTTACAGTATTGCACAATCTGTATTTATTAGATATTACCAAAAGCAATACATAAACCTGGTGAATGGCCATCTGCCGAGGCACTTAGCTTCTTTGTATATTGATAACTGTAAATGATGGTTGTCTAATAGTGTTGGGAAATATCATGTTTTATTTGTCCTGTATTTGGCACATGTCTGTATAATGAGTTTACATGAGATTGGCTGAACAGCTTAGGCCTAGGAACTTGTAAGTCTCTTGGGAAAATATAGATTCATTGACTAAAAATATGCTCCACTTTGTCCTAATCCGATTTACTTGGAGGGATTTTTTCAGAAAAGTGTGTGATATTCCCTTGGAAGTAAATGCGTATTATCGACACACACAAGGGCCAGTAAGTGCTACTATTCAGTTCCGGTTACACAAATTGGATCCTTACTGGCAGTTTGCAGAAGGTTAGGGTCAAAACTGTATATAATATTTCTCACACATAGATCTTATGGAGTGCAGCCATATGTCAGATGGAGAGATTATTACTATTCACTGACCAAGCTTTGCAGCCTAATGCACCCTCAGAGAAGAAGCTGCTGAAGCATGATTTGTGCTTTATCAGCTTCAGTGGGGTCTATTGGTGACCTTAGGGGTCTAAAAGACCCCTGATGTCTTCATAAAGAGGGCCCGTCACTTCCTCTGTGCTATCACATAGGAGGCTAACAAGGGCAATAGCAATAAAGTTAAGCGTAAAAAAAAATAATTACATATAAAAAATAAAACAGAAACAAATATGTATAAGAAATGGCAATTTAGCAAACATGCAAATGTGAATGCCAATGCAAAATACATTTTGGGAAATTTTACAAAATGTGTACTCGCTTTAGTTTCACACTAAGGGGCACATTTATCGAAGATTCAATTGTCTTTTTGCCCAATGTTTCGCCTGTTTTTTTGCTAAACATATACTATAGGTATCATGCCAAATTAGTGTAAATCCACCCAGTGAAATGACGCTTCATGATATTTGGATATAACTATTCTTCAATACAAGAAGGTCTTTACTGTAATATTCACAGTGTATAAGGAAATGGTGACTATTACCTTTCCTGCGCATTTACCGGATCCTTTATCTACAACCTACCTGCCGTCCATGTACCCTGCCTGGTGAACTGGTTTTAGGGGTCCTTTTAAGAAATTAAAAAGTTCTCAGCACTGGAACAGTTTTAAGTGCCCAGGAAACTCTGTGGGCAATGCCTACGACATCACTGCTCCTATTTCATACTAGTGAACATTTGGACTCCCAGAGGGTGTGCCCATGACAGCCTTAGCTCACAGGAAATGGTTTAAATGAATCTGGCTGTACTACAGCCAGTGGAGATGCAGTGACTAAATGGGGTCCTGCACTGGAGACAGGATGAGTACAACAGTGAAAGCTACATATTAAATAATAAAAAACAAATCTTGGCAAGCTGTTAAAAAAAACAATAGGGAAAAAAGGAGCCCTGCTTTAAGGAACAATTTACACCAATGCTCACACATTTTGTGATGCTTCACAATGTGTTGCATTGGTATTCTTTGGTTTCCAACATGGGGATATAGGTGTGAAATCATCCTACATGAATACTTGCCTGTAGTTTTGGATTGCCTTGGATAGTCCCAACTTTCAGCAGGGTGTAGCCATGGATTTGGGGTGTAGCCCATTTTGCTCTGGTAGTGTGACCAAGTACTTAAAATTGTACCAAGGCATAAAAAAAAACAGAATCATACATAGCCTATAAAACCTAAATCTAAGTAAACTTAAAATCTGCAGTCAGCAGATCAATATTCAACAGAGAAACCTGAAAGAAGTTAGTTTATTAAAATATATTAAGATAATACAGAACATAATAAATGTGATGAATATTTAGAATGAAAACAGCTGTCTGGTAATTGAAAAGGTTTTAATGAACATATTTCAGCTATGTACACTTTTATTCTTCAGCTGGTTTTGCCCAAGCCTTTTTCAGAGATATAACAGATGACATTTTATTCAATTCAATAGTGAGTTTGTGGTAATAATGAATAAGAAGTGCTAATGCAATAAGAATCAGAGTGATACAGATCTTAAACCTTGTGCCTTTCATACTTGTAATGTTGTATTATTTAAAACCTCTTTAATTTCCCTACTGTCATCTTTTTCCAGCCGGCACACTTTGCATAAGCTTTATAATTAATTAAAAAAGTAAAAATAGTGAACAGTAACATATTATGATTGTGGCTGTTTGGCATAAGTTATAAAGGTGATCCCAAGCCTATGTTTATAGATTAGTGGTAAAAAAAACATTCACAAGATAAAACTTAAAATTATAAACTAATAGTTTGCCTATGCTTAATCCAAACTGCAGGCTAAATTTGTATTTCTTCAAAAGGCCCCCCAATACTACAATACTCATTACAGAACAAGTCAAAGTAGCGAGTCATCTCCTTCTCTTCCTCTTCTTCCATACAGCTCCAGTGGAGGTTTCAATCCAAAACAGAGTTTCTGAAAGGGGTGCTGTGCTTTCGCTTTTGAAAACCCATAGTGCTGTGAGAATTCTTTGTCATGTAAAAAAATGCCATATAATGCATGCAATTCTAACCCTGCTGTGGGGCTCTAGGGTTAAATACCTATTTTTGTCTAGGATACCATTAAAAAGCAGTTTTACCTATCTATTGCTTCTCTCGCAGGCTTCATCCTCTCTGTGCAATGGATCCCCTTTAACAGCTTTAGTGCGCCACCACTTGCAGGCACTCTGACATCACCATGGACAATGCAGGACCAGCGGTCCTGCATTGTAAGTGAGGATGCCGAGGGCCCACCCACAACCCAGAGGGAGGGAGGAGAAGAGGGAGTAAGGGATAAGGTAAGTCAAAATGCTTTTTAATAGTACCCTAGACAAAAATAAACAATTAAGCCTTGCAGTGCTGGGGAAGCCCCACTACAAGGGTAACTTTAACATCCCCCCACCCTTTCCCGAGTTCACCATGTACAATGCAGGACCAGCAGTCCTACATTGTAAGTGAGGATGCTAAGGGCCCATCCCAGAGAACAGAGAAGGAGAGGGAGTGAGGGATAAGGTAAAACACGTGAGGGATAAGGTAAGAAAAATCCTATTCAATGGTACCCTAGACAAAAATGAGAATGTATGCCTTGCAGTCTGGGGGAAGCCCCACCACAAGGGTAACTTTGAAATCACCTGGAGTTCAGCTTTAAAAATAAATTAAAATTCTTAAAAGGAACAGACAACCATTATAGTTTCCCTTTAAAAAGTGATGTATTCTGGGGGTCCTACAACAACAAAAAAACTGATGATGTAATTATAGTTGACATGTAATACATCATCACATGCAACACAAAGACAACCTTATCACATACTGTAAACCTCAGAATATTACTATTGTGGATGAGAATTCTTAAGAAGACCCCTTTACTTCCCATAGCCCAATTCCTACAGCATCAAACCTCCTTTAGTGGCACACAGTAAAGATCCTGGCACTGGTTCCTTTGGGTCCCATTAAAGCAGAACTGGTACCTTACTTTTAAGGGAATAAAGACATGTTTGTCTGTCAATGGTAATGAAAATATACATTTGCAGCACATACAGTAACCTCCCAGAAGGTTAGTAATTTCAGCACACTTTTGCTCACATCCACTCCAGCATGAGCGTAAGGTGCATAATATTAAGCATCTCCTCTATATTTAGATGATGGCCCACAAATGATGATAGATTGCATGTGTCAGGAATGTGGTACAGTAGTTATCAGCAGACGTCAGAATATCACGGGATCCTGCTTTTTTGATCAGGTTTCAATGGTCACCAGAATAAATAGAAAGGGTGAATCTCCCTAGCAGGAACACATAGAGATCAATACAAATGCATGTATTCTAACCTTCCTCTCAATTCAAAACAGCTTAGCTTGATATACATTTTAAAGTATTAAATAATATAGAGAATGCAACAGTAGGTTCTGGACCACGTGAAGGTAGCCTACAACTTAACTTTCTCACATGGACAGGAACAGAGGTGAGAATTATGACAGGTAGATCTTACTGTTAAGATATCTAAGATCTAGGGGCTGGTTTAGTTCATCAGACAATAAATACTATCCTTGTTGCACTCCTTACCGAAAAGTCCCTTGTAGTGGGGGGTGCTTGCAGTGACTGCGGATGGCGCCGCAAATATCAGCAAATTGTAGAAATGTCACCAGCATACCAGTCCTTTTAGGATAACAAAAGCTTCATTTATTTAAGTTCTTTGTCATATGAACTTCAATAATGACAAAGACAAGTCTACAATTGACTTAGTTCATCAAACTCCATCTTTAAATAAAGTACCCCTTTGGGTGGAACAACACTATAGGCCATTTTGCGCAATATGCTTCTAATGCTCCAGAGATCAAAGTGCTCTTAACAGCTTTTAGGAATGTGAATGATGTGCATATGCAAAAGTGGGCTGTGACTAGTGATCTTTAGCTGGTGGAATCATGGGTTAAAGCTATATGAGGTGATTGTTCCGTGTATGCTCAGCATTAATTTTAATGTCTATCCTCCCCTAATCCAACATGGACCTAAGCCTATTCTAGCTTTGGTCTCTCAGGTCAAATATTGCCAGCCCTCCTCCATCCTGTTCTAATGCAAAAATGCATAACAGCATTAGTCTTGACTGAAGTGCTGTTTTATAGGCAAGTGTGGAGGTTGAGAGTCCGTTAACACAGCTGTCTGTACAAAAAGCATCATCCAGAGTACTGTAGTATGCACAATCAAGATGACCTATTTTATGGCAACTCATGTCTCATTTTTCAGACATGAATTATTTTATACAGTCTGATAGGATACAGACACAATGGGGTACTTCTACATCGAGCACTGAAAAACCATAATGTGTGCTTGTTGAAAGCTTCTAAAATCAAAGTTTTTTTTTTGTGTTTTTTTTTAAAGAAAAAACTGCCAAGCACTAGTTTTATAAACAGTCTCATAGCAAACCCAATATAATTTTAGCAACAACCCTTTGTACAAAACTACTTGAAGCTGAACTCCAGGCACAAAAAAAACAACTTTTATTCAAGCATATTCTTCAATTACCACAAAGAATATAAATCCACTTTGTGTGCATCAACTATCTTTGAAACCCCAAATACTATCTTGTAAAATTAGCAGTGACATCATTACCATGCTGTACATAGCCTATGCAGACAGCAGAGCTGCGGGAGGACCCAGCAGACCCCCAGCCACTACAGGCTGCATGCAGAAAACTACAGGAGGGGGCGGAGACAAGACCAGTCAGCCTAAACAATGGGACAGAGCAGTAAATGGTCTTTATTAGAGAAAGCTCCTGTGCAAGGGCAACATTTTACACTGGGTTGCTGCACAAAATGATCTGGCAGACATACACAAAGTGCATCAAAAGTCAAGTAAGAATACACATGGCTCTTGTATTTAAGCAATATATGTTTATTCTGGAGTTTAGCTTTAAGGTTTATGGTGCCCCATGACTGCAATTGCCTGAAACAGTATAAGTGTACACACATGTGCTTTAGTCCCTGTGTTCAATCTGACCGCTGCCCTAAAGTCTGCCACAAATAGTTTTGAACCAGGGGTTCAGAAGGCCCAGATGTTCCCTATTCTGACTGTGCATTAACTGTTCTGTCTATTAAATTGCAAAACAATACCGGCGCCTTCAAATCCAAAAAGAGCCCAGCAGTAAAAATACAGCAAACACGATGGAGGCAGCTCCCACAGATTAGATGGACCACCAGTCTATGAGAAAAGGAACAAAAGAGAGCGCCTCCATAGTGTAAAAATGTTATTTAATAGTAAAAACACGCAGCTCTAAGGCTGTACTTACAACAGTTCGGTAGAATAAAAACCAGTAGAATAAGGTGAGAGGACGGAACCCCTGGCAGGGAGAATCTGGAGCGATGTAAAACACCAGTAACCTCGATCCCTGTATTGATAAGTGGTTTACGCGTTTCTGGGGCACGCCCCCTTCATCAGAACCAAAAATCCATATTCTACCGAACTGTTGTAAGTACAGCCTTAGAGCTGCGTGTTTTTACTATTAAATAACATTTTTACACTATGGAGGCGCTCTCTTTTGTTCCTGTTCTGTCTATTAGCATGAGGTAAGGTTACTTGGTTATATTAAAGGAAATTTTTCAAGAGCCCAGTGCCAAGTCCGTCATCCTTATTCTTGCTTTAACATTTTGAATGTGTCACAGACACAGAGAGGGGAAATTATCAAAACTGGAGCAGACAAAATCTGGAGCAGCTGTGCATGGCAACCAATTTCAAGAGCCCAGTGCCAAGTCCGTCATCCTTATTCTTGCTTTAACATTTTGAATGTGTCACAGACACAGAGAGGGGAAATTATCAAAACTGGAGCAGACAATATCTGGAGCAGCTGTGCATGGCAGCCAATCAGCATCCACCTTTCATTTGCAAAGGTTAACTGAACAAACTGAAGAAATAAACTGATTGGTTGCCCTGTACAGCTGCTCCAGATTTTGTCTGCTCCAGTTTTGATAAATTCCACCACTTTTCAGTGAGACTAAAGCTCTTTCTTGAAATGTTGCCTTAAAACTGCACTGCAATGCCTGCAAAGGTGGCATACATACTAAAATATTTTAAGCTATATTTGGCATCTGTCCTATACTGCAACATCTAAGGAAGCAAACCAACCACATCACAATAACTAAAATGGGCAGCACAGTGGTATAGTGGTTAGCACTTCTGCCTTGTAGAACAGGGGGTCCCCAGTCCAAATCCTGGTCAGGACACCATCTGTTAAGGGTTTGCATGTTCTCCTTGTTCCATGGGTTTCCTCCAACACTTCAAAAACAGGGTGGCAGGTTAATTTGCTTCTGTCTAAATTGGCCCTCGTATGTATGTTAGATAGGGACCTTAGATTGTAAGCTCTTTGAGGACAGGGAGTGATGTGAATGTAAATCGAAGCATAAAATGATGGTGCAATAAAAATACCTGTAATTAATGATACGTGTCTGACAAATGTTCCCTTGAAATAGATTTAAAAGTCACAAGGTCTGTGGCTAGAAGTAACCACAGACATTTTTGGATCTGTATTGGGTCACCTTCTAAAATAAAGTAATCCCCTGCTCATGTATAAGACCACCATCAGATTATTTGCTAGCAAACATTTTTTTAAAATTAATTCTATTTACTACTTTTTTTAGTAAGGCAACCCTTGGGCTTTGGAGCAGGCACCCTAAGGTGGCTTAAGGAAGTGGGCGGCCTGGTGTAGATAGGACCAGGCACCTTTGGTTGCCATCTCCTGCCTGCATCAGTTTGCCTGCTTCCCCAAAGTGATGTTTGATCCCCATTATAATACCCAAACACCCAAGTTTGAAAAAGCTGGGTGCCGGAATAACCTATTGACACTATCACATGGGTGGTAGAATATTTATAATCAAACAAAATGTGACATTATCATGTGCGGGCAGGGTATAATTAGCTATATGCAAATACCACCCATGCAGGGTGCAGGCAGAAAGAGACACTTTAGAGTTGTAATCAGCAGTCTTGTATTATGCATTCTTAAAGGTCACTGACTCCAAAAGTACTGAAAATATTGAGTCAGCATAACTGCCAGTATTTTCAGAAGGGTAGGCCATCGATGGCAGTCTCCATGATTCCTCAGTAAATGTTTTATTTGATCAAAAAAAAATTGTGTTGTGAGGAGACCTAGTTAAACCTTTACACAAAACATATCTAGAAATATGGGAAGTGATCTTGAAACCACAGCATTTTATTAAAGAGCCAACACTGTGTTCCTTTTAATTGAAATTCTATGAGTAGAATACCAATGAACAAAAGATTCCAGAAAAAGAAAAAGGAATTTCTAGATGGTTTCAAAGGAGTTAATCCAGGCAATGCAAAGTCACGTGGGACTCAAGTCAAATGTGTTTTGAATACCAGCAATAAATAATGGAACAGAGCCTGTCTTGCAGCGATCATGTTGCATAAAAAAAGACCTGACTTAGCTTTTTTCCTTGAATCTGTTGTACTAAGAGGTTGCGAGCAGGGACTGGTTCTCCCTGAAGTGCATGCAGTCTCCATGTCAACACTATCAATACATTATGCCAAATCACCCACAAGCACTCACCCTGGAGATGAAGAGAAACATAATTTGAAGAATTCCTGGTTTTCAGGCTTAAAATACTGATAGGTCTGAAAGAAAGGTGTCCGAGAGACATATTTGTTCCATAGCTTTACAAGGTTCATTCACTGTGCCGAACATTATCATTTATAATTTATAAAGTACTGGCTTATTCTGCAGGGCTTCATAAAATGAAGGAAAAGTAAACACTTACAAAAGCATTGGAGCACACATTGATCTTCAGTCCCGATTTGTATAAAGGACTGGAGAGCCGAAGGCTAAAAAAGCACAATTTTAGACGATGGTAAGCTTCCTTTTGACACTAAGATATGAAAACTGGAGGCAGGTGCCTGTGTTGTCAGGGGCATATTTGTTCTCTGGCCAACGTCAGGCTATGGTGACTGTGCAGTGCCGCTCTATGACAAAGAGGTTTCAGACTGTTCTTGGCAGACTTTGTGATAAGTGATACTTGGCTCTCTAATAGAAGCACCAAGCTTAACATCCTCTTAAGAGCCTTATCCAGTCCTCCCTGAATGGCGAAGGTGATGGAGGATGTTTTTCTAAAGAAGTTGAGAATCTTCTCTTAATAAATTGTTTGAATATTCTCTTCAATTATCCAAGCATCTGAAAAGAAATCTGTTCACTTATTTCATCTACAAATGATTGGGTAATCACTATAAATGAAGATTCATACAGTTTATTGCGTGAAGATCCTTAACTCTTATAGGAAGTTAGTCTTTGGGGATGATTTATAAATCATTTGCATATAGAACAGCTATGTGAAAGGGATGCTAAGTGCATTCTGGCCACTAGATGGAGATGGTATGCTCCTCGGCTCCATCTAGTGGCCATAATGAGCTGTGAATCTCATGTGCGTAGCTGTGCAATGGTTTATAAATTACCCTACATAAGTCAGCACTTTCTTTATATTTGCCTAGAAATAGCCTTAAAAGTGTTGATTTTCAAGTGCTTAGCCATTCTGAGAGTTTGGGGTTGATTTACTAACCTTATAAACACACCACGAACACGTATACACCTCTGTAGTGTGTTCCCTCCCAGCATGATCTATTGGTGGAATCTAGACACCTTTGTAGTGTGTATACACCCAGCAGGTGTGTTGTGCAAAGCCCTGCATGAATTGTAAGGTGATGTTGTGTAAATTAGCTCTACATTGTGTTGCTTGCGTTGATGAATGCAGGAATGTAAATGCATGAGCTAACCATTTTTGTCTAAACTGTGAAGCAGCATTATATATGCATCAAGTGCATTAATTTTCCATATATGGCATTAGTGGAAATATGCTTTTAGAGACTTTTTGGTTGATAAATACATTTTGCTGTGTAAAAATCACACGCACCTAGTGCGTGCGTGTGTTTAGGTTAGTAAATCACCCCCTTTGAGTTTTAGTGCAGTATGTTACTACCTTGACGACCATAACTCTGATAATATAAACCTTTGTTGAAAATGTCCAGAAAAAACATAGGCTGTCATTGCTATGTGTCTGGCATATTGTTTCAATGGTTTCAACACTTTCAGAGTCAGTGGCAATGTACAGCAATACACTACCATGTGTTGCATTTCCAAACAAGGGTCAGGTGCAGATCTATCGGTGGTTACGTGCATTGCTGTGCAATGCACATTAACCCGCATTATTAACCCACTGCACAAGTGTAAACCCAGCCTTAATATCATCGATATACTGCGGGTATCTGCAGGGATCTTTGAGCCCTGATCTCTGTCCCAACCGTGCACATGTGTAAAAAAAAATAGAAGAAAGGCAGGTATGTATCCAGGCAAATAAGATTTCTTTTGCGGGGTTCCATAGTCATTCTCCAAAAAAAAAAACATTTTGGCTTGTTACTACTTACATCATTTTACCTGCATCATCTCAAACACAGCTACTGCATATGTGTGGAACCTTTCAATAAATCAGATGCTGTTTTTGCCTACACATCCACCTATGTATTCAAAGACTATGGAAAATCCTTATTTACCCAAAATAAATTTAAATGTGTGTTTTTCCATATTGTATAGAGAAGTGAAGGCAGACAAATAAGCTTGTACATGTTTTGTGGCAGCTGGGCAAATATAACACAGAGACATCCTTTCACTAACCCTATCTGTGTATCGTCTCATTATGTCTTTACATGCTAACATATAAAAGCTGCAATGCAGATCATTTTCATCTTGACATGTGAGCCCAGCTGTATTTTAACCCCTCCTTGCTATTGTCACGATTATTTAACCACTTCACTCCCAGCGTTGGGATTTTAACTTTGGTGTCCTAGAGCTATTTTAAAATGATTTCTGGATCCTTTGGCAGGTCATGACAGATGTAGTTGCTGAAACCAGGAGCCGTCAGTGAACATCGAGGTCCGATTCTATGCCTAGGAGCTCCTGGGCCTCCTGTTGTGCTACACAACCTTCCATAGCACTATGTGACCAGGATACTTTCATCTGTGACATTTATCAGGATTTCCTCTTTTTTTTGGTAACTAGGTTTGAGTAGGACAAACTTTTTCTGCCTTAACCCTCTTTGGTTGGAGTTGGGCTTTAAAGGGATTTAAGTGGCTTTAAAGAGGAACGTTACCCTTATCTTTGAAATGACAACAAATACACCTTTAGAAATGTTTAGTAATGACAATCTACAAACAGATATTTCTAGATAATTGCCGGCTTTGTATTCATTGTAAAGCCTTGTTTTTCTTTTCCCCTCTATTCTTCTCACTGTGGCCACTTTTTACTAAGGGCAGATCAATATATCTCCCTTTACTTCCTGGAACCCTGGCACATGTGACTAGGACATGTGACCATGCACATAATTTCAGGGGAGGAAAATCCCTTTCCCTGAGATCTTGTGAGATTACAGATGTGATTTTCCAGCAATTAGGGATGGGCTGCACGTTCGAGTCGAACCTATGTTCGACTCGAACATAGCATGTGCTAACGTTCGCCGAACATTATGGGATGTCCGCGGTCTATTCGACCGCGGGACATCCCACAATGCACTGCGCCGTCCGAAACCAGGAAGTGGAAAAACTATAATTGTAAGTAAAATACAAAATCTGGTTAATGAATGTAAGATAATTTTATATCAGTATACAGAGCTGTATGCTGATGTGATTTTTAGTGAAAGGGGGTAAAGGTCTGCTTTAAGGTGTAAAAAATAAAGTGGTTAAAGCCAAACGCCAGACACCATCACTTTCATAGTTTTAGAGGTATTAGTAAGTGCTGGTGTCATGTTTTTGTCCCATCTACTTGGCCATTTACAAAATGTAGCCTGGAATGGTGTCACTGCTGCGTGTATTGTGATTGGCCAAGCACAGAAGGGGGTGAAGAGTCAGCAGTTTGTGTGTGTTTGTGGAGCAGGAGTTGGTGTGGAATTACAGCAGTAGTGATTATGCCTTCCATCCTGGGTCTCTGTATTGGTCATATATAAATTTGTGAGGTTTAAACCTTTTCTTTTTTTCCCCTTACATGTTGTCTGATGGGTGCTAAAGATTGCAGGCCTTAGGCCTCTTCCACGCCATCCTCAGTGCGTTCCGGCCCGATTGTAGCCGGAACGCACTGGATAGCATTACAGTTGGCTCAGTTTGTTGTGGGTGGGAGGGGGCGTGGCGGTGCATTAAAGTGAATCCGGCCGCAATGTGTTCAGCCGCACAGGAAAGCAAGGCTTATCAATGCCTGCGGTCCGGTCCAGTCAGAAAAAATGCTGCAAGTATGTATACATCATCACTGCACTTCTTCATTACCATAATTAATGCGAATCACTAGCAAAGGTGGAAATGGACTTTAAGGTAAAAAGTGTACATGTAGTTCAAGAGCATGCCACAGGGAGGAGGATGGATAGTAGATGATTTACTAGGTTATTCCAGTAATAAACTTTTTAGTGTATTTTTCATTATATTCAAAGTAGTACCACACCCTTAGTGCTATTTTCTGTTTTTCTTTTCTATTTGGTCTTTGCAAGGAAATGCAGTATGCAGTAGCTATAAGGTATTTTGCCTTAATTCCCCCCAAAAACACTTTTTGATGCCTGAAAAGCATATTCCTCAGCCCCTCTTAGCAGCGTTTTCCTGAACTTCTGGCCAAGAAGCACGGGCAGTTCACGTCCAAGGAAGGACTTTCTTATTTTTACGCAGAAAGCACGAACGCCAATGTCAATCAGAGCCTGGAAGAGGAGCATGGGAATAGTTTGGAATGCAAGGCAATGGAGGCACATTGAGCATTGCCATTAGTCCCGGCCAAGAGCGCACTTGTAAAGGTGGCTACGCTAGGGCTCCAGGAGGACACTGCAAGGCAACGTAGCCACCCTATAGTTAAAAATCAAGGACACAAAATTGGAATGGCTGTTTTTGCAGAAATGACAGCCTGCACACAAAAAGTGCACCGCAAGCCAGGAAGTATATGAAGTTTGCTGTTGTAACGCTTGCCCCCAGGGGTAACGACGTTATTGGACCGCAGCTGTGGTTCTGGCTTCCCTTTTTGGAGGAACGGGTTTTAGATTGCAGCTCTCCCTCTGATGCCGTAATGTGGATAAGGCTAGGAGGGAGCTGCTTCACATCACGCCCCGTTAGCAACCTGTTAACCCGGTGGATCAACTACAGGGTAAGTATGGAGGGTAGGATAGTGAGCAGGTATGGTAGCCCAATTAAGCATAGGTTTAGTAAGTAGTTAACTGGTATCAGGCAGACAGGTTCATAGGCATATGACTTTTAGGCAGAATAACTTGCAGCAAGCAGACAATGCACATAAGCATATGATTAGTAGGTAGTTAACTGGTATCAGGCAAACAGGTTCATAGGCATATGATGTTGAGGCATAAATAGCTAGTAGCAAGCAGACAAGGCACATGCAGTAAGCATAGGATTAGTAGGTAGATAACTGGTATCAGCAAAACAGGTTCATAGGCATATGATGTTGAGGCAAAATAGCTAGTAGCAAGCAGACAGTTCAATTTGCTTTGAGGAAAGTGCTGTGAAGTTCTCTACCATAGCCATACAGCTATGGCTGGTATACTTGCAGTTCTGTCGAACTCCCTCTAATGGGAGAGGGTCGCTGCAGCACTCCTTTCCTTCGGTGGTGTTGGGATCCTGGAGTAGCAGGGGGATGCTGGTTTGATCAGCGTCCTGCTTCAACAATAGTGAGACGCCGATCAAACGGTGGACCGCGGCTTAATGCCGGCTGTTCGAGCGAGTGGGCGGAGTCTTGCGGCGCGCCTGCGCAGTGACAGCGACGGACGCTGTCCGAGAGTGGGAGGAGCAACACGTCGCGCCTGCGCAGTGGCGCGGATGGATCGTTTTCCCGGTCGGGGTGAGATACGCTTGTCACAGCTGTTAGATTTATTTAGGAAGGCCCGAAGCGAATAAAAAATAAAAAATAAGTGCAGGGCATACATGACAAGGTGTATAGGGGAGACAAGCTAAAATGGTTAACGAGGGTTCGGTCTTGGGGACATGGTCACTTACCTGATTGGATAGGTCAAAAAGGTGAGGTGGGGCTTGAACGGTGGTCTAAGGAGGAGGGTCTTCTCAGCAGAAGTTGGAGATTGTCTGAGGTAGAGTGAACTTCCCTCCCGCCCGCCCAAGGAATTTTGGTGTTAGTCTGGGTAGTTATGCGGTTGGGGTCTTTGGAGGCACAGTATTGATCTTGAGATTCTATGTTTCTTCCCATTCCAGATAAAGGTATCAATAGTGCTCTGGAGTTGCCTTAAATAGGAGGTTAGGAGGGGTATGGGAAGAGCCCGAAACAAGTATAAAATATGGGGGAGAACAAACATTTTGACCAGATTAAGTCTACCCGCCCATGACACAGTGGAACGGTTCAGATCTTTGCAAAGGTCCGAAATATTTAGCAGGAGTGGGTTAAAGTTAAGCTTAAAAAGGTTAGAACTAGAGGTGATAGGATGATACCTAGGTATTGAAGGGTATTAGTGGGGGCCCAGATGAAAGGGGCTATGGAGCTAATGATACGTCTAATGGTAGTCGGGACATTTATAGCTAGCATTTGGGATTCGGAATGATTAATTGTATAGAGGGAAGCTGTACTAAATCTTGCCAGGATCTCTTGGAAGGACATCTATGCTACCTCAGTCATGTTCCTAGATATATATTTTTTAATGACACTTTGTTCAGGTTCTTTATACTTCCATGCTAATTATGTGGTAATAAGATGGAAGAGTAAGATGAGTAAAGCATAGTTGTTATCCTGGATTAAGAGATGGAGCTGCAGAGAGAAATGTGTATTATTATTTCTCTCCAGGCTTCTCTTTTCTTTTACTACACTGACACCTAAGCCCCCCACAACTTAAAGTATGTTAACCCAATTTCTAAAATCTCTTATATGCTTTAGCATTAGATTAGGGCTTGTCCCCATAGTTCTCCTTAGGGTAATGGGATGACACAAACTAGCGTCCTCCCGTCACCCTAAACTTGATTAAAAGTACATTTCAGTATTTTCAGATCTGCAGCTTTTATATAAATGATACCTGGTCATACTCCAATAAAGGTCCCTTTTCAGACACTTCCTGTTATTAGGTAAATTTGCCCTGTCCCTGTCTGCTTTGTCATCCATTCACATGTGCTTCTGATGGAGTCTTCAAGTAGGTGTTTCAACAGACATTGCATAAGCATGGTCCACTGTTGTCACCATTAGGAAGCTGACTTGATATATGTAATTCAGTCATCACCGGAATATACGCACACAGACAGGAAATGGCTGCAAAGAGGCTGCATGAGGTTAGCAGCACTGAGATGCAACAAAGGAACTAAATATTTTAAAATAAGTATTTTAAAAAAAATTATGTGTGTGTGTTTATGATGCACAGTGCATTGGCAATCTAAATGTCATTCAGGTAGAGTTTAGATCTACTCTAAATGAGTTCTAAAGTCCCAGCATAAACTATCATGTGATAACATTAGCATTGTAATAGGAATACATAATATTGTTGTTTTGGATCATGCAATCAAAGCACCTTACAAAGCTAAAAGTAGAGAAAGAAACGTATGCTGCTTGTTCTTGGGCAGGACTTTTAGGTCCCTTTCACACGGACTGATCAGGAGGGGACCAATGCATGGATCGGGGTAACCGGGCGTAAATGGACACCTGTCCCTTTTCACATGGCTGCCCATAGACTAAATTTGGGCATCTGATCGGGTCCTCTTGAAAAACTGACAGGCAGACAAGGTCGGACCGCCCATTTAAAAGGGACCTTAAAATGTTAACAATCCTGGCATGTTCACTTGGACTTTCTGAGATCACCATAATGGCAAGATTTCCCAAAACTATTCAATATTGTTGCAGCCCAGAGTTGCGTTTTTTTCCCTCGTTAAGAAAGCTCTGTCATAATGAACACAGTTTATGAAAATTAGGTAAAAGGAGAAACAATTATCTACACAAGAAACCGATTTCCCAAACAAATGTTCTTCTAACAATCCACTGGAGATATAGGAGAGTTCTTGCTCCACACACAGGCACACAGGTACTTTGCATACATTTGCCTGGCTTCCTCTCCTGGCAGGTGATCTCCTATGTACACGTACAGGACACTCTTCTGAATGGGTGATGAGCTTCAAACAATGCTGATGTGATAACTGATTTCCGCTCCACACCTACACATCTCAGGTCCTCCAGTCATGAATAGCCATTCCTGGAAAGATTAAAGCTTGAGACAAAGCCAGGTTTTAATGAACACAACAATCCTGCTGAGGACTCATTACGATGAAACAACAGGAAGTGATGACTGGAATTTGCTATTTATTAATTTAACACTGTAAAACGTACACATTTAAAGCTGAACTCCAGGTAGATATAGTTTTGTGTTCATCAAGAAATGATTATAACATATATCCAAATCTGTCTTAAAATGTATGTCCACTGTTGCAGCCAAATTGGCACACCTACATTATATTTATTATATGTTCCCATTCATATTGCATAACTTAAAAAAAAAAAATGAATGCTCACATTTTAAGTGTCTTTTACTTGCTTAAAAATCTGACCTTGCATCCCCCCCATGTAATGTTAAGAAGAGGGGTGTGGGAAGTTTTGTTATTTTTACTCTAATTAACCCTGTGTGTACTGTGATGGCAGATTTAATTATCAGATGTAAACTAGATATGAACACTGTGTTCTAACAAAGGGTTAAATACATAGAAGCATTGTATTTTAACCACTTGATGACGGTTGTCGCGTTTTTGCATCAAACTCTCCCGGCCTGACTGCAGCCAATGTGGTGTGTTTATTCTGCCAATGCTGGTTTATTTGTATTCACTAAGTACCAAAGATTGTTTTGGGAGCAGTGATTGCGCCCTGTTGCAGTAGTATAGTTAGCTACAACTGCTTGAAGTACGCAAAGCCTCAGCGCAGTCATGCACATGGCTGCTGACTACTAATTTTGAGAAAATTTGTGTACATTTTAGGTTATTTTTGTAAAATACAAATATGCAACAGCTTATTATTTGCTGCTACGGCTTATAAATTGGGGTCAACTCCATTCCCTTGCAAAGTAAATAGGTTATGTGACCGTAATAAATTAACCCCTTTATATTTTCCTTTTGGCTGTTTTGCCTTTGCATACCGAGCTCCTACTTGAGAACAGAACTGCCTATTGGTTGCCACTGCTGGGAGAGCTACCTAAAGAGAATAATTCTGTCTACACTACTTATGACCTGACTGAGAACACCTACCTACAGAGATCTAGTACCCCACACATTTCTTCTCTGTCCATATTGGAGATGGAGCAGGAAGAAAGACAATAGCACCCCACAGTGAGGGGAAATCCCAGCTTTGCCAATTCTCACCAGGACTGTATCCTGTTGGGAAATTTGCCCTCACTTCCTGTTTCAGTGACAGCTATCAACAATGGAATTTCGACCTCCGGTTCCGGCGCCTGCAGAGCGAGTCGCATATGTGAGGAGCTCCGGACTATCTACTATTAAATCTGCATTTAACACCGGCCAGAGCTGCCACCGAGCTAACTCACAGCCCGCGGGTAGCCATCACACCTAGTCTCCTCTGATGGATACATTTGTAGACCGACCCCGCGGTCAACCGTGATCGGAATTCCGGACCGGGAAAATAGGCCCGCAAAACTTAACAGAAGCCATGGAGGCCTCTCGACCAATCTCACCGACAGAGTCTGATGCCGAATCTCTCTCGGACCCCGAACCGTCCGTTGACTCTGCTAAAATAGCAGCGGCAGTGGCCAGACTGTTGAAGCCCACAGGCCTCGATTCAAGCAGCGGTGGATTCAGCGGTCACTAAGGGCATCCAGTCCCTGCGCCACGAGATCCTGGCTCAGGCACACCACGTCACGGAGGTCGAAGGCGGAGTCTCCCTCCTGGAAGATGAGCTGGTGGCCACCAACTCTCGCATACAAGAGCTTGCCAAACACCATCAAACTACCTCCGCAAAGCTGGAAGACCTGGAGAAACGCTCTAGGAGAAATAATCTACGCATAGTTGGTCTGCCCGAGTCATACCAATCTGCAAACCTGCCTAACCTCTGCTCCCATCTCCTTCCAGAAGCCTTGGGACTTACCCGCGATTGTACTGTTGAGAGGGCTCATCGCCTGGGTTCGCAGAACCAGAAATATTCTTGTCCTCGCCCAGTGATTGTGAAATACCTGTCGTATGTCGATAAAACGGATATCCTCAGAGCATATCGGAATGGGACGAACTTTCGCTTCAATGGCGTCAACATTCTACTGTTTGCTGACTATTCGGCGGACATGAGTGGTAAGAGGAAGGCCTTCTCAGAGATCTGCAAGCTCCTACACCAAAGGAAAGTGTGTTTTTCCCTGACCTACCCGGCGATTCTAAGTGTGCAGGCCTTGGATGGGACTTGCCACACTTTCATTTCACCACAAGATGCCCTTATGTTTCTCGAACCAGCTGACTCAACGGGTCCTGACCAACGCTCTCACTCCGGGAGCAAGAGGCAACGTAGATCCTCCCCACCTCCGGCCTCCTCACAGGATGAGCCACCCTAAATTTACCGCGGAGCGTCGCGCTCAAGTTTTGGCTGTTTCCTGATCGACGACGGCGGATTATGGTCATAATTACTTTCATGTGATGCCTCACGCTTTATCCTGCAAGCTGTTTTGCTTCATCTTTTCACCGTTGTTTGGGCGACTTTAACCGCAGTTGGACGCCTCATGTCTACCCTGTTTGGCACTCACCTCCTTGTTCCGGAGGAACTGATCGTGACTCCCGTCCTTTCACGTAACTATGCTTGGTGTTGTAACTTTTATTTCTTTTTATTATTATCTTTGGCTTTTTTTTATTGCCACATAGCTCTGAACTCATTAGCCTCACCGGCCCTTCACATTCCTAGTCCCGCACATGACAGTGTTTCGATCCAGACACGAACTGTAGGAAAAAAGGGAGTGCTATGACTAGTGTTTTGTTTTTCTCCCCTTCTTTGCTCCGCCGGGCTGATCCACTCTGCTCTGGGAATATGAATCCAGGGTGGATTGCCTTCAGTAGGAAGCGTACTAGTGCTTTGTTGTTGTTGTTTTTGCTATAATTATTTTTGTTTTTTCAGTATGACTTTGTTAAATTTGCTCATGTCCATACTTTCAGATTTAATGCATGCATGTCAACCGCAGACCTATTGTGTAAGATATTCAGGAATTTCTCTGCCTCTGATCCTTATTATGTTGCCGGCCCACGATGACCTAAGGGATGGGCAGTATTTATGCCCCGTGGTTTCACTACTTAGTCACAATGTATGTTGGTCACTGGAGAGTTCTGTGCACAGATGTCATAAACCACTCTATTTACTATGGCCATGTCTTCCACGATTAATGTTGTTACATGGAACGTGAGGGGCTTACGTTCACCTCAGAAACGTACTAGAGATCTGCACCACCCGGCTAAATTAAAGACACATATTGCTCTATTACAGGAGACACACCTGCAACCAGCGGATCTTCACCGCCTGCACAAATACTGGGTTGGAGAGGTCATTGGTTCTCCCTCACAGGGTCGGAGGGCGGGAGTGGCTATATTGCTGCACAGGGGTCTCTCGTATAATACACTCTCCACAGACAATGACGCAGAGGGTCGTCTTTTGAAGGTTCATATTGCCATTGAGGGGGAAGAATATCTACTGTATAATGTGTATGCACTAAACTCACCGCCTGGTGATTTTTTTAGATCCTTGTCCTCCTGGATTTTACAGGATGTGGTAGCGAATAAGGTGATTGGGGGATACATGAACTCAATGGTGTCCGAGGCCGAGGATCGGGCTTCTTCTAAAGTCTTGCATAAAGACCTGACCCCATCCCCGCCCCCGCATTTAGCTCAACTCCAAACTGACCTCTACGTCTTTGATGTGTGGAGGTTACGGAACCCGGAAGGTAGAGAGTATACTTTTTGCTCACAGGTACACGCTTCCCTCTCCCGCTTAGACTATATTTTCTGCTCTCAATCACTGCTTTCTTTCGCCCAGCAAGTGCTTATTCATGATCTAATTATCTCTGATCACGCACCCGTTATGATATGTTTACACAGACGTCTCCCTAAAGGTGACGCTCGCATATGGCACTTCCCCTCCCACCTGCTAGAAGATGTTCACTTTAGAGAGGAATTACAGGCTGTGTGGCAGGATTATGCAGCCACAAACTCAACGCCAGACATCTCCCTACACTGTTCTTGGAGGCCGGTAAGGCCTATATGCGGGTGCGACTGATTGCCTATGTTGGTGCAAAAAAAAAGCAAGCGATTGCGTCCCACTCTGCAGCCAGTCTTACGCTGCGCCAGGCCTACTCAGCTTTTAAGACGAACCCCACGAGGGAGTCTATGTCCTCCTAGGCCAAAGCCAAGGTGGAATATGCAACCTTGTTGCATAGATATGATCTTTAGATCAAGTCTATCTGGGATTTGAAGTTCCATAAACTGGGTAACAAATGCGGTAAAATGTTCGCTAATCTGGTTAGACCACGTCAGTACCCCCGTCCGATCCAATGTTTGAAAACTGCTCAGGGACACGGAGTTACTGACCCCAAACGCATAGATGCTTTAGTGCACTCTTATTACCAAACTTTGTATACCACTCACTCCACGCCGACGGATCACTCTACCTTCCCCTTTGATACCGTTCCTCTTCGGAAACTGAACTACTACAGACTATATCTTCTTTAAGTAATGGTAAAGCCCCGGGGCCTGATGGGTATACTGCGGAAAATGTATACATTTCTGAAAACTTCACTGTCACCCACACTCCATAAAGTATTCACCCACATGTGGTCCTCGGGCTCCTATCTACCCACAGGCAAGGAAGCCTACATCAAAGTACTATTGAAACCAAATAAGGACCCCCAACTAGCTGATTCTTATCGACCCATCTCGCTGCTAAATGTCGATTCTAAAATACTCTCCAAAATCTTAGCAAATAGATTTACTTCTATAATGCCACATCTCCTCCACCCAACCCAAATAGGGTTCACTAGAGGTAGAGCAGCAGTGACCAACATTCGGAAAGTCCTGGCAGTATTAGAGCAATGCCAACAGGTTTACTGGGGAAGGGCAAGCCACACTAACGCTAGAAGCCGAAAAAGCTTTCGACTATGTCAAACATGATTGGCTGTTCCTCATATTATCCAAAATGGGATTTGATGGTCCCTTTAAACAACTCATTCATGCAATGTACAACTCCCTCATAGCTCGAATTTTCACTCCGGGTTTTCTGTCCCCTCCTATTACACTATTGCAAGGCACCCGACAGGGCTGCCTCTTGTCGCCCCTATTATTCAATTTAGCCATAGAACCTTTATTGAGATGGCTACTTTTTAAAGCAGATATTCATGGTGTCAAAGTGGGTAAGGAAGACGTGCGCGCTGCTCTTTTTGCAGATGATCTCCTCATCTTTACATAAAAGGTGAGAGAAGATGTTCCCAGGGTCCTATCAATTCTGGGAAAATTCGGCATACACTCAGGTTACAAAATCAACTTGACTAAAAGTAAACTCCTGTCCCTGTCACCCTTTCCATCTCCAGGGCTTGCAACGGTAGCTAGCTATGGCCTGCAGATCGCGACACAACACATCACCTATTTAGGTATAAAACTGGGGAGACTACCTTCCTCACTATACACCCTAAACTACAGGCCCCTTATTACTAAAATTGCAAAGGAATTAGACTCATGGACTTCCCTCCCCTCTCACTTTTTGGTAGGAGCCATGTCATTAAAATGATGAGCTTCCCTAAATTGCTCTACCCCTTCAGACCATTCCACTACTGCTAAAACATGCGGACGTTCACATTCTAGACCAGGCGTTTACTAAGTTCTTATGGAAATCTAAACGCCCTCGTATTTCATACCGCCAACTACAAGTCCACAAACTAGAGGCCGGGTTGGGGCTCCCCAACATTCGAGCTTACAATCTAGCATGCCTTTTGCAACATGCCTATGACTGGCTCCTGGGCACGTCATGCTATTCCAACCATGACCTAGAAGCTGAAATGGCATCCCCTTGGTCGTTAGTGGGCCTACTTCATACTCGCATAAATAAATTGCCCCTAACCCGCGAGCCCTGGCTCTGTCTTTTCAGCTACTGGAAATCTTCACCTGCACCCAATAGACAGACACAGAAATGGGTATATGTAGCTCTGCTGCTGGCGAAGCGCTTAATTATGCATCATTGGCTCTCTGCGCAACCACCAACGTCACAATATTTAGTGACGGCTTTGACATCCTTGATGTGGAAAGAGTGGCTTGAAGCCACACTAGATCCTGATGAGTGCTCATCCATCTTCTTTATCATACTGCATACTTTCTCAGGAGTGGAGCTGTTTGCTCTAGTCTATCCCTTCAAACTTACGAAATGGTACTTGGAGAGGAGACTAGATAACACGCTGGGGAGCTTAGCGCTACCTGAGTATTATACCCCTGGCTAGTGGAGGCAGTTCTGGGCCTACCACTCGTACGGCTGTACGGTGGTGGAATATGATCTGATCAGGGAATATCAATGTATTACCCTGTTGTTCTTGTGTACTATTCCATGACATGCTTTATTATTTTCTTTTGACATTTTTATTTATGTCTGATTCTCTTCTGTATCCATGTGACATGAGCATGATATTTTGTTAAGCATCGGCATTTTGATGTTTTAAACTCAATAAAATGTATTTTTTTTTTAAACCAATGGGATTTCCCATTACTTTCTGTCATAGAGGAAATTAGGGGCAATTATTTTATTGAGGACAAGGACAGCAATGAAAACCTACCACTGTTAGGCAGAAAATAAACAAATGTAATACATCTGTGCAGTACCTGTGCAAAGACCAGACCCTGCAAGTACAGAACAAATAATGGTTTATCTCCCATAAATGCATTCAGCCTTTAAGCCATGTTATGGGCTGACAAAACACAGCATTCATGTGGACTGAGTGGTGTCAGCTCTGCCCAGTGTCTTTTGCTAAACTACTTAACCACTTACACTCTAAGATATCACAAACATAAAGATTAATCATTCTATAATCCCTAGGAACTAGGAGGATTTTAACAGACTCTTTGAGATAAGTGTTCCACACAACAAGTATTTTTTGCCCTTACCAAACAGATCTAACAAAATGCTTTCAATTGAATATTTAACAGCAGAAAAGAGTGCAAATTCTTCCTCTTCATCTTCCCATTACATATTTTCCATAAATGATTATGGAGTTCCACTTTAATGTAAAAAATGTATACATCCATAATGTAAAGCTTTTTAATTTGTATGTTTAGGCAAACTTTTTCTTTACGTTTCTGGTTCTGCTATAATATACATTGCCCAGGAAAGTATTTCTTTACATTTTTGCACAAGAACTTACAGTCATCATGCTTCCCAACAGCTCCAGCTCTCTCAGCTCTGCTTCCCTGCACTTCCTGACCAGTGCAAGATCACAAGGGATAGAGCAGTCTCCAGCAGCTGTCCAACTATTAACTTGGAGAAGGAAGAAGCGGAGAGCAGGGAGGAGGGGAGCGGATTGCCTTGCTGTGGCTGTGTGTTTGTGGAGACACACAGATTACTAGCACTCACAAGTATAGCTCCATAGGACCCTGCAAGGGAAAGGAGCCACCCTAATACAGGGTATCAGGACCAGTGCTCAGGGAACCAGCTGATTCTGCAAGAAAGGAGGAGCATCAATTTTAAGTGATTTTATCAACATTTGAAATGCTGATGAAATCACTGATGAAGGTTGAAAAACATTAATTCCTAGGTCACAACAATGATGTTGGATGATCTGGATGACATTTGCTGTGACTACGCAAGTAGTAAGTGAACGCAATGTCATTCCAATTTTTTAGCATTTGCAAACCTGTATAAAAGTCCATCATTCTAAACTGTGTCTCGGCCACCTGACTTATACTTACGGTATATACTCGAGTATAAGCCGTCCCGAATATAAGCCGAGGTACCTAATTTTACCACAAAAAACTGGGAAAAAAGTACACAAATAAGATTTTGTTAACAGGGTACTTGAATGCATTTTCAAGATTTAACTCCTGAGTTAAGTGTCACTTTAAACTTGGCTGTACAAGTTTGCAATGCAATGGAAAAGTTGAAATTAAAAAACAAATGATTGTGCTGAGCGCTATATTTGTCTGCTACTTAACCATGGCCCTTTAAGACCCTCCCACTGTTAGCACAAATTGGCCAGGCCTATTATTTATTACTAAGAATAATATTTTTATATGGGGGAGTGTTAAAAGATGATCGCCCTGGGTGCCAGATCTAGTACGACACTGGGTCTGGGGGACTCAAGTAGTTAAAAGGTGATTTTCCCCTCACTTTGCAGATATTTTATCTCACTTCCTGCTGTACCTCCAGGGAAATAGGTGAAGGAATATCTCCTTAATAGGATGCAGACAATAATCTAACCAATAATAAAAACAAAACAAATCTGACTAGAGATATCCTTTAAGCTATTTTCACCTAGCACACTTTCAGTACCATTCAGCACATGGCGAGAACAGCTGATCTCATGCTGCCTGTAAGGGACGTTATACCAATGTGAAAATGCTTTCAAATGACACAAGTCCTTTTTGGTCCCAGTGACATACTTTTGATGTGTACACAGAATGTCCAGTTACCCTGCAAGTGGTATTAGATTATTTCTGTTCACTCCTCACCAACGTATCACATGTACAATGCCATTCTATATTGTCAGGTCTAACTAGTGAGGCAATAAGCAATGAGGATGAGATTGCTCTAAATAAAAGCAAATGTGAGAGAAGCTTTAGGTCACAAATGTTTATTTTTCTAAGGGAAAGCATTTAAAAAGGTGTAATTTGAACTATCGTGTTTTCTGTAAGACTGGAATTTTAGAATCTTGGAGTGAAGGAAAGGATGAGACTTTCCTTCCCAAGGCCTGTCTTGGTTTTGGATGTAAATAGGCCTAAATAGGCTATTGGTGTGCTTGTCTCCCACCGAGTCTCTCCTTGAGGAAGAAACCAAGCTATGATGGGCTAAAGGGAAAGACTATGTGCTGGCAGCCCATTAAGTAATACGTTGTTTTGCGGATCTAGACACAAGGTCCACCGTTCTACTAGAGTGGGACTTGCAAGCGAGGGCATTTTTTATGGTTTGTGGAAATGTTTCCTTATAATATTCCTTATGTTTTTGCCAATCTTACTTTGATGTTGAAAACGCAATAAAGCTGGTTCTGGCCAAATTAAAAACCTGAACCACTGTGCAGACTCTTGTTAAATGTACAAAGCCCCCATAAAGACTATGTACCCCAAGAGACTGTAACAAACCTTATACAACCCATACAATTTCCTGTCACTGTATTCACATCAGTACGTTACAAGCCATGATTGCCCTTTGTATCGCCTCACTATATACCCTTACTAGTCCTATGAGTTTTGCCTTGCATACAGCAGTCATCGTATAGTTACAAAAAAGCATTTCAGATGAATCATATGCAAAGTAAGCATTACTGGGCATACACGCGCTAGATATGACTGCATTGAGCCAGCTCTGCAGTGATGAAGCACACTGAGGTGGGAATTATATGCTGCAGTAATAAAGTCTCTGGAACACACAAGGCATCTTCATTCAGAGCCCAGCAGCTTCCATCAACAGCTACAATATCACAAACTCCTCTGAGAATCCTCTCGTACATTATGTCTTTAGAACCGAATCCAGTCCCTGGCTGCTATTATTTCCTAGTACACTGTTGCAGTCTCAGCTTTAAATGTGAAAACCTATTGTTGTGTTTGGCTGCAGCCAGGAACATTATAAGGTTCATCAAAGGCCCAGAGGTTGTTTACCCTTCAAGATTGAAAGAAAATGGACAATCTTATTTACAAGCACATCATTAATGACCACATGGACCCACCTTTCTGTGTCACAGGGATGAGGTCAAGTTGTCCTAAAAGTAAAGTACATGGCAGACCTTTTTTTATTATGTTAGTGCTGCACTCTATGATGAAGTCTCCACTCCCAGTACAGGGATCTGCTAAGGGCCACAAGGCAAGTACCAAAGGGGCGCGGGTTGGGTACAAGATCTTCCTTCATACCAGGGAGGGAAAATTGAGGGAAGGGAAAATTGAGCATGTAACCCTTGCAGTGGGGCTACACCCCACAGTGATGTAATTGTGCATGCGTACTGCTGTTACTTGCCTGGCGGCCATCTAGGTGATGGACGCCGGCAGAGAGAGGAGGGGACGTCACCCGGCGGGAAAAGGTATGCCGCCGGGTCCCCTCCTCTCTCCAGCAACTGTCGGGCTCTCGGCCCTTGACCGAGTGCCCGACTTTTCAGAGGGGGTGATACTGTTAGTCATTTTGGTGTCACCCCTCCAATGGTGACACCCAGGTTCGTGCCGCACCCCCCTTGTGACGCCACTGCCTACACAGAAAGGGGAAGGGGGATGAGCGAGAGTCAGTAAAGAGGAGGCTAGGTGTATCATTAGAGGAATGGTAACTGTTAGGAAAAATTTTCTAACCTGCTTGATCGCCAGTAGATCAGCACAAGATTGGCCAACTGTCATTTCATGTTTAATAATACACTTAATTACCCCAGAAAAGTATACCTAGGAATTATTTTACAATTCTTGAATATAGGTAGCAGTCTGCTTTCATCAGTGCTCAAAACAATGACATTTGTATGCACAGGACTCAGAGTGAATATTAGCACACTGTTCCTCTGCATTCTTTTTCCTCAGTTTCATTGCCTGAGCTATGCTCTCCCTCCCTTGTCTCAGCCTCAGATTCTCAGTTTCAGTCAGTCGTGGCTCCTTTGCCTGAATCAGCAGTAATCACAGTGAACCTACGGTCATAGGATCAATACAGACCTCTGAAACAAAAGGATGCAATTCAGCTGTAAGAAAATTGATATTGGACGTGAGGGTCTCCAACTGGGGCCATAACTGCTACATTTGGTCAAACTATGCACATTTGTTCTATGCTTGGCAAGTTCAGTTTTTTAAACATCAAGACACCATCTGCCACCCTCTTATAATGCCATTTTAAGATCTCTACCCCAGTGATTTGATATTTCGCACCTTCAGCAGTGTAACTCAAACAATTCACACGTGGCTCAGATTCCATGGCACCCTGGTGATGGGATTATGGAAAAAGAACAGGCTGGTTTTTACAAACGTTCACACCTCCCTCCATGCTCTTGGACAACCAACATTTGCCTTGACACATTTCATAACACCAAGGAAATTGCATTAAGGTGACCTAGTTACCTGTATAGTTATAAATGCTGGATTGTGTTCCCAACAATCATTGTAATTAGGCAAGTCATGTGGACGAGTGGCAAAACATCTTCAACATTAGAGAACAAGTCCAGTTTAATGAGACTATCATTAGCAATATCAAGGAAGCTAGAATTACCACATAAGCTCAATACACAAAGCTAAAATACCATCATAATGATTCCTATTTTAAGATATTGTTTTCACAGTCCAGTGAGATTTGAAAATTACAGTCACATGACTAAAAATAAAGAACCTTATCCTCATGTAATGCTTTGTGAATCGGGCATATATACAGCTAAGTCTTATAGAAGAACTCTGGGAATTTAAAAAACTTACCCTTGCAGTGGGGCTACCCCCACACTGCAAGAGTTAAGTGCTTGTTTTATCTAGGGGACTAAAATAGAGCTGTATTACTCACCGGATCCTCTGTCCTGCAGGGCTGCTAGACAAGTCCACGCAGCCGCTCCTTTCCTGGGCTCCGGTGGTCTAAGGGCCACTGATGTCATTATATCTAATTCACGTCCATTGACTTGCATTAGACGGGAGGACACTGAGGGACATTTCACAGCTGCGGTGGAGGGGGGAGAGGTGAGTACTGACCGACACATGACAGAGGATCAGCTAAATATAAATGCTTTTTTTTTAGCCCCTTCCCCCCCCCCCCCCCCCAAATGAGCAGTTAATCCTTGCAGTGCGGGGGTAGCCCCACTGCAAGGGTTCATTTTTAAAATTCCCAGAGTTCTTCTTTAAGACTTAGCACCCTTTATTGAATAAGGTTGTATTTATGCCCAATTCACAAAGCATTACTTTAAGTGAATAACCCATAGCAACCAATCAGAATGTATTTTATACAGCTCTGACTTCAGACCAGTGAATTCTAATTAGCTGCACTTGATAGAAACCCACATACAAAGAGCTACAGTATGTAGGCTGCCATTGTTGACCACTCCCTTTGAAAATGGCAGTGGCATGGTTGTCAAGTTCATCCAATGCTGTCAATGCTTTTAGTGTCAGAATCCCAGAATAAGCATTTCTGACATCACTGACTACATGCTGTCTTCAAACCAGTGACTAAAGCTGGCCATACACCAGAATTTTATTCGCAAAAAAATAGTTTGCGGAACAATTGGTCAATTTTCTAATAGTTAATGGGGTCAAAGTGACGTTTGTTTTGGACACCGTGAAAACAAAAATGAAAGGAACAGGATGTGTTTTTAAAAAAAAGACATTCTTAGGCCCCTTTCAGATCGGGTCCGCCTGTCAGTTTCTCAAGCGAACCCGATCAGATGCCCAATGTAAGTCTACAGGCAGCCATGTGTAAATGGACAGGCGTCTGTTGGCACCCAGTTACCCCCAGCTCTGGCCAGGTCCAGAAGAGCAAACAGATCAGAGATCCGTTTCGCCGAACCTGATTGTGCCGGGTGGGGGGTAATCTGACACATGTCCATTTACATGAGATTTCCCATAGACGAAGATGTGGTGCAGTAGTTCCAGTTTTTTCCTCCATTGCAAGTAGGAGGAAAAACCTGTACGGACACGGATGTCACAGTGGTGACAATCTGCTCCGTGCTGCTCTGATTGGGAGGAGATCCGTGCATGGATCCCTTCCTGATCAGCCCATGTGAAAGGGGCCTAACAGTGAATGTTACAGTCCATGTACCCATTGCACTCCTGACCGCTCAACCATTAAGATAAGATAGGTGCAACGGTAGTCACCAAATGGCCACCGTCTCAGTGATACAGATAAATATGGACACCAGTACTCCAATAATAGAATACGTCTATTTAATTACCTACGTGCAAAACATACTTATTGCGACGTTTCAGGGTCATGTAGGATCTACTCGACCCCGCAACGTTGCAATAAGTATGTTTTGCACGTACATCATTAAATAGACGTATTCTGTCATTGGAGTGCCGGTGTCCATATTTATCTCTAACACTGAATGTGTTTTTTGTTTGGAAAAACTCCATTTATTCCCAAAATCGAATGTTAAAACCAAACAAATTTAGCACAACATTCATTAAGTCTTTTGAATGTGCTGACAAGATTTTTTGCATGAGCCTTTTTATGAAAATCTACCAGGGAATGGCCAGCTTACAAAAGATTCAAAGACAGCGACGGGAAGTAGTATGTTTAGAAGGGCAGCAATGGCAGCCTACACAGCACAGGTTTTCAGTAAGCATTAGCACTATATTTTCTGAATATGGTTGATCACAGGTTATATAATAAGGTATTTAAAATACCATTAATGATTCTTATCACAGTAACCTACAGCAACCAATCGACCTCCATCAGTGGTGCAGAGCATTTAAGACAATTTAAACCTTTTGATTGGTTGCAATGGGTTTTTGCGTGGTGCATTTTGCCTAATTAAGTAAACCCACCAATGTTGCCTATGTCTATTGAAGAATATGCAAAGCCTTTAACTGAGAATTTCTAAAACAGCAGTTTCATTATTTATTCATGTTGTGATCAAGAAAAAACATGAACACATTCTTCATGTGAAGGATGACCTAGTTTTCAGACATGCGTTGGATCCTAGCACATTCTTGCTATTTACACGTCAGGTTCTACTTAATAATTATCTGCACAGAACATCATAATTCCAGGTTATATAATACAATAATCTCAGGAAACAGTGTAAAAACATCATTATAAAGATACAAAGAATATGTAGGTATGTTATATAGAATGAGGGTCTTTCAGCGAGAGGATAAGTCCTTATATTCCCTAAAATCTTACAAATGTATTGGGGATTCCAATATCCATCTTCTATGGCAGAGCAGCTTTGTGAATTGAATTTCATCATGCATATGGAGGAAATGGTGACCTCAGAAAATAATAAAAAAGGCTTTACACAGACCTGACAGAAAAGTTTACTTCGGTGCACAGAGCTGGGCACAGGTATTGTTTAGTGCTGGACTGGATGGATTCAGCACCAACATTTTAAAACAAAATGTTACCACCAAAAAAATGATTGCAAGCAAGCAGGCTTCTTATTGCAAAAAAACACATAGAGGTATATCTATAAACAAATTGCATCCTTTGAAATTACATGTACATGGAGGAAAAAAAACAAATGTTATTAGCATAGTTTCTTTCCGGATCAAATGTAATATCATGAAAATACCCCATTATGGCCACTAGATGGAGCTGAGGAGCACAGGAAATAAATCAGATATTTACACCATTGTTTTTAAACATATTGGATAATAAAGAGATATTTACAGCAATGTTTTGTGGAATAATAATTGCAAAGAACTTGCGCTAATGGAAATGTTAAGAATGATAAAATATAAATAAAAATTATAAATAAAAGTTAGATTGGATAAAACTAGATAAAAATAGATGGATCCAAATATTGTTCTAAAAGGGTAGGGAAAGCAGCTGAACAAAAGGCACTCAGCCCCTATTAGGATGTTGTATTTCAAAACGTGCAGCGCTAACCGTCCTTCAGAAGTGCATATAAGAACTCCGACGTTCAAAGCAGGGTTTAACAAGTGCTGAAAAATTATTATTATAAATTAATAAAACATTCAGTGAAGGGGTGTGTCTTAAAATATTCAATGTGAATCGGTTGTGTGAACAAATAAAGTTCATAACACATCAAAACAAACAATATATAAACTTATCTAATAAAATGTAATAAACTGTGAATATATGTATCATGTGTAAGTGATTCTAGTTAATAAATAGTGAATGGACAAACAATGTGTACCCTTTGAATAAAATAAATTAAACTTTTTCCGATGTATGTGTGAATAGTCCAAATCTTTTGTAGTTTTCTTTAAAAATCCATAAATATGAGACACTTCGAGAGGGAAAATTCGGTGCAATAATGTGTCCAACGAAAATCCAAAAAAAACGAAGAAATAATAAAGAAAAAAATGAAGACAAAAATAAAAAAATAAAAACAAAAATAAAGAGCAAAGTGTAGAAAAAATGTGGAAAAAATGTAGAAAAAATGCAGCAAAAGTCCCCTCAAGGGAATGCACTCACCAGATCCACAGATGTTAAACACGTTTGTTTCCTCAAGGTAAGTCCACAGTTCCGTCTTTAATATCCACGCTCGATCACGCTTCAGGGAAGGAAAGGTCTCCCGTTTTATCCGTGATGTTTAAGCGGAATATCCTCGTATTTTAGGGGTCCCCCCAGTGGGATATCCGATCATATAATAAAAATAAAACATACGCTCATAGCGTAGTAAAACCCAGGTTTATTATAGTAATACAGCATACAAGTTTAAAAAACGCGCTAAACTATATTTAAAAAAGGCCGGCTGGTCACTTTAGGCGTGATGCCTGTTAGACTGGATCAAATGACGTGAAAATAGGCCCGCCTTCATTTTTTTCTTTATTTTTTCTTCGTTTTTTTGGGATTTTCGTTGGACACATTATTGCACCGAATTTTCCCTCTCGAAGTGTCTCATATTTATGGATTTTTAAAGAAAACTACAAAAGATTTGGACTATTCACACATACATCGGAAAAAGTTTAATTTATTTTATTCAAAGGGTACACATTGTTTGTCCATTCACTATTTATTAACTAGAATCACTTACACATGATACATATATTCACAGTTTATTACATTTTATTAGATAAGTTTATATATTGTTTGTTTTGATGTGTTATGAACTTTATTTGTTCACACAACCGATTCACATTGAATATTTTAAGACACACCCCTTCACTGAATGTTTTATTAATTAATAATAATAATTTTTCAGCACTTGTTAAACCCTGCTTTGAACGTCGGAGTTCTTATATGCACTTCTGAAGGACGGTTAGCGCTGCACGTTTTGAAATACAACAATGTTTTGTGGAAGCCACGCTCACCCTCTAAGGCTCCTCTGTATGTTGTGGTCCCTAATTGAACAAAGCTTCCATCCTGGGACATGCACAGAAATAAATAAATTAAAGGCATGTATGATTTTGGCTTCAGTTCTACTTTAAGGAAAGGATAGATGTCAGGTAAATTATGGGTACACTTATTTTAACAGCTCCCACATAAAACTCTTTTAGGTTCCCAGTGAGAAAACCTAAAGTACCGCAGAGCTGGATGAGCTGAATCAGTAAACCACCAAACCCAAGAAACTCCCGGTGGCCACATCACCCCTTGTCAAACATTTTTTGCCCCTGTCATCAGCATTCCACAGGATGACTTTACATATATGATGGTATGTACTTTTTAACTGGTTTTACATAAGATGCCTTATTTTGTATACCATTCAGTATAAATGTGGAAGTTTGCACTGTGAGACATACACTATATGTAAATATTTAATCCCAAAAATGTCTGCACAATTTTAAATTTAGCAGATTGCAGAGTGCTCTCATCTGGAGATGGTTATTCAAGTCTATTAAACTTTTGCTCCTTGTAACATTAAGGATTAAAAACATTTTTCCACTTATTTATTTATGAATATTCCGTGCTCCTCCCCTCTTGGGATTTTGTACTGTCCTGCAGCCTTCTCTTCGCTGGAGTAACTTCACCATAGCAACCAACCAACCAATCAGAGAATGCTCCAATATCTCTTGCATGCCAAAATGAGTTTATGGGACTCTCAGGCTCTTGGTACAGGCAGTACTAATGTAGAGGCCTGTAACCCTCACCAACCTGGCAAAAGGTGAAAGCAATCTGTGAGCTAGTAATGTCATGAAGTTAACACTGCACTGAGCTAAAATGAGAACATTATAAGTCCGTTTGCCTTACTCTGAGTTCTCTGTAATTCACGGCACCCACATTTTACAGACTGCCTACTATTTTTTGCTTCATGTATCACCAATCACATTTCATCATCCAAAGCAGGTTTGGTTTGAAACTAATTAGTGGCTGTGAGGAAAATCTTTGTATTTCTATTTTCTTTGCTGTGAGAGCCAACAAGGATTCTGCGGAGGTTTTCCAGCATCACAAGCAGGTGTGTTCCAGGATCACCAGACTATAGAAATCAGGCAGTGGAGTGGCTAGTACAGTACAGGATTGGCTGGATAAAAAAAAAAAAACTGAAACAAAAATGAAAGCCTTGAAGTGCCTATAGAGAGCACAGTACACTCCCTATAGACTTTCATTTTTGTTTGGGCTGTAACTATCAATTTACAATCATTGACTAATACAAGCATAGTTGCTATGGGCTATGGCCCTTTGCACATCCTCATTGTCCTTGGCTACATTATTGCTTCTCTCCATTTTTTTCAGCATGAAGAAGTCCAGAATGTATTATATCACTGCTCACTATTCTGAAATCTTTCTCGCTCTCGCTCTCTCTCACACTCTCTCACACTCTCTCTCTCACTTTCTCTCTCATGCTCTCGCTCTTTCTCTCGCTTCCTCTCTCTCTCACACTTTCTCTCTTGCTCTCTCTGTCTCTCGTGCTCCCTCTCGCTCTCTCTCGTGTTTTCTTTTCGCGCTCTCTCTCTCTCTCGCTTTCTACCTCGCTCTCTCTATACAAGTGAGCAAATGAGAAACATGTTTTTATTCTATTTTGCTTTGCTTAATATAGCTCATGTTCTATGCACATAGCTCATTTATAGAAAGCCTCAGTTAATTGTTACTACCCTTTCTTCACCAGCTGTGAGTACACATCGCATTCTGTGCAAAGTAAAGCAGCAATCTCCTTCCCCTCACATCAATCTTCCATCTGCTGTCTTTGCAGTTTCTGTGTTTATTGCAATGCTCTCCAAAGAGTAGACTATGTCAGACACATCCTGCGTTTGCACTACATCTCCCAGATTGCCTCTGGTGTCTCCCCCCACTTCTAGGCACTCTCCCTAGGGACTCCTATCAAGCTGCAAGTATTTTGTGCTTCAGTACATCTGATTGTTCACTTTCTTACATTTACCCTATCTCGTTTTACCGTATTTAATGTCAAGCCCCAACCGGTGAAATAATGCAGGTTAGAAAACCTTTGCTGGTGCAGTAACATGTACTGTAGGTCGGTAAGAGGAAGCACTAAGTGAATCAGGGGACACAGAAGGTTGACACTCTCGGAAGTGTTGGATGACTTTTCTGTAACTGAAAGGCATTGTAGGCAGCGGTAGAGATAGGTATTTACTCTTCTTTTACTGTCAAATATTTTTGGACAATTACATTGTGGAGGCAGGTTGCTTTAAACGAACATCACACTGCATGGTGTTCCCCCATTAGGAGAAACCATTTTATTGAATAGCACAACAAAAGTTTTAGCATGTGGAACCTCAGTTCGGCTTTTGTGGTTTAAGTTAATAGCTGTAGAGCCAAAATAAATCTCACCGCTCCAATTCCTTAGCCGCCATCAGGACTCCCCAGGTGCTGTTCTAATAGGTGTATCGCCACCTTAGAATGTAGTAGTATGTGAACAGACCACACCATCCAGAGAATTCAAATACTTCAGACTTTATTTAAATTCAAAGCAAATCCATTATAACAATATATGTAACAGCAAATACCAGCACCACAAACCCCCAACCAGCTACAACTTCTTACATGTTTCACCTGTAGACTTATTCATAGAGGCCTCTATAAATAAGCCTACAGGTGAAACATGTGAGAGGTTGTAACTGGTTGGGGGTTTGTGGTACTGGCATTTGCTGTTACATATACTATTACACTGGATTTGCTGTGGATTTCAATAAAGTCTGAAGTAATAGAATTCTTTAGATAGTGCGGTCTGTTCGTATACTACTAGGTTTAATAGCTGTTGCAGGCAACCTGTGGGGATTTTCTACTAATTAAAGACTTATATTCACTACTATTATTTAATGCGCTCGGAGTAGCTTTCATTGAATAATTATATGATAATACAGTTACTACCTATGATCACTTCATGATCAGTATTTGAAATAAAGATACACTCCAAATATTGTCTTCTCCAAAGGCTGTCAAATGTCTGTCAGGGGATACTGGAAAATGATGACAACATTAGGAATCCCACATAGCAACAATAAGCCAACCATGCTGAAATGATGGTATATTTAATTGAAAAGGTTTTAGACAGTCCATTTCCACATCATGTATTATGTATAAGAAGAGGAAAAGATGGAGCATCCACAACTACCTAGAAACCAGATACTCATGCTTATATGCTTTAGCATGTAGCATTTAAATTTTAATCCTTTTATTTTCAAAAATCCATCCCAAATTGCTCAGCCTCAAAAAGCCTCAGTAGTGTGTGCATTGTAAGTGCATTTTCTGTTATGAAATAATAAAACTGATGGTAGTCGGGTGGTGTAGATCAAGAATTATTAGAGAAAACATCAGTAGATAGCTTGTATGAACAATATATGTAGTGTGAGCTATAGATACACACACCTCTATCCAGGGTCACCCATGGCTTGAATGTCCGACGATTTACGGGAATAGGCCGAGATCTGAGCCATGTTTGGCCAGCATTAGTCATTAAGGGGTTAATTCAGGGCCTGTGTGACCTTTTTAGAAAATCCAGCTGGAGGGAGATCCCGATGCCGATCGTGATCTTTTTAGTAAAGTCAGTCAGGCAGCACCACTGGAAAATGCCGATTTTCTTTAAAAAGTAAAAAACAGAGAGCATACTGCTTGCTGTAAAGGGACTCACCTCCAGGGATTCTTTTAAATATTTTTGGCAAAATGTCTCCAGTTACGATGTTGTAGCTCACCAATGCTGAAAGATATGATCAGGTGTCAGGTTATGCAAGGGGACAATTTGCATGTATAATTCAGACATTATCTATCTATCTATCTATCTATCTATCTATCTATCTATCTATCTATCTATCTATCTATCTATCTATCTATCTATCTATCTATCTTAATATTATTGATACTGTATATTTATGTGTGTAGAACTGTATGAATTTAATAATAATGGCAAGTGAATTTGTTCATTTAAATTCATATATCAAAATGTATTTTGAAATACTGGTGTAAGCTTCTCAATTTGTCTTAACATCAGCTTTTTGTACTCTTATGCACAGTAGACTGTGAGGGGGAGGGTCATTAACTCTGAGACAGTTAGGTTCTGCTTAGAGGTGCACCGAAATTAGATTTTCAAAACGGAAACAAAACCAAAATGAAAAAAAAAAAATGTCAGCCCGAAACCGAAAAAAATGTTTCTATTCTAACCTTTTCAAATGTTTTTAAATACTTTATTTTTATGTATTTTTTTATAAACTTTTTAATATTTTAATATTTTTTTATTTATTTGTATTAAATATTTTGTTTTTTTATTTTACTTTACTGTTGGGGAAATATTAGGGATATTTCCCTTTTCAAATAGAAAAAGAGATTGAGAACAGGGTCCTCAATCTCTTTTTCTGCAGCCCCTGTTATAAATAAACAGGAAGCCTCTATACTGAGTGTTCCTGTTCATTCAAGCTTGTGGAGATAGAATGTTTACCATGTCCACAAACAAGAATGACCAGGAAGTGATGTAGACCATTTCCCATTCATGCATAATTGGAGACACAGTAAACATACTATGTCTTCAATTATTTACAAACACTCAGCGATCACTGATCACTGAGTGCTTGTACCTGCTCTCCACCCTGACAGAAGTGCCATTTTCGGCTGATATGTTTCGGCACCTGAAATTTCGGTGCATCCCTAGTTGCACATGTCCCAGCAAGAAACTTGACAGAAGGAAAGAGATGAAAGATGCCATTGGGAGTCTAATGCTGCTTATTTTTGCAGTCAAAGGCTAGGGGCAGGGAAGTATCCAAGCTGCCCTGCTTAACAGCATTATAGCTGAGGTCACCAACCAGCAGGCCGGTGCAAATCTTGGGATGAGGTGGACAGAATTAAAAATCCTTTAGTGGTAGAACAGCTCCCATATATGTATTTTAAATGTGTATTTAGCATGTAAGCTGACACGAATTTCCATATTCCAACACCCTGATATGCTTGACTTTACCTTTGATAGTTTATATCCATTCTACAGCACAACTATTGAATTACAGAGTGACCTATTGTATATATTTTATCAATCTCTGCACTTTGCACCCCCTCCAGGTTTTTTTGGGCTCCTACAAAGTATGTACAGACACCTCTCGGTTCTCGCATTTAACAGTGGATGTCATCTTATATGCCTGCACAAAACCAAAGAGTCCCAACACCGTTTGGTCAAAATAATTACAGATGAACAGGACAGACATGGGTTCAGCAGGCAGGATATATAAGAGAGTTGCTTCTTGGCATGGCTCCTACTCAGGCCTGGCACTACCGCAAGGCAAGTCAGGCGGCCGCCTGAGGGCGCTGCAGGGTAGAGGGCGGAAAAAACAGGGCATTTTGACAAGTACTTGTACTTGCCAAAATGCCCCGATGCTTGCGCTATGTTTTTCCACTTGCCTTTGGTGCAGGAGAGCAGCGGCGAGTCAGCGCTGGTCCGGTGGGAGGAGCTCCAGGTGGGGTCCTAATTTAGCTGGCCGGCGACTGCCAGACGATCCCTCCTGACAAACCTGCACCCAATTTTATCTTCTGCCCCATGTGCTCCAAGATGGAGGCTCTGATAGTTTAGAGTTAGGACCGCACTATAAGAGGTGCCTTGGCGCGGCTGTGCGGCTTTCACATTTTCTGCAGAAGACGTGTATCCAAACCTCTGTTTTTAACCTTAGTGTGAGACAAGTTTTTTACATGCTAGCTTGTGAGTGTGCCAGGAAAACCTTCTGCTATTTTACTGTTTAAAGCCCATTCCGTGTGCACCTTACTGTAAAGCTGGTGACGAATTGATGAGTGTGTTTGTCATCTGTTTTGCTTGACTGTTTTGGTGCAGTGATGCATGGGGGGTCTCAGCTGTCATTGGAATGTGCAGGATCCCTTGTGCGTCGCTGTGCCTTTAAGGGGGTTGGGCTTCCTCCTGACAAACCTGCACCCAATTTTATCTTCTGCCCCATGTGCTCCAAGATGGAGGCTCTGATATTTTAGAGTTAGGACCGCACTATAAGAGGTGCCTTGGCGCGGCTGTGCGGCTTTCACATTTTCTGCAGAAGACGTGTATCCAAACCTCTGTTTTTAACCTTAGTGTGAGAAAAAATTTTTTACATGCTAGCTTGTGAGTGTGCCAGGAAAACCTTTTGCTATTTTACTGCCAGAGGATCCCAACACGCGCGGCACCTCTGGCAGTCGCCGGCCAGCTAAATTAGGACCCCACCAATGTATGCGTCTTGGCTATGTAACCTCTCAATTTATAACAGCCAATCCTAAACTGACTTGTGTGGAATCGATTAGTCTGTGGTACACAATTCTTATAGATCATGCTAGTGATATGAAGCATTACTGAGACTAGGAAACGTATAATTGGTAAGACCAGTAAAGTAAGATTTTTAGCAGCCCTTGTAGAGCCCTGGCCAAATCTCTCTTGCCCTATGTACTCTTATGGGTATGGTTCCCTTCCCCCCACCCACCGATTTTTAATAGTTTTCAGACTATCTATGTAAAAGGAACAATCTTCTTCCATTGGCCACTCATGTAGGAGGAGCATTCTTTTTCCACTGATCACCAATGTAGGAGGAGCATTCTTTTTTCACCGGCCAACAATGTAAGTTGGCCATTGTTCTCTCACTGACTACCACTGCTAAGGGTAACATTCTTCTTCTACTGACCCTTAATGGAAGAGGGGGGCATATTTCCGCCCCTGAGCACCAATGTCAGAGGGGCATTCTTCTCCCAATGATCATCCATGTAGAAGGAGCATTTTTCTCCAACTAAGCATCACTGTATAAGGGTGATTCTTCTCCCATTGACCACTAATGTAAGAGTGGCATTCTTCTCCCACTTACAAGCAATGTATGGAGGACTTTTCCACTTTCCTATGGAACCCTGTGATTTATAGTTACACCTCTGTTTACACATTCAATGTAGAGTACAGATTCACTGTAACAATATAATTTTTAACTCTTCCCAGCCCAAACCAAACTTTTGCCATAGAATTGTTAGTGATCCTTTCTAATAAATACAATGCTCTGTGTTGATGCTTGGTAACGTTTACAAAAGGTTGTAAATATTTGATGTCTTGCACTCCACTCTGGTCTGCTGACCATGTCATTTATATCAATAAAGGGTGCGGTACATATTGACTATAGTGGATGAGCTGTGAGCACAAGATGTTACCGAGCGGTTGCCTGTTTATAACTATTGTCAAGGGACCGTTTTCTGCTGAGCAGGTATGCTAGCAAATGTACGTATTTCACATATGTAAAAGGCAGCATGGCAGCAACACTGCTAGGCACACTTACAATGCAATTCTATTTTCAATGCTCAACTTCTAATTTAAAAAAATGGGTCATTTTTTATATAACTCCACTAAGATGCCTTTATCAATTGAAAACAGCATATTCCACAAGTCTAATTTAATCCCCACTACCCAACATAAACCCTAACTCAAATGAAGAAACATAATACCTACTGGTCACACATTTTAAGTGTGATTGCTTAGTTTCTGCATATTCTCCTTTATGCTGGTCATACACATGTCGGTTCTTTGATTAAAGTGGACCTGAAATGAAGATTTTCTATGTTATGGGGCACATCTACCTGCTAGTCTCCAGTGATTTGGAGTGATGTCACTACTGTGCTGCTCACTGTTCTTCTTGCTGAAGGCTCTGACATGAGGAAGCAAAGTCCTACCTCTACGAAGATGGCCACCTCCACGCTGACAAAGTGTTTAACGAGACATGGTAAGTCATTAATCAGCTGCAAGGACACCACAGGCAATACTGATGACAAGTTATTTGCCATGTGCCTGACTTTTATTGGGCACAGCTTCCAAAGTTCAGTTCCTCTTTAAATCTTAATTTCCACATTTTGGTCTAATCTGGGACTGATTTCTTTTGCAGGATCATATTGTATAAAAAATAAACTTGGAATGTAAAATTCAGACTGTCTTCAAGCCAAGCATGTGGTGTATGCTGCAATCAGTCATGTAAGGTTTACATCCCGTCCTGCAAAAATAACGAGGCTTTCACATGGTTTTACCTTTAGCAAATGTCTTTTCCTTAAGGCAAGGAAGCCTGCTGATAGGCATGATGTGTTATATCTGCAGAACTATGAAGCATAGGGAATAGCAACCAGGGAGAGAGTTTATGTTGCCTTTCAGATGGTTTGGAGAAGTGGTGTAGTTCAAGGCAGGTGGTGTATGCCGGAAAGACCTGGTCTACTGGAAGTCTGGTCTTAGCAGTGGTTAGGGCTGGCGGCAGAACATTGCCCTGGGCTTCTGATGTTAAAACAGAGTTCCACAGCACTGCGGCCCAATCAGGACAGGGAGGCAGAACAGGCAGTGCTCAGCTTCTGCCTTGTAACGAGGGAGATGCCCACCACAGGCCTGGTAATACGGGGCCTGTGTTCTCCAACTGACAATGGGGGGGTGGGGGCGAGAGCGGTGGGCTGTGGCAAGAGAGAGACAGGCAGCATGTCTTATGCTCCTAAGAAATCAATTCTAAAATTGCTATTGGAAGTGCTCAGATTTATGCAAGCCAATTTACTGTTTTTCTTTAGAACCATCTCTGTGTCAAGGCAAGTTGGTATTGGTGGAGAGACTGGGAGTCTAAGGCCCCATTCACACCGGATCCTGAAAGACCTGGTCTAGTGACAGGCTGGAAGCCTACCATCTGGTTTTTAACATATGGTAACGCAAGGGCAACAAAAAATTAATGGGTGTGAATGTGGACAGTTCACACCACAACATTGCATTGCTCTACTTTTTTTCAGAGCAATGCAACGCGTCATTAACGTGCACTAACGCAACACAAGTCATTACACTGAAGTCTGTCCACTCAGGACATGTTACTTCACATAAAGCTTGCCAAAATAAAAACGAGAAAGAATAAAATCAGACCCTTCATTGACTTGTGAGTACCTTCCGATTTTAGTTTAAATGCACCCTGAAGTCCCTGAAATGCCTTACATACCATTACTTACTAACATACCACTTTGACTTTCACAGACTCTGCGTCACCCCCACTACCACCATGCCATGCCATATTCTAAGAGCTGTAAATTACTGGGTCACCACCACTACCACCCTGCCATGCCATATTTGCAGAGCTGTATATTACTGGGTCACCACCACTACCACCCTGCCATGCCATGTTCGCAGAGCTGTATATTACCAGAAAAATGGCAACTACACATTTCCAGCCTGTCTTGACAGCTTTAGAATAATTTGAAGACTGTAATGACAGCTGTACACTACAAGATAGACTGCCATGTGAGATGAGCATTGCCATAGAGACTGCTATGGCAACTGCACATTCTTAGAGAGACTACTATGCAATGCATATATTACCAGAGAAACTGCAGTGGAAGCTATACATTACCAGAGAGACAGGCATGAGAGCTACACATTACCAGAGAGACTGGCATGCGAGCTGCACACTTCAAGAGAGACTGTCATGACAGCCACACATCCCCAGTGAAGACTGCAATAAAAGCTGTCTATTACCAGAGAACCTGCAATGGGAGCTGTCCATTACCAGAGAGACTGCCATGAGAACTGCACATTATTAGAGAGACTGTCATGACAGCTACACATTACCAGAGACTGCCACTGGAACTGCGTACTTAATGAGAGACTGCCACGGGAGCTACGTACTTAAAGAGAGACTGCCACGACACCTACACATTACCAAAGAAACTGACATGGGAGCTGCACACTTCAAGAGAGACTTCAATGAAAGCTGTCCATTACCAGAGAGACTGCCAGAAGAACTGGACTGGTTCTGCAATGTTGAAGAAATTTCTCTGCTCATCCAGACAGCATCCTCCGTTCTAATGAGTGAGATGCATCCTTCACGCTCATCAGTAGCAAAATGTCTTCTTCAGCATTACAGAACAAATCCAGTTGCATGTGTGTAACTAATACAAGGTGTTCCAGCATTTAACAAGAGCAGACTAGAGAATTCACCAACAGGGTCTCTGAGAGATTCAAGAAACCATTATGGGGGGAATGTATCAATGTGTGGAGCAGGCCAAAACTGGAGCAGATGTGCATGGCAACCAATCAGCTTCTCTCTTTTATTTTCAAATCTTAACCAAACAAACTGAAGAGAGAAGCTGATTGGTTGCCTTCCACATCTGCTCCAAGTTTTGTCTGCTCCAGTTTTGATAAATGCCTCTCTATGTGCTTTAACTCTCAAGCATCTATCAAAAAATTAAATACCAATTTTGGGTAGATGACCCTCTAAAAAATGTTTAATGATGATATGCTTTTCAGCCAAAAAGAAATGCTCGTTATTAACACCAATCACTGATACAGCCGACAGGAACCAACTACCCAACAGGAATTAATGGAAGCGATGCAGTAATTTCATGAATTCTGCACAGGAATCCGGTTCTATCCTCCGTCGCAGCACTGTCTGCACGGTCTTGGCAGGTGATTATGTTTATGTTCACTGTCTCTATTGTATCAATTTCAGCAGCCCTCGGAGCAGACTGTACTGCAACAGCTCCCACCTCCCCCACCTTCTGGTATAGATGTCAATGCAGCCGTGCACTTATTGTGAGAGGTGGATGCTTCTGTCCACACTGCATTTATTTAAGCTGCCACCCCTTGGTCCAGATGTAGCTATTGATCTCGTTACTATAGAAACTCCTTTTTACAATACGCTTCATCCGTTCATTTCCGCAGAGACAACGTTCCATCTCATCCACTGATTTAAGGGTTAATATACTGCAGATTCACCAGCTGTCTAGAAGAGAGGAGGCTGGAAGTCCATGCAAAAAAAAAATTCAATGTCTGGGTGGATTTGGTAGTAATACTATGTATCATTTAAGGACTCCCTACTCTCACTACTTGTGCTGCATTCTCATGAATGTAAAATAGTTATTGTTATTATTATAATACAGAATTTATATAGCGCCAACAGTTTGCAGACATGTAACCCCACACAAAAAAAAATTGTTGCAGATCGATTTGGATTTTTATTTCTTTCACTTTTCAGATCCGAAATTCGACTCGATTTTTTATTCAGATTTCATATTGATCTGAATTTTCATTTGCCTGTAATGCAACCCCCAACAGCCAAAAAAACCCCATCTGATTGGCCAAAGAACAGTCACATGTCCGATTTAGTTTCGTTTGGAATGAAATTCGGATAGATTCAAATTTTCCTTAAATAAGTATTTGGATTCATTTGCATTAGACACACTCGAATTAGGACATTTGGATGCATCTGTATTTAACCAAATTCGTATGAGTATCCATTCAGAACAAAATAAAATTTACATGTCTGATAGATATAGTTAGATATTTTGTTGTATTGGTCACAGCAGACAGTCGGAGCTCTGGACTATGATGCAGAAGAATCCTAAGGTGACCCAATATGAGATTTTTCCCACCAGCAGCCACCTAAACCTGGTATCTTATGAAGACCCCGTCAAACAGCAACTAGTATATGTGAGCAAGGCTCCATTGGGTTCAGAGAGATCGAGAGAGTGGGCCATGCCGGATTCACAGAACACGCTGGCCCACATTAGTTCATGTCTAGGTCTATTTAGAAGATTACACCAGAAGTTGGGAGCATTCAGCGAGCAAGGTGCTGAACAAACATCTCAGGCCAGGTTCACATCTACGTGATCCGTGACCGGGCGGATTGCTGTGCCGTCACGGAGTAGCCCGAGACCGCCGATCGGTCGTGTGTTGCAAAAAAAGGTACATTGAAATCAATGGGGCCGCGTAGCAACCGCTATGTGCAACTGCACACAATCGCGCGGCCCTGGGACGCCCAGGTCTGTACCAGTCCTTAGGGGGAAATTAAAAGCACTAAGAAGACAGATCATGCCCAACAAATGACTGCAATCAGACAAAAATTTGTTTATGCATTTGTGTGTGTTAGAATAGCTATAGCACCTTTATGCACAGGCAGCTGTTGATGTTGGCGCCATGTTTTAATTCAGCAATAACAATAAATTAATTATTCTTTACACCTCTGCTTCAGGAACAGAATATAGGCAGAAATGAAGTGGCTCAACTCTCAAACATCCATTCCCACTAATGGAACCTCTGTGCCAGATGAGGCTTCCGCCTGATCCTTAAATCCAAGAGTATGGCTCAGTTGTGGGGACGAAACGCATCAGTACTTTGTTATTGACTGTTTTTATGCGCTTTTGGAGATAAATTGAACTGGACTGATCCCATTTCGAGTGCCGGTTTACTGTGGACTCTTGTGGAACAGTAAAAGGTGTTATTCCATACTAAATAAAAGAATGCCTATGGATGGCTAATATTCTATTTAGGAGCATGAAAAAAAATATATATATATGCGAAAGACAATAACCTGCAAAATAAAATATTACAATAATGGTCTATTGGTTGGAAATGCAAACAATAGAATAAAGCTAGCAGTCATTATTTGCAAAATAAAACACTTCAACAGTAAAAGAAATCTACTACGTGCAGCACAGTGGCTTAGTGGTTAGTACTTCCACCCTGCAGCTATCGGGTCCCTGAATTGAATCCTGGTCAGTACATTGTCTGCATGGAGTTTGCATGTTATCCCTGTGCTTGTGTGAGTTTCCTCCTCCACTCCAAAGACATGGTAGTGTAGGATGACCTATCCACATTTCGGTATGGGAGAGAAGATGACTGGAGTGCTGGCTGCCATGGGACCATAGCATTAGATCATCCCCTTGACAAGATGAGCATTTAAAGGAGAACTATGGGGTCAGTGTTTTTCACCATAGTTCTCCTTAGGGTAACGGGAGGACACAAACTAGCGTCCTCCCGTCACCCTAAGCTCAGTATACCGCGAGCTACAGCTCGCGGTATACTGAGACGCCGCACCTGAAGCGGATCCCGGCTTAGATGACGGGATCCGCCCAGCTGCGTGAGTGACAGCTGGCTCTGCCTATCTAGAGGCAGAGCCAGCTGTACCCGCCCCCTCCCCCGTCCGTTCCGCCAGTCAGCGCTGGCAGATCGGAGCGGGGAGAGGGGAATCCAGCCCCTCCCCCTGTCACGGCAGAGAGCCGTGACAGGATCGAGAGGTGAGGGAACCCGGTATGTTTTCCCTCACCTCCCGATCTACTGAGCCGACCTGTGACAGTCTCATTGTCACAGGTTGGCTTAGAACTATGACGTGAGTGGAAATCACTCATGTCATAGTTCTCCTTTAATCCTTCAGCTGCCACAAGTGTTAGTTACTCTTTCACACAATCTTCCAGTAATCCTGTCACAGGTGGAAAAAGATCACAGTGTAGACAAATTATTCAAAATGGCTGAAGCCACAATAAATGTGATAGTACATTATAAATGACAGACTGAAATTCTGCCTGACCATGCGATCTTAGAATGCATTCACACCTATGCCAGGTTTTGCCTAGCGTATTTTGCTGTTTTTTATGTGTGTTAGACGCTGGCAGGCAGATCAAAAACATTGCAGCCTATGGGGAAAAGCGTGTAAAAAACACCCCAAAGAGGTTTAGGAACTTTTTTTGAACGACAGGCGTTTTGCAGCTTGCTCCAGGACGCCTAGGTGTGAATGGGGGCCTTTGAAAATAACGGGAATTTATGTGCTGAGCGTTTTGCATGACAAAAAGCCTAGGTGTGAATGGAGCCTTAGCTCCGGTTCACACCTAGGCGATTGTCACTAAAAACTAAACATGACAAAACGCTAATGACAAGGAATCCCATTCATTTCTATGGCCCCCTATTCACACTTATATTTTTATTTTATTTTATTACAGGTATTTATATAGCGCCGACAATTTACGCAGCACTTTACATAGTTACACATTCACATCAGACCCTTGAGCGTTTTTCACAAGCAAGAAAACGCCTGTCGCTGGAAACAGTACACAAGCTACTTTTTGGCAGATTACAGTACCTTTTGGTCCTAAAGACATCAATGGGAAACGCCTTGAAACATGTGTTTCCATTGTTTTTGCGCATCACAAAGTTTCCCATTGAAGTCTATGGGACCAAAAGTAATCTACCAAAAAGTAGCTCATGTACTTTTTCCAGTGACAGGTGTTTTTGTGCTTGTGACAAAACATTCAGGTGTGAACAGGGTCCATAGAAACGAATAGGATTCCTTGCCTTGAGCGTTTTGTCGCGCTTAGTTTTGAGCGTCAAGTGCCTTAGTATGGATGGGGAGTTTGGGCCTATTTACATCACTGCTCTGTGATAACACACATCAAAGTAGACAATCCCCCTCCTTATATTAGCTTGTCACCATGAATCAATTTAATAGTAAAAGACACATACATATAATTTTTCCTTGCCTCATTTTTTTTTTCTTATGTTCCGTTCCCCTCCCCCAAGGAACTCCAAACCGCCATTTTAAAAGTAGATGGGTGGCAAAGCCATGGCAACATACTGTATAAACAATAACAAACACTGACAGATCTCATACAGGGCTTGCACGAGATAAGGTGCTAATGTCATCAGTGGGTCAGCCAAGAAAATGCGGAAGAAGCTGGTCACCGAAGGGATCATCGCCAGATCTTGTGCATGTGCTGTTTGAGATCTGGCGCAGTTTGTTATTAGTTAAATGTTGCCACATGAGCGTCATTACACCACCCGACATTCATGCTGCTGTTAACGTATGAACAAAGAAAGCCCTTTTTTCCCACCAGAATTTGGGAAATCTCATGAGATCTTGAAGTTTACACATGAGATCTCCCTGGAAGGCACTGGTGACATGACCTTCCCAGGGAGCAGTATGGAGGCCCTGGCTACATCACCAGCGCCTCATGAAGGCAGGAAGTGAGTAATATACTGTGTAAGGCCTCATTCGCACTTGTGAATGGGTATGATTGCCTGAGTCTTAAGAATTTCTCCATGAGACATGGGGCGTATCCACTGCAAGGCAAACAAGGTGTTTGTCTTGAGCAGCACTTTCCAGGGGGGTGGGTTTTTTTGTGTCTTTGTGCAAATCTTTTAAGCGTTTTATTTTAGCCAATGGAAAGCTAATTACTAGTAGGAGGAGATGTTTGTTATGTGTGTTGACATTTTGGACAATGTCATGCTCCAAACTTTGTGAGAACAGTTTGGGGATGGCCCCTTCCTGTTACAACATGACTGCGCACCAGTGCACAAAGCAAGGTCCATAAAGACATGGATGAGCAAGTTTGGGGTGGAGGAACTTGACTGGCCTGCATAGAGTCCTGACCTCAAACCAATAGAACACCTTTGGGATGAATTGGAGCGGAGACTGCGAGCCAGGCCTTCTCGTCCAACATCAGTACCTGACCTCACAAATGTGCTTCTGGAAAAATGATCAAAAATTCCCATAGACACACTCCTAAACCTTGTGGACGCCTTCCCAGAAGAGTTGAAGCTGTTTTAGCGGCAAAGGGCGGGCAAACTCAATATTGAACCCTACGGACTAAGACTGGGATGCCATTAAGGTTCATGTGCGTGTAAAGGCAGGCGTCCCAATACGTTTGGCAATATAGTGTATCTGCCCCCAAAAAAAGCTCATGTACTTTTCTAAACTACAGGTGATAAGCAACACAACACAAGTGACTGACCACCATTGAGAATAATGGAATTCTTCTTGTTAAGCGTTTTTGTACTTCGGGAAACACGCAAAAACATGCTCAGGTGTAAATAAGAGCTGTAAGTCAAACTAAATATAGTTTGCTAGTGAGTGGGGTGTTTTTGTTATGTGTAATAACGCACATTACATCTGTTTTGGTGCACTGCCCTTAAAGGAGAACTATGAGGTGAGTGATTTACACTCACCCACATAGTTAGAGCCGATGTGTGACATTGAAACTGTCACGTTGGCTCTATTGATTGGGATCCCAGTGAGTGAACACATGCCGTCACTCGCTCACTTCCTAATCATCTCCCTGCAGAGAGTGGTGACGGTCAGTCACCTCTCCCCGCAGAAACTCCCCCGCTCTCTTCTCTGATCCTCCAGCGTGACAGGAGGAAAGGACGGGAGGTGGGCTGGCACAGCTAGCTCTGCCTCTAGATAGGCAGAGCCCGCTGTCAATCAGCCAGCAGGGTGGAACTCGACAGTATTATCAGGATCTGTCCCGGCTGCCCCGCTCTCAGTATACAGCATAGTGAGCTATAGCCCGCTATATACTGAGCTTTGGGTCATGGGAGGAGGTTAGTATACAATATGTCCTCCCGTGACCCTACAGAGAACTATGGAATAAAAAGGTTACTCCATAGTTCTCTTTTAAAGTCTATGGGGCTAAAAATGTGTTTTAATGCACCAAAAAAAGCACCTATATTATTTGTAACACTCCACGGCAGCAGAGCACACAGGTGTAAATGGACCCCTATAGAAAAGAAGGCAATCCTCTTGTCGTGCATTAAGATGTGATAGGCAACATGCATTAAATCGCACAGGTCCTAAAAGTGTGTATGCAGCCTTCCAGAGTATGTGCGATGGACCTTTAGGTGACCCCCGTGTCCCTATCAAACCCACTGGAAATAGTATCTTTGCTACTGTTGTTCATAAGATTCAATGAACTGTACAAAGGATGCGCTCAGGGGATAAGCAAACAGGAGTAAGCCGACATAGTCACACAGTGACATACAAACACAGATAGACACGGACCGGTCTGCCATTAGGCCCAGTTCCCAAAATCATAACACTTGTGTCATTCACATTGAGAACATTTAATTTGCTAATCTTTACCTTCTGTGTATTGACTAAAGGCTTTATTGCATATATCAGCAGAATTTACAGCATTTGCGTTATTTTATATATTTTTGCTGTAACAATCAATTTACAAAGAATATCGCTGGGATTATCGCCCCATAAAATGGCGCTTGCTGCAGGCTGAAGATAATTGTGCCATTCAGTGGCGTGTCATGAGGAAAGCAGGACAAGGATTCATTGGAGGTGGTGATACAATAGTTCCTGAGATAACACTGAATCATGGCACATCCAGCTTTTCATCTTAAACAGCTATTCTGGGCAGAAAAATGTTGACACACCTTAACCATATTTTTGTTTGCCAGTTGACCAGAAAATCATTACAATATAAAGTGCTGAACACAGCTAAAGGATGAGTTTACCTTTCTGACCATGTTTCATGTTACACCCATATATAGGGTATACATAAAACAGGGTCAGACCGCAAACCCCCTACCCTCCTCCTATCCCCCACTTACCTAAATCACAGGGTTCTTCTCCCTTCAGACCTGTTTACAAATTAGAATTTGAGCCACACACAGCCACGTCATACATTCACAGATCCCTTGACACGAGAGCACACGCACAGATGTCTCCACAGCACCCCGCTAGCTAACGGAGACACCCGCAAAAAGAAGGGAGAGGAGATCGGTTTGGCAAACAACTAAAAGACATTTAAAAAAAGCAATTTAAACAAGAACTACAAAAAGTGCCTGCTTTCCCTTTCTAAAAAGTAAAAAAGAACTCAAAGGTTTAATATCACTTTAACAAAATGCATGCGATGACACAACACACCAAGGGGCTGATTTATAATGTGCTGGCACAGTGTATAGTTTAGGGCAGTGGTTCTCAACCTGTGTAAGCTCAGGACCCACATTTGTCCTTGGTCATTAAGTCATGACCCAAGTCACTCTACAATGGAATGCACGGCATTGCAGTACCGGGTGTAGGCGATCGGACTGTGGGAGGTGCGTTTGAGGTATCATTCAAATGAATGGCAACGCAGCACACCTTCCACACCAGAATGCGCAGTAGATGCAATTGTGTGGTACAGTGCATTAATCACATGGGATTGTGTGATTAACGCACTTTACTAGTGTGAATGGACCCTCAAAAACACTGACACACAACCACAGACACAATCACACACACACAGACATTCTCACACACACATACACACTCCCAAAAAAACTATAATAATTTTTTCTTTATTTTAAGATACACCCAGTCTCCCTACCTTACGAGAACTGGAGTGGATCCTCAGCTTGGGATCCAGTGTGGGATGCAGTGCTGTGACGGAGCTCTATCCATATGTAGACATGTGCGATTCGTTTCGTTCCGAATCGAAATTCGGACGAATTTTCAGAAATTCGGACATTCGGATGTATCCGAATTCCGAATTACAGACATAACGAATGCAAACGAATCCGAATTTCCATTTCCGAAATTCGGTAGCGTTAGTACGAACGTTCGTTTCGTGTTCTGTTCTTATTCGTTTCTTATTCGTTTCGTTCGTTGGAGCAAAGTGACATTAGAGAAGGAGAAAAATATTTTTTCCCCCCCGCAAACGAACGAAACGAATAAGAACAGAAAACGAAACGAACGTTCGTACTAACGCTACCGAATTTCGTCCGAATCCGAATTCCGAATCCGAATTGACTTTCATACCCGAATCCTGAAAAACGAAATAACACATATCCGAATTTAAAACGAAACTAAACTAAACGAATTTTTTGGCAGTGCACATGTCTATCCATATGTGCATTGTTTGTACAGCTCCCTTGCATGCCTTGTAGAGGTGCCAGGATCCAAAATGTGGTCAGGCCAGGCCAGGCACCTCTACAGGGCATATGTGAGAGCTGTAAGCAATGCATGCATGGATGGAACTTTCTTATAACCATAATTCCAGCCCACCCCACCCCACCTTCAAGCTGACACGCAGGGCCGGGCGGCATATTTTGAATGGCTGCTCAGCGCGAGAACTGACGGTGCTGCACTGGGGGGAAGCTGAGGAGCCTAGAAAAGTGGAAGGTATGTGGCGATCCACTGAACATGGGTGTGCAACCCAGTTTTGAGTCATGACCCACCAGTTGAGAACCAAGGGTTTAGGGAATGATGTTCGCAGCACATTACTGACACTAGATGGAGCCGAGAATCACAGAAAATGACCATGCTCCCTGGCTTTATCTAGTGGCACTAATGCACTGCAAATATTTGCACAGCTATATCCTGTGCGAATACATTATAAATCAGCCCCCAGGGTGTAAATGATCGAGGGGAATATGAAGGCTGACTTCCTCCTGAAAAAAAAAACAAAACCTAGGGCCTCATTCACGCTGTGAACTTGGCTGGGAAGTATAAACCACTTATGCTTCCTATATCCATTTTCCAGTGTTTAGATGTACCGGCCTAAAGCCTCATTTACATGCATTTAGCTGTATTTAAAGTGTCTAATGGGATATAACTGTTTGCCTGTGTATGATCACTTTTTCCAAAAATTAAATAAAATGAAAGTAACTAAAAAAAGTTCTAATCAGATCCTGCACGCACAGAATTGTATTTAACCACAGTTAAACTGAATTCAGATAAAAGTCTGAATACAGTAAACTCTCTGTTATCTGGTATTCAACTAACCAGAACTCTCATCTAACCAGAAAAGCCTATGTGCTCACTGATAAGCGGCATGTATGATACTGGAAAAGATTGTGTGCCTATTTGTCTTAATTTGTTTTAAGGGTATTCCTCTTTAAGTGACATTAAAGTCTCCCTATGCTGCTTTAAGGACTTACCCTAAATGATGCTTCTAATATAGGCCCAAAAAATAACATGGAAAATAGTTCATTTATTGCGGATCTAAACAGGACTGATCGGAGGTAATCGGAAGTAGACAGACAAACATGTCCGCTTACATTCGCAGGCCCATAGACCAAGCATGGGTCCAAACAGCTCAGACACGTTCCGCTCTGCTCCGACTGGAATGGATGCCACCCACGTGGAAAGGGCCTTATGCTTTCCAGATCACTTTCTCCTACGGTTAGATGTTCTTGCCTTAAAGTGGGATCAGTCAGAGGGTTAACCATGAAGGAGCCGAAGGCCCTGCCAGGCCTGCGCTCAGATTAAGGGTCTGTTTAGGAATTTTAAGGGGGACATGTTTTTCCCATTTTTGGGGGTGGGGTTCCTCCTTAAAATTATTACCAGATTTTATTTTGAACTTGGGGATCGGAAGGGAGACCCCAGTTTAAAAAAAAAATAAGTTGTCATTTTTTTTATTCTGCTCGCTAACTCGGAGGTAGCGAGCAGAATAACCGAGCTGAATGTCGTTCGGCAGCATTTGTCTATTCACTTACTGTCGTTCGGCCCCTACGAGAATAGGAGCAAACAGCAGCGAGTGAACTGCCGGAGCTTCGGTTCAGCCGATCCAGATGTCTGATAGGCCGAACGTCTCCTTCATTCCGGCTCAGCCGAACATGCTGAGCATGTTCGGCTGAACCAAAGCCAGCCGATGTATGGCTGATTTTAGCCAATGTAAATCAGCCACTGAAATCAGCCATACAGGGCCGAAGTGAATAGCTGCACGGCTACAGGGCAAAGTGAATACCCAGGCATGGTTAGTGAATAACCTCCTTAGTGTTCCTAATCGGATTCTGAAAGCACAGAATTATATTTTCCCTAAATGGAGCTACACTAAATACAGGTGAACACTCAGTTTTATTTATAACATTAAATAATAAATACACTATATTTTCAAAAGTATTGGTACGCCTGTCTTTAAACGCACATGAACTTTCATGGCATCCCAGTCTTAGTCCGTAGGGTTCAATAATGAGTTGGCCTGCCCTTTGCAGCTATTACAGCTTTAACTTTTCTGGGAAGGTTTCCACAAGGTTTAGGAGTGTGTATATGGGAATGTTTGACCATTCTTCCAGAAGCACATGTTGGAGGAGAAGGCCGGGCTCGCAGTCTCCGCTCCAATTCATCCCAAAGTTGTTCTATCGGGTTGAGGACAGGACAAGTTCCTCCACCCCAAACTCGCTCATCTGAGTCTTTATGGACCTTGCTTTGTGCAGTGGTGCGCAGTCATGTTGTAACAGGAAGGGGCCATCCCCAAACTGTTCCCACAAAGTTGGAGCATGACAAAATGTCTTGGTATGCTGATGCCTTAAGAGTTCCCTTCACTGGAACGAAGAGACCAAGCACAACCCCTGAAAAACAACCCAGCACCATAATCCCCCCTCCACCAAACTTTAAACTTGGCACAATGCAGTCAGGCAAGTACTGTTCTCCTGGCAACCGGCAAACCCAGACACGCCCATCGGATTGCCAGGCAGAGAAGCATGATTTGTCACTCCAGAGAACACGTCTCCACTTCACTAGAGTCCAGTGGCGGCGTGCTTTACACCACTGCATCCAACGCTTTGCATTGCACTTGGTGATGTAAGGCTTGGATACAGTTGGTGACTTCTGCGCACTGTACGCTTCAGCATGTGCTGACCATGCTGTCATTTTACGTGGCCTACCACTTCGTGGCTGAGTTGCTGTTGTTCCCAGTTGCTTCCACTTTGTTATAATACCAGTAACAGGTGACCGCGGAATATTTAGTAGCAAGGAAATGTCACGGATGGACTTATTGCACATGTGGCAACCTATCATGGTACCACACTTGGGAATTCAAGTGTGGTACCGTGATAGGTTGCCACCTGTGCAAAAGGTCCATCTGTGAGCTCCTGAGAGCGACCCATTCTTTCACAAATGTTGGTAGAAGCAGTCTGCATGCCTAGGTGCTTGATTTTATACACCTGTGGCCATGGAGGTGATTGGAACACCTGAATCCAATGATTTGGAGGGGGTGTCCCAATACTTTTGGCAATATAGTGTACAATTATGTGTTTAGAAATGACCTCTAAATCAATGTAACGCAGATATGGTTGGATCCCCTAGCTCTTTCCGCCGCGCTGGGAGCACGAGTGTTTCATCGGCTCTGTGTCCCCTCCGATCGGTAAGCAGTGGGCGGGTGCAATAGCCAGCATGCTATTGGCTGTTGCAATTTGAAATGGCCAATAGCAGGCTGACTATTGCACCAGCCCACTACCTACTGTAAGTACATTCAGCTGCCGTCTGCGGAATCTTGCCACTGACAGCTGTCATTCCCTGGCTGTACCTATTCATGGGCCATGTGCTTACAATACAATTATTAATTTCAATGGTACCCCAAATGCGCCTCCCACCCAAAGTGTGATCGTCTGCACTGGAACGCACAGTATCGCAATGCTGAGCATTCCAGTGCAGTGGGATTGCAAAAAATTGTGCATGCAGTTTTACTCTGAAGTAAACTTTATATTTGTAATACTCCACTTGTGTATTTCACATTAGGATGGTATTGATTTTTTTTTTAATCCGATTAATAAAAAAAAATAATCGGCCAACTAATCAATGATGAAAATAATTATTAGAGAACAGAGGCTGTATTACGGAAAGAGGGATTTCTCATTACGGGATTCCTCCAAAACACAGGACAGTGCCAGGGATCCAAGGGCACCTGTCATCAATACAAAGCAGATCAGGGCTTCCCAAAATGCCATCAGGTCTGCTAAACCGTGCAGCAGCGTGTATCTGGTCTGTAGACTGGAGTGCTGCATGCTGCCTTCCCAGGACCCCCTCCTCCCAGTACCCTCGCCTCCTCTAAGGACACCCTCCCCCATTCCAGAACCACTTCTCCTATCTCCTTCCCAGCCCCCCCTCCTCCTTCTTCCCAGGACCCCACTTTTCACTCCCCCCTCCTCCTCCTCCCGGGTCCTCTCTGCAGCAGTCTGATTCAGCTGATGTCTTATTCATATCCCGGCTCCCAACTCCATGCGTACCCCATCTCCCCCTACATTCCTCCACACTGGTACAGACTCCGCCGGCCCCTCCCGGATGGAGACGGAGATCCCACGAGGTTTAAGGCTGCTGACTCGGTGCCAGAAACCCAGCCCGTGTTATCTGCAAGAGGGCGGGGTAACCTAATGCAGCACTGGCAGAGCCGGCTCAGCCCGGGATCCTGCAGGACGAGGCGGCTACTGCGCATCTACCAGCGCAGAGCTGCTCGTTGGGCTGGGCGGCAGCGCCATCTAGTGGGAAATACTGTAAGTGCGCTGCAAAGGTGTGACTGCCAAGAGACATGGGGAGGGGGAGTTAAAGAGCAACTTCTCTACACTCCTATCTGATTTTGTGTCTCCATCCTCTCACCTCTTCTGTCAGGTCATCATCACAAATCATTCTCACCTACCCAATGAGTCCAGTGTTGTCCTGAGGTCACCATTGTCCCTTTCTACGTTGGCAGCCGGCTATCAGCACCAAATGACGCACCGCCAGGTTCAGCCTCTGGCCGCCGCGGATCCTTGTTCCTACAGCCTTCCAAAACTTGTGAGAGGGATATCCCAGGAGGCTGCAGAAGCTGGACATGGCCAGATAAAAAAAACATCCCCAATGGGACACAGCAACAAAAAAAAAAAGAAACCCTCCCATACTCTATCCAAAATGAAAAAGAAAATGTAGTTTTCCTTTAAATGCAGTTGAAAAGTTAACCGCAGGTGTGCAGGTAACCCCACTGCAAGGGTTGTCTTGGTCTAGGTCTAGGTTGTCCTTGTCTTGGTCTAGGGTAAAATAAAAAAAGGCGTCAGTAACCACTTGGATCTCTCCCCCTCTGGCCGTGACATGTCCCTCGGCATCCTCACGTTTCGAGGACTTGTATTACACGTGGTGACATCCGTGGGGCATTGACCACCAGAACCTGGGAGAGAACAGGCTGCACCCTAGACCAAAAAGAGCATTTAACCCTTACAGTGCAGGGGTATCGCCACTGCAAGGGTGATGTTTTTAACTGTCTGGAGTTTTTTAACCACTTGCTGTCCGGACAATTTCTTAATATTTGCACACACAAGATAAAATCTATCTCCTTCCCAGCCCCCCCTCCTCCTTCTTCCCAGGACCCCACTTTTCACTCCCCCCTCCTCCTCCTCCCGGGTCCTCTCTGCAGCAGTCTGATTCAGCTGATGTCTTATTCATATCCCGGCTCCCAACTCCATGCGTACCCCATCTCCCCCTACATTCCTCCACACTGGTACAGACTCCGCCGGCCCCTCCCGGATGGAGACGGAGATCCCACGAGGTTTAAGGCTGCTGACTCGGTGCCAGAAACCCAGCCCGTGTTATCTGCAAGAGGGCGGGGTAACCTAATGCAGCACTGGCAGAGCCGGCTCAGCCCGGGATCCTGCAGGACGAGGCGGCTACTGCGCATCTACCAGCGCAGAGCTGCTCGTTGGGCTGGGCGGCAGCGCCATCTAGTGGGAAATACTGTAAGTGCGCTGCAAAGGTGTGACTGCCAAGAGACATGGGGAGGGGGAGTTAAAGAGCAACTTCTCTACACTCCTATCTGATTTTGTGTCTCCATCCTCTCACCTCTTCTGTCAGGTCATCATCACAAATCATTCTCACCTACCCAATGAGTCCAGTGTTGTCCTGAGGTCACCATTGTCCCTTTCTACGTTGGCAGCCGGCTATCAGCACCAAATGACGCACCGCCAGGTTCAGCCTCTGGCCGCCGCGGATCCTTGTTCCTACAGCCTTCCAAAACTTGTGAGAGGGATATCCCAGGAGGCTGCAGAAGCTGGACATGGCCAGATAAAAAAAACATCCCCAATGGGACACAGCAACAAAAAAAAAAAGAAACCCTCCCATACTCTATCCAAAATGAAAAAGAAAATGTAGTTTTCCTTTAAATGCAGTTGAAAAGTTAACCGCAGGTGTGCAGGTAACCCCACTGCAAGGGTTGTCTTGGTCTAGGTCTAGGTTGTCCTTGTCTTGGTCTAGGGTAAAATAAAAAAAGGCGTCAGTAACCACTTGGATCTCTCCCCCTCTGGCCGTGACATGTCCCTCGGCATCCTCACGTTTCGAGGACTTGTATTACACGTGGTGACATCCGTGGGGCATTGACCACCAGAACCTGGGAGAGAACAGGCTGCACCCTAGACCAAAAAGAGCATTTAACCCTTACAGTGCAGGGGTATCGCCACTGCAAGGGTGATGTTTTTAACTGTCTGGAGTTTTTTAACCACTTGCTGTCCGGACAATTTCTTAATATTTGCACACACAAGATAAAATCTGAATTTTTTTCTAAAAAACAGCTTCAGATCCCCAAACAATGATATCTTTTCTGAAAGCAGAGGCCCTGTAGAATAAAAAAATGCAAGTTGCAATTTTTTATGTTGCACGCTATTTGCACAAATGTTTATCAAACCAGTGTTTTTAGGATAAAATACACTAAAATGACATTTAGTGCACAGAAACAGAATATAACACCCAATTTTTCAGCAACATAGAAAAGATGGGGTCAGCAGAGTAAATAGATACTAAGCCTTAAAATTGTGTTTGTCTGTGAAAGTGCAAAAAACGACAATACCCCACATTTTCCATAGATTACATTTTTATCGTGGCGATATGCAACATGTGTGGTTTCGTGTTTGCACATTGGCACACCCGACATGTGTTTGCGTTTGTATGTGTGTGTACGTAGGAGCGGGGGAATTTTTTTTGGACATTTTTAATATATTTTAAATGTATTTCTTTTTTTACACTTAACTTTATTGCTATCACATAGAGAGCTAACAAGCCAGCCCCCTATGTAATAGCAAATATGATGTGACAGGTCCTCTGTATGGAGACATCAGAGGTCTTTCAGACCCCTAATGTCACCTAGGGACCCCAAAGAAGCTGATGAAGCAGAGATCTGCTCCCCCAGCTTCTTCTTCTGGCTCTAGGAGCTGGAGAATGTAAAAAAAGTGACACTGGAAGTGATGTAATTCACATCACTTCCGGGTCCAGTGATTGGAGGAGAGTCAGGAGCTAGAAGCCTGCTGAGCTCCCTCCAGTCAGTAAGGGGAGGCCTGATGTGCCAGGCCTGCAAGGGGGACCGCGGAGCCCGGGGTAGCGGAGGTGGAAACACATTCCACTGCAATGTACAAGCGATCCAGTGGCTGTATAGCCGCTGGATCTCTTGTATCTAAATAGCCATTACCGGCTGGCTGCAGCCGTGTTCTTGGTATAAGCGCTTCAAGACCAGGACGTATTTTGACAGTGGGCAGTCCTGAAGTGGTTAGAACAGACTTTCACTCCCCTCTGGAATTTCCCTTTACTTCCTGTCCCATATCCACAGCTACAAATTGCCACTAAAGTGAGGAAAAAAGCCTCTGTTAGACATTTGTTATCAAAACTAGTGTCCCCATGGGAGGATTTCCTATCTACTGTATACCAGTTCTGGTGGGATTTTCTTTCACTATCACGCTCAGTAATAACGGTCACCAGAACACATAAATAACGGGGACACAGACAGCCTGACAGGGTTCTAATCCCTCTCCACTCTATCCAAAACTAAAAACAAAAGTGTTTTGCAAAAATTTAATAAATGCATCCACATTATTAACAAATGTGCATCTATTACATTGAAGGCTACATAGCACTACAACAGTTAGAAGCATCTGCGTCTGTGGTCCCACGTATGGATCGTATTTTATGCTGTACGCATGTAAAATATAATGTTTACAGCACAAATGCACTTTATTGAAACCACCTGCATCCTAGCAACAAAGGACACTATGGCAGGATTCAGGTGGTCAACCAAAGGCCTGGACAAAGAGGCAACATGGTTTCAGATGCATTCAACTTGCATTTCAGAATCAATTAGAAATGCTTCTCAGATCCTTCACATGTGCTTCTGACTTTCTAAGCTACTTCAAACTGTTATTGCATTCCTATGGACATGGGGAGAAAAACAGTTATGACTCCAACAAATGCCAGTGTAAACAAGATCTAAGGCAAATTCAGAAACATCTTTCTGTGAAAAAGTATGTTCTGTTCATGGGTTTTGCCAGGCAGCCACATACTGTGTGGACAAGTTATAAGTCATGAGGTGCCTAGAACACACAGGAAAACATTTGCCATTTTGGTCAGTTATGGCTGATTTGGGCAATTTTTTTATGCCTTTAGGCCCTCCACTACATTTCATGGCCTAGCACTCTCAGTGAATGAAGTGTTCAGTACGGAATGAGTTTTCCCAGCCAGTTGCCATTGTTTCCCCCCCAAGAAAAAAGAACACCCAAGCGTACTTCTTTCATCCTTACAAAGCCAAAACATATTATGATCTTTTATAGAAACCGATACATATGTTCTAAGCCAGAACCCATATAGTGTATGTAGCCACCTTTAAGACCAGTGTGTGGCTACTTCTCTTCCTAAGCATGTCATAGCTGTGAAACTCTGAACCAGAAACAATTATTCCATGATAAAAAAGGAGTTACCCCCAATGGCTCTCTGCAGGCTGTAGAGGTGAGTTTAGGTAGAGATGCAACATTTTCAGGCTTTCCATATCTGGAATGTACATTAGCTGCTTTCCAACAAAAAGGATCATAGGCTAACCTTTTAATTCGCTCTATTTTGTGAATTCAGTTGCTCTTCATTTTAACAATATCCTATTTTCTGTTAGACCTAGGCTGACCATATGTTCCGTTTTAAATGGGACAGCACCGTTATTTCTTCATTTTTCCCCATCCCGTTGTTTCTTTTAAAAAAATCAATCTTGTCCCGTCTTCCTTCTTAGAAGTGCACTCTGAGTCTGTGTGCCTCCTTAACGAGACCAGCTAGCCGCATTGATATAAATATTAAGATGACCGCCACTGCGGCCTGCCTTAACTTCTATATCCGTGCAGCCAGCCGGTCTCATAAGGAGGCGCACTCCTAAGAAGTCTCCGCCGGTGCTCATTCTTCCTCCATGGCAGCACTGAGTGGGTGGAAGTAACATATAGACACACAGAGCGCACTTTGCGCCCAAACGTAACTTCCAGTCAGTGCTGCCGCTGAGGAAGAATAATCGGCGGCAGGGATTTTAGGCAGCCATTTTATATGATCAACAGCAGAGCTTTTATCGAAGCAGGGCAGTGCTCCAGAGTGTTAAGAAATCTCAAGGTTAATGGCATGGTTCTCTGCTCCTGAGGCAGTATAGTAAGGGAGAAAGGTGCAGAAAGGATGCAAGGGCGATGTATGCATGTAATATTTCCAAAGTAGGACAATTCACATATATTAACTCTCTGAATTCCAAAACAGTGACAGTGTATTGAATATCACTCTGTATGTGACATTTAATTGTACTTAGACCTTAACGTATGAAATCAACAGACTCAAGAGGAATAAGATTATGTGTAAACCATACTTGCTAGATTGTCCTGTTTTTGGCTCAAGGAAATATGGTCAGCCTAGTTAGACGGAAATCTTTTTTAATAGGCCTTATGTTTTACAAGACGTGTAGTGTATGACAATCATTAGACTTTACACTTCAGTTATGGCAAGAGGTCACCTTTCATTCTTCTAACTTTGGTAAAGAGATGAAAGATGAAATCTTATTGGCTGCTATGCTTTGTTGTACGTCATTGCCTTTCACACTTATCAAATAATTTCCTGAAAGTAAATGTTCCCTCTAAAATGTTAATGCTAAGTGATGGAGACACTACAAATTATTAGTTCACTACTCTGTGCTAACACTCTACAAAAAATATATGCCGAGCTAATGGAGAGTATTGATTATATAACGCTGGCTGTAATCATAAGTCACTTGCTCATTGAATAATGGATAGAATGATATTTTCATTGCATACTTTCAGTAAAATCTCTCACGTATAATAACCATTAGTAACTTCTAATTCCCAACAGAGGAAGTCAATGAGGATACAGGGAGAAGCTAGTAAAATCTGGCCTTCGGTAGTTAGATCATTGCCTGTGTACATCAGGCCAGGGCAGTCTGTGTGTGTTCAGCTGCCATGGAACAAGATGGCCCACCATGCCCTTCTAGCTTCTGTTTGCTAGTTGAATAATTGCAGCAGCTTTAGGGCTTTACCTTGCCCACTTCTGGTGTTCATAAGTGAGAACTGGGGACATTTGGACTGGGAGCAAGCTAAAATGACTAGGGACAAATGTATGTGGGCTATATAAAGTGTACCATACAAAGTGTGCCAGAGTGATTGGCGGGCATGGTGAAAGGTGGGTGTTCCGAAAGGACAGTTTTTACACGTCTTTTTACATTTTCCAACATCAGCTTCCTTTGCATCTCTCATTATTTGGTCGCATCAAAGCCACAAAAGAAAATCGGTGCTGGAAGACTGTATTGTAGGTCTGAGTAGGGAGCAGATAGCTATATAATGCTATATAATGCCCAGCAGGTGCCACTGACTGCAGGTCCCGCTCTGATTCATACTTGAATGGTAAAGTATCTCCACTTAAGGCCACCAGCCCAGTCCTCCCCTGGGTTTAAACAATGGCATACTGTGTTCCATATCATAAACAGAAGGTCAGGACAAGAAGCAAAGATGTGTAGTAAGAAACCCGACGAAGGACCCAGTGGCAGGCAGCCAGAGTGGGAAACAGGGACCAAAGAGAGTTGGAATGAGAAGCAATGGATAACATGTAGATACTAAAATATGAGCCACGTTATTAAAAGCAGATCAGGATGTTCATAGTGCAACGTTTGGGGAATATAGGTGAGCGCTAAGTGATCACTCCTTAAGCCGACTTGAATATAAACAGGACAGTCTTTTTTCCTCTTCAGCATAAATTAAACAGTTCATGCACTTCTTATAATAATCAGCTTTTCCTCAGCATAAACAGTCCACATTAGCTTTCCTCAGCTCCAAGTGTCCCAGCACACCTCTTTGTGATGCTCACCCTTCGTGAGCACTCACACTGCTCTCTCAGTAGTGTGTCCAACAGGTCCCTTTGGTCACCGACCTTCCAAACTTCTCCCAGCCTCCCCTGGCTGTTTCACGTGTGTCCAGCACGCACCCGAGTCGGCTTGTGGCCGTGTGCCTCCTGCACATACACACACACCTGGCTTGGCCCTCATGTGTCTGCAGCCCACACCACACCAACTCCTCCCTTGAGCTCTGGTCTGGGCCCTTAATGAGGCTGCTCTCAGCCACCTGATCACCAGCAACACCTGACCACAGGAATGGAGAATGCTAAGAAATCTCCAGAGCTCCAGACCCCAGTTACGATCTGGAAAAAAACGGAAGAAACCGAAAGGCCAGCTTCTTCCCTGCAAATCTATTTATATTCTGGAATCAGCTCATCTGGCTGAGAGTCCTGGGTGACTGTGTTGCCAGCATACTCCGTGGCATTGCCACACACTGCCACAATAGGAAACTTCCCTAAGCATTGACATGAAGTAACAGATCCTTCTACCTAGACAATGTGTGCAATGACCCACATTAATAAAAGAGCTCCAAGCAGAATTATTCTTAACCCTTGTAGTAGGGCTACCCCTGCACTGCAGGGATTAAGTGCGCGCTTTGGCCTAGGGAAGAAAATAAAGTTTTACTCACCTGAACCTCACAGCAGGCTTTCTGTTGGACTGGTCGTAGCAGCCTCTCTCCCCCTCCGCTCCGGTGGTCTAAGGTCCTTTGAGTCATCACGTCCTATACAGTGTATTGAACATGAGGACACCAAGGACCATTCCATCTCCGGAGCAGAGAAGGAGACGAGCTGCAGTGACTGGGCTTACAGCTGGCCGGCTGCAAGATTCAAGTGAGTATAACTTTTATTTTTGTCCCTCGATGAAAACAAGCGCTTAACGCACCTTAATGCACCTAATGCTTTCAGTATATCAGCATATACCTTATCAGCATATGAACTAATGGACTCCTTGTGCTGCTTCTTACTCTCACACTCAGTTCTGCTGTACAGAGCCCGTAGAAGGCTAATACTAGGCCAAATTCCCAGTACTTACACTGCTTGCATTAAAATAATATGTGTATTAATATGGTATTAAATACAGAACTGCATTAATTTGTGTTTACTATTGAAAAATTAATTTTAGAAGTTGGGAGTTGGTTTGGAATTTCTTTAAAAAAAAGTAACTTTGCATGGAAATAACAGCGAAGTCATATAGTCTAGCTCTGTGGAAATCAGAATGTGTGGGCATTGCAGTTACCTGGTAACAAAGTCCTTTGGAACCCCCAAGCTGTATACGTCTGTATATTGTACTCCAGTCCCAGTGCAAGTTCCCACTGCGAGTGAGCAAGTTTGGGAAAAAGATACCTCTGAAGACAGAAGTCAGCCATCAGTTCAAAGAGCCCGTTTACCAGATCATGTGCACAATTTTCCCTTGTCACTGGCTGGGGATTGGTATCATCTAGGGCAGCAGTTCTCAACTAGGGGTGTATGAGTACCCCCAGGGTTACTTGGCAGCACATTTAGGGGTACTTGCCAGCACAACTAGGGGTACTTGCCAGCACAACTAGGGGTACCTGAAATTATTTTTGTAATGGCAGACATTTTGTAATGGGAAGTCAGGGACTAAATTGTGTGCAGAAGGTCTACAAAGTAATCCTGCACCTGGCTTTTCCTACACTCATTCAATAGTTCCGAGTGTCAACACCTCAATTAGTCCCCAACTGAGTGATGTGCCCTACGCTTCTCAAGAGCAGATGCTGCCTTCTGCAATTTGGCATGAAGAGGATGCAGCATAGGACAGAGACTGTAAGTCCTGGGTCGCAGCAGAATCTGCTTAACCCACCTCTCTTCGGGGGTCACACCGGCCTCCCATCCCCCTCCTTCATCCCACTGACAACAACACAGTGGCATTTGAACCACTCCTACTATTTATGTACTTTGGCCACATCCACTCTACAGCACAATACATACTTCACTATTACCCCTGCCCCACCCCCATTGAGGGGTACAATTTATACAAATGGGCTGCCAAGGGGTACACAAGTAAAAAAAAGGTAAAAAGGTTGGGAACCACTGACCTAGAGTAAACATATCTAGTCATCAGTGGTGCTAATGTTTTAGCTGTCAGTCCCACTCTGGGGCATCCAATGTGGCAATTTTACCCCTAGTTCCACAAAATTTCATAGAGGTAGAATGGACCTGTAACAGCCTCTTGGCAGCTGCAAGTCACCTTTATCTGGAGCGTTGCTGGTTTCAGCTACCTGGACGCATGTGCAGATAAATGTGGAAGTGCTGGAGATAGTTCACATACTACTACATATTCCTTCTTGGTGAAAGCAGCTGACCTTATATAGGGCATACTCATCTAGTCCCGAATAAAGACAGTTAATAAGAAGGTAGAGGAATCTTGCTGCCCTGAATCAGGAGAAATGATTAGAAAAAAGGGAACACTGGTTCGGCCACATCTTGAGTATGTGGTTCAGTTTTGGTCACCGATCCACAGAAAGGATGTCCTTGAGCTGGAGAGAGTCCAAAGAAGGGCAACAAAGCTAATAAAGGGTTTAGAGGACCTAAACTATGAGGAAAGAATGTGTGAGTTAAACTTGTTCTCTTTTGAAAAGAGGAGACTGAGAGGAGACATATTGTACAAATTGTTTAATGGTGATGGAATAATTAGTAATAAACTGTTTACTGTTAGTTCACTCAAGAACACTAGAGGCCACCATCTGAAACTAGAAGAGAAAAGGTATCACGTACCAGAGGGTGAGACCGAAGATGAGGAGGTGTCTCTTGTGACTCGTGTCCTAACACCCCTGGAGTTTGGAACAGGAGGCCGTAGGGCAGGGAGGAGCATGAGTGCCACTGATTGGAAGTGGACACCATGCAAGAGACTTCATGTAGAGAGGTCAGCAGGCCAAGGATCGGGCGGGCTGCGTAGGAGCAGACTCGTGAGACAGGAACCATGGTCGAGGAAGCCAAAGGTCAGATCCAGCCGGGCAGCGAAGTAAAAAATCAGCAGGCAAGAGCAAGTCATAGGCTAATCAACAGAGGCACAGACAACAAGCAGCATAAGCTGACAAGACCATCAGCAATGTGATGCAGGCAGGCTCGTTCTTATGTAGTCACCTAATTGAGGTAACTGACTCACTACCTGTGCGCCAACCGTCCGCGCGTCTTCACTATGGCGTGTTTCCCCGAGATCGGGCTTTTGCACATGCGTGGCTGCCATTTTACCCTTACAAAAGGTTTAACCTTAAACAGCGATGGGCATTCTTTACTGTGAGAGCTGCAAAATTGTAGAACTCCCTTCCACAGACAGTGGTATCAGCTGAGAGTATGGAATCGTTCAAGACCCATCTAGATAATTTTCTTAGCGAGCAAGACATGCAGAGGTATAGGTAATCTTAGTAACTCAAACACACACACAAAACCCAAAGGTTAAACTCTATGGACCTGTGTCTCTTTATTCAACCTTAAAAACAATGTAACTAGAGCGCATGCGCGAGGCTGACCAAGATGGTCGCACGCTAATCGGCTCCGCGCCAGAACGGGAGAATAGCTGACCTTTACGGTTGATCACCGGACTCGTTTACACTCCCAACACAGGTCATTGGATTCGGGCTCCTGCCGCCGATCGGTAACTACCGAAATATCGCAAACCAGAAGCTGGGGCAGTAAGCTAAATCAACCGACCCTCCACGAGGCCTTGGGCCACGCGGCTCACAAGCTGGCTGCAGCGCCACCAATCTTGCAACAAGAGGGCTCTAACTCCTCGGTGGAGCCCCAAGACCCACAGGGAGACAGCTCACAGACCACCCAGTTAGATCCTGTGGCCACACCGTCCCTGATCGCCCAATTTGAGATGACCCTACACAAGGCCTCTAAACAGATCACCTCTCAACTCATTAGGGAAATCAGGGATGTGGGCAAGCAAACCTCCACGTTGGAATCCCGCTGCAATGATATCACCACCATTATTGAGGGTCATGAGGAGGACTTGGAAAAACTTCGCTCAATGAACTTAGCCCTGCTTACACAACTGGAAGATACTGAGAACCGTGATTGCAGATCCAACCTGCGCATCAGAGGGGTCCCTGAGGCGGTGATAGACCTCCAATCCATGGTGACTGCACTATTCCAGGAGCTAGCGCCTGATATTCCCATTGACAGGATGGAATTCGACAGGATTCACAGGGCCCTAACGAGACGCACACCTGACGGTCCACCAAGGGACATTATCGTGCGTCTCCACTACTACCGCACCAAAGAGCGTCTGCTCCAAGCGGCTAGGGAAGCCGGGACTCTACAATTCCAAGGTTACTCATATCAAGTGTACACGGATCTTTCGCCCGCCACTATTGCACGCCGGCGAGAATGTAGGCCCCTGCTTCAAGTCCTACAGGCTGGGAAGATCCTCCCGTTCTGGTATTCCCCATGCGCTCCACGCTTCACTACCTCGACCCAGGTGTTTGACCTGGTTTCGGTGGGGTGAACGATTTTGTTCTCTACTGGTTCAGTGTCTAACCCTCTCCACGACTGTTACAGTCAACTGGTATTCCCTATACCTCCCCCACCTTCCCTACTTTTCCCACCTGTTTGTGTATTTGTCCACCTTCTAATTCACCCCCTCCACTCCCCCCCTTCCTAACCTCTCTCCCCTATACTAGAGTAAACATGCCACTCAAGATAGTGTCTCTCAATGTTCAGGGACTTAATCAGCCTAACAAGCGGGTCAAAGCCTTTAGACACTTTAAAAAAATTAAAGCTGATGTAGTTTGTCTCCAGGAGACCCACTTCCCTCAGTCGTTCAACCTGTCTTATCTGCACTCTAATTATCGCCTATTTTTTTCAGCTTCCGCCTTGACGAAGCACAGAGGAGTCCTGATAGCGTTTGGTCGCTCCACTCCCTTCATCTGTCAGAAGGAGATCAAGGATCCAGAGGGCAGGTACCTAATACTGGTGGGCTCAATTTATGATTGCACAGTCACGTTAGTATCCTATTATGCCCCCAATACAGGCCAACTTGGCTTCCTCACTCACTTACTCCAGGTTCTTGACCTCCATACTAAGGGGACTTTGATCTTGTGTGGGGACTCCAATTTAATTGCTACATCCTCATGTTGATCGGCATGATCCCAACCACCCGGCAACCCCCTCTACGGACCTATCTGCGGCCAAACGCTTCAGAACCTTGTTGACCCAATATGACCTAGTTGATTCCTGGAGAGAGCTCCACCCACTTAAAGAACAATACACATTCTACTCTAATCCTCACAATGTCTTCTCACGCATCGACCACATTTTACTACGCCCCGACGCCCTTACACAGGTGTCTTCGGCGGAAATCAACCCAATTCCCTGGTCAGATCATGACCTAGTGCTTATTAATATTGCTTTAACTATCCCTTGTTCAAACAGCTTCTCCTGGTCTCTGCGGGACTCCTTACTTACCAACCCTGACATTTTGGCTTTGACTCAAGCCTCCCTGTCTGAATATTTCCAGTTGAACTCCGAGGCGGTCTCTTCTCCGATAACGGTTTGGGAAGCCCATAAACCTACAATTAGGGGTCAGCTGATTCAACTTGCATCCCAAGCCAAAAGGAAACGGACATCTCGCATTGACCAATTAGAATCTGAACTGCAAATAGCTTCCCAAAATTTTCAACAGAGGCCCACTCCTGAACACAGATCTCATCTGTTCCATATCAGAACGGAACTGAATCTTTTCCTAACACGTCTCTCGAATGATAGATTGGCCTGGACCAAACATAGGTTTTATATCAAAGGAGACAAGCCAGACACAATGCTTGCCCATAGACTTAGGGAAGCCAATCCCAGAAAAAACCCTATCCAGCTGCATCTGGGAGGGGCTCCTGTCACCGCCCATCAAAATACTAAATGCCTTTCAATCCCACTTACAAACTCTTTACCATGCCACGGGTACTTTAGACAAATCTCAATTGGATGCGTTCTTCGCCACCTTAAACCTTCCCACCCTCTCTGAGGAATATGCACAACTGATTGACTCCCCCATTACGATAGCAGAGATTACTGCCACAATTAAACTCCTTAGCACTGGAAAACGCCCTGGTCCGGATGGCACTAACGCCGCCTATTACAAAAAGTTCAATGACACTTTGGCTACGCCTATGGCTGCATGTTTTAATGCTTTACGCACGGGGAGTGAGCTGGGACAGGGATTGTTGCTATCCTCCATTTGTATGATTCCCAAACCGGATACTGATCACATGTCGTGCACCAACTTTCACCCAATCTCACTAATCAACGCAGATCTGAAAATACTTACCAAAATTCGGACCCTTCGCCTCAGAACTCCTCTTTTGGATCTGATATCTAGGGGTCAGGTGGGCTTTATGCTGGGCCGTCAGGCTGGTGACAGTGTCCGGAGAATATCCCACTTACTCCACATATCACATCAAAGAAATATTACCACCATGCTTCTGGCTTTAGATATTAGCAAAGCATTTGACTCGGTGGGTTGGGAGTATTTGAACTATACACTTACCAGATGGGGCTTTGGAAACTACTTTATGAGATGGATAGGGGCGTTATACTCCAAACCGACTGCCTACATTCAATACCAGGGCTTCCACTCGAACTCATTCGAAATTACTAGAGGGACGAGACAGGGGTGCCCTCTCTCCCCCCTTCTTCTCGCCCTGGCCATAGAGCCCCTGGCACAGGCGATACGGCAACACACTGATATTAAAGGTCTGGAAGTCGCAGGGTATCACCATAAAATCAGCCTATTCGCAGATGACGCGTTACTGATTCTTACGGAACCCCTGATCTCACTCCCGAATCTCCAGCTACTACTAAAGCTATTTGGTAACCTCTCGGGTCTCTATGTAAACATGGACAAATCTAAAGCACTAGACGTCTCCCTCCCCCCATCGGTGCACTCCTCCTTGCAACAATCGTTCCCATACCAGTGGGTTCACTGCCCTACCTAGGGATCCACCTTACCTCATCTTACGCCCAAATGTACCAAGCCAATTATCCCAAATTATTTTCCCACATGGAAGCCATACTGTCATCTTGGGAGAAACATCCTATCTCATGGCTTGGTAGAGTCACAGCAGTTCAGATGACCCTGCTTCCTAAATTCCTATATCATGCAAGGGTCCTGTCCGTCCCCATCCCCTCCTTTTGCTTTAGACAATTACAAACAATTTTCCACAAATACTATCAGGCGCCCAGTTGACCCCTTTGGTGTGTTGGTTTTGGAAGAGTGAAATGCCACTGTGGGTCTCATTGGAAGCCTACGCTTGTTCCTCAATATCTCTCCTCAATCTTCCCTGGCTACCCCCCAAAATAGGCAGATCACTGAATAACCCAATTCTCACGCACACCCTAAGTTGCCTCTGATGTCCATTCATGGTAACCCAATGTTCCAACCGGGCTACACTGATCCTGCCACCTTCACACATTGGCGTGTCAAGTCCTTAAGTTTACTTAAAGATTTATGCTCTGAGATGGAAATCATTCCATTTCCGGTACTCCAAGCCAAGCATCAATTGACCCCACAACACATCTTTCAATTTTTGCAAATTAAACACTTTATACAGACTCATTTGGACAAGTCAAACCCACTTCCCCCCCTTACTCCATTTGAGAAGTTCCTACTCAACGATACTAATACCACAGGACCTATTTCAGCTTTGTATACTATGATACTTGAACACCTACAGACTCCTCTTCCCGCATACAACTCCAAATGGGAACACAATCTGAGAAGCTCTATCTCTACTGAAACATGGTCCCAGATATGGATGACAACTTCTCGGAGCTCAGCAAATGTCCAAGCGATCGAAGCCAATTATAAGCTGCTCTTCCGGTGGTATTTGGTACCCCTCAGGATCTCCAAAGCCGTCCCGTCCTATTCACCAAACTGTTTCAGGGGTTGCCGGGTGGAGAGGTCGGTTCATCACATTTGGTGGGCTTGCCCTAAACATGGACAAATCTAAAGCACTAGACGTCTCCCTCCCCCCATCGGTGCACTCCTCCTTGCAACAATCGTTCCCATACCAGTGGGTTCACTGCCCTACCTAGGGATCCACCTTACCTCATCTTACGCCCAAATGTACCAAGCCAATTATCCCAAATTATTTTCCCACATGGAAGCCATACTGTCATCTTGGGAGAAACATCCTATCTCATGGCTTGGTAGAGTCACAGCAGTTCAGATGACCCTGCTTCCTAAATTCCTATATCATGCAAGGGTCCTGTCCGTCCCCATCCCCTCCTTTTGCTTTAGACAATTACAAACAATTTTCCACAAATACTATCAGGCGCCCAGTTGACCCCTTTGGTGTGTTGGTTTTGGAAGAGTGAAATGCCACTGTGGGTCTCATTGGAAGCCTACGCTTGTTCCTCAATATCTCTCCTCAATCTTCCCTGGCTACCCCCCAAAATAGGCAGATCACTGAATAACCCAATTCTCACGCACACCCTAAGTTGCCTCTGATGTCCATTCATGGTAACCCAATGTTCCAACCGGGCTACACTGATCCTGCCACCTTCACACATTGGCGTGTCAAGTCCTTAAGTTTACTTAAAGATTTATGCTCTGAGATGGAAATCATTCCATTTCCGGTACTCCAAGCCAAGCATCAATTGACCCCACAACACATCTTTCAATTTTTGCAAATTAAACACTTTATACAGACTCATTTGGACAAGTCAAACCCACTTCCCCCCCTTACTCCATTTGAGAAGTTCCTACTCAACGATACTAATACCACAGGACCTATTTCAGCTTTGTATACTATGATACTTGAACACCTACAGACTCCTCTTCCCGCATACAACTCCAAATGGGAACACAATCTGAGAAGCTCTATCTCTACTGAAACATGGTCCCAGATATGGATGACAACTTCTCGGAGCTCAGCAAATGTCCAAGCGATCGAAGCCAATTATAAGCTGCTCTTCCGGTGGTATTTTGTACCCCTCAGGATCTCCAAAGCCGTCCCGTCCTATTCACCAAACTGTTCCAGGGGTTGCCGGGTGGAGAGGTCGGTTCATCACATTTGGTGGGCTTGCCCTAAAGTGAAGAGATTTTGGCATAGAATATACCAACTTTTGTACACATTAACAGGCAAAACATTTCGCAAGGACCCTTTGGAGGTCTTATTGCACAAGAAACCGTCGGTGTGTTCTGTTAGGCAACACCAACTGGTCACGTTTATACCTACAGAGGCCAAGAGGGTCATTGCAAAAGCTTAGAAGTCCCCTGACCTACCTTTTGCGGAGGTCAAGCGTAGAGTATCGAGAGTGATGTTTTTTGAGAAACTTACGGCCCTCCAAAGGGATACTATGGTGTCATTTCGGAAGCTGTGGGAACCATGGATTGAGTCATACCTCCCTCCCCTCCCTCCTTCGATATGGAGTCCTTGATCCTCTGATTGCATGATAACGGAAGCTTTAAACAATTGATTCTCCTTACCACCCCACCCTTATTGATCCCCTCCCCTATTATCCCTCCTTCCCTGCCTGAAAACCAGATGCTCCATATTTAGACTCTGAGCCTTTGTCATACTGTTCTTACTACAATGTTCATTGTACTTATGCTGTTTGCATGCTGTCCTCATGGACTACCCTGCTTGACTGTCGCATTCTAATATGAAAGCTGGATTTTGTATGATTTATTTGATACACCATTGAACTTTACACTGAATGTGAAAGTGTGATCACTTTTATTTGCAATTAAAACAAATAAAAACCTTTTTGAACTAAAAAACAACAACTATGTAACTATATTATCATAAGCAACCCCTTGAAATAAGGAGAGAGGGAAAGATTAAAAAAAGTAGCAATGACAGATTGGTAGATTGGATGAAACATAAAGCCAATCATCCAGTCTGTCATTGCTGCGAACATAATGTGCACGGATCCTTTCCTGATCAGCTCATGTGAATGGGGCCTACAAGTTCTTTTTTTTATTTTTTTATTATGTAAAATTGTAGGCAGATGTAATATTTCCCTAATTAAAGGAGAACTTAAAGGAGAACTATGGGGTTAGGGCTTTTCCCCAAAGTTCTCCTTAGGGTAACGGGAGGACACAAACTAGCTTCCTCCCGTCACCCTAAGCTCAGTATACCTAAAGCTCGCAGTATACTGAGACGCCGCAGCTGAAGCGGATCCTGACAATTATGTCTGGATCCGCCCAGCTGCATGAGTGACAGCTGGCTCTGCCTATCTAGAGGCAGAGCCAGCTGTACCCGCCCCCTCCATTCCGCCAGCCAGCGCGGTAAGGGGGAATCCAGCCCCTCCCCTGTCACTGCAGAGCCGTGACAGGATCGAGAAGTGAGCGAATGCCGGTATGTGTTCGCTCACTTCCCTATCTACTGAGCTGACCTGTGACAGTCTCATTGTCACAGGTTGGCTAGAACTATGAGGTGAGTGAAAAGCACTCGCCTCATAGTTCTCCTTTAATGCCAAGGGCATAGGCATGCAATTTATGTGGAGAACGGCCTTCAGAACCATTAAACCACCAATTCCACTCCACGTATATTGGGAGATGGATAAGCATCTGAAAAGACTGGTGCTGATGGTCGCATCCTGGGGGGTGGGATTGGCAGAAGGGGGCTGGTTTCTGGTAGTCACGTTTTGGGGGGCTGGCGGGGTTTGATGGTGGTCCTGTTCTTGGAGGGCAGAATGATGGGGTCCTGGTGTTGTGCGCCGCCCAGCTCACTGATTTCACTGGTTGCTAAAAGCTGGGAGGGGAGATGTGTTTGGCCCCACATGACCAAAGGGATGACATCTGAGGCAAAATCCTCGCAGTCTCAGACTGTCGCATTAAAGGGATGGCCCTGCCCATTGGATGATATGCCTTTACCTTTTGTTTTGGGAAAGCCGGTGGCACCTTTCAGAATACAATGCAAACAGTGGGATTCCTCGATTGACACACTGTTTGTGTTGATGGAGGATTTGGGTCCATTTTTTTTGTTCAGCCCGCAGTTTGAACGAAAAAAAGTGATAGGTGTATGGCCTTATACATCCCTCTATACTTTAGGCCAGGTGGATAATTGACCTCCCTGCTGATGCCACATAGTCCTGAACAAGTCTCTAGAGCAGTTGAGAAGCTCTCACTACCTGCTGGAGATTCCAAAAAGATTCTCTCATTTCCTCTAGGCACCATTTGGACTGGGGGTACAGAGGGAGTTTGCTGTCTTACCCCTTTGAGTATTATGAACCGTTGAAGGCCCCTTTCACACAGGCAGATCAGGAGGGAATCCGTGCATACATCCCCTTCTAATCGGGGCAGTGCGAATTCGATGTCACCGCTGTGACATCCGTGTCCATCCAGTTTTTTCCTCCATCTTGCAATGGAGGAAAAAACTGAAGTGACCAAAGCGTTCAGGGTATTGTAAGAAATACTAGATAGATCTGCATGGGCCTATGGCTCAATTACTAATGCAAGGCATAGCCAGACAACTAGCTTTTTTTTTCAAAACGAGATCAGCAATTGCTGATCCATGATGGATGCATTTTAAGGAAAACCTTTTATGAGAGCAATATTTTGGCTGCCATTGCTGATTTCTCCTTTTGCTAGTTATCATTATTATGATTATGACAGCTAGTTGCATAGCTGTCCTAATCATAGCTGTCCTAATGGTTTCAATGCTTTAAGCTTCATTTATAAAACTTCTGTGTACAGCCAGGTAGATGCCATTCGCACAGCACTTGCACCCCTAAATGGCCCTGGCGAGTATAGGAATTCATATACTCGTCAGCGCCATCTAGGGGTGCTAACGCCCTGCAAACAGCATCCTCCTGGCTATATTCTGGCGGCAGACATTTTAAAAAAGAAGCCCTTTGAATCATTGGCTTAGAACAAGTATACCTTACCGGAATTCCCATCAGTGACTGTGGGTGCTTGCAATGACCACGGATGGCGCCGCCCTCAATACAGCAATATGGAAACTGTTACCAGCACTCCAGCACGACACAGATCCATATGTCAGTGCAAATCCATTTATTGATGCTAATGAATACTTAGAGTAACATCAAGCGCTTTCGGAGCCACGCAGGGTCCCCTTCATCAGGCTCAGAGTAAACTTCATAAGTTTACTCTTCATAAGTTTACTCTGAGTCTGATGAAGGGGACCCTGCGTGGCCCCCGAAAGCGCTTGATGTTACTCTGAGTATTCGTTAGCATCAATAAATGGATTTGCACTGACATATGGATCTGTGTTGTGCTGGAGTGCTGGTGACATTTTCTATATTGCTGCCTTTTTTCTTAGACACCTGTTTGCTACAAGCCTTTTCTCAGTCAGTGTCTCAGAAGTATTGAAGGCAGACACAGCTAGACAACGAAGACTCCAGAAATGCTGCCCCGTATTTCTGGCATGAAAGGTGTTCTGTAAAGTAGAAGCTAGGAAGCAAAACCGAGGAATTTCCTAGTAAAACATGTGCAAGGCCGCCCTCTTGTGCCCATTAAGAATATGAAACTGCAACTCTATTTATATTCCCCCCATTACTACTTCTGTAGTAGAAAAAAATATCTTCCTTATTTCTCTTCAGAGAACAATGAGAGATGTCAGCAATTTTTTTGGAGGGGGAGGGGGGGGGCATAGAGCTTTCTTTTCGTGATATTTAATCACTACTGTTTTTTTAATTGTTTACTATATAATGACTGATTTGTCATTACAACTGGGCAGAGCCGGCCGTTCCCCCTGCTTTAGCTGTCACTTCAGCTCAGTCGAGCAGAAGCATATGCATTCGGCTCGACTGAGCCGCTCGGACCCTTTCGGCAGCTGTACGGACTATAGTGACTTCCCATCCTTGTGACACCCTGCCATCTGGCCAGTAACTGAGGTTGATGGTCTTTTCATAAATATAGCAGTGCATATTACCCCACCAGACCACCACAGCCCACCGCTAGCACACATTTAAAAAAAAGGGTTTTCTATGTGCCCTGTTCACACCACAATGCGGGTGTGATGGCGGTGCGCTGTGCTGCAGAGAAATGCAAACGTGCTGCATATTTTTGCAGCGCACCGGATGCCAATGCAGGTGCGCTGCACTGCTGTGCTGGGACCTGAATGGGGTTTCCACATTGTACACTCCCCATAAAGTAAAAAAAAATATATATAAATAATAACAGTTTTATTGCACTCTGCCAGAGCTGCTACAATGCACTAGCCCATCCTCTAAAACACAGTGTTAACAGTACCTAAACCTTCCCACCTCTGTAAAAATTAAAAAATTGGCTTTAAATTATTTTTGCTTTGCGCCTGCCTGATTATGAGGGAGATCAATTGTAAAGATAATGAAATAAAAATAAAACCTTCAACTTTGCTGCCTAAGGCTCTATCCTGGGTTGCCTTTCGACAAACCCAGGCCTGGCTGATGGTGCAGAGATAACTGGATTTGTACAATCCTCTGGAAATTTCACCCGACACATCGGACATGGGATGTTTCCTCTTCCAGTGGAATCTCTTTATCACAGTAGAGCTGAGCTCCAGGTTAGTGTAAAATGTACTCTTGCCATCAATGTTTGACTTGTCTAGGGCTATAGGAATAAGCACCACACTGATCTTATTCCTCATTCCCCAGCAGGCAAAGTTCTTCTCTGGGGTGAGGGCAGGCCAAGTTCAGCGATCTTGTATTGTGCTGTTGACATTGGAGAGCTGTAACCGGCCTGGCAGTGAAGAAGAAGAGCTTTGGAGGACCCTGCAGGAGGGGGCGAGCGAGTAAGAACATAAGTGTCATCTCATTCCTATCCGCCAGGACATAAGGAGCATTTACCCTTCAAGTGTGGTGGGAGCCCCATTGCAAGGGCAACATTTTCTGCTGCCTGGAGTTGGGCTTTAAAGCGGAACTCCACAAATTTAGAAATGTAATCCTTTCGGTGGGGCTAGCTCCACACTGCAAGGGTTAACTGCTCGTTTTGGTCTAGAGGCTCAAAAAAAAAAAATACATATTCATCCCTAATCCCGCCTGGCTGCTAGACCGGTGCTTCAACCTCTTCTTCAATGGACTCTGTCAGTCTAAGCCCTGCTGACATCATCACGTCTATCACAGGCCCATTCACCTGCATTAGATGTGGGGACGCAGAGGGACATACTACAGCCAGGAGAGAGGTGAGCGCACACCGTTGTAGTATTGCAGATCGAATGAATAGATCTTCTGAATGCCAGCCCCTAGAGATAAACAAGCAGTTAACCCTTGCAGTGCGAGAGTAGTCCCACTGCAAGGGTTCATTTTTTAAATAACTGGATTTATTCTTTCAAGCTGAACTCCAGACACAAAATATTTCATTTCATTAAAATATACTCCTTAACAAAAGTAAAAGTAGCAGGGACATCACCACTGTGTTGTACATAGCCAGTGCAGGGAGCAGAAGCAGTGACTGGTTGTTACAGGAAGCTCCTGCACAGAGGCAAGGTTTCACACTAGATTACTCTTGTATTTAGACAATATTGGCACATCACAGAGTTCAGCATTAAACCCAACTTTCTGTGGTAAGAAAAAAGGGACAATTTTAGAACAAGGCATGTAAGCAACGGACACACCCCATGTGACTATGTATGTTGTCACATCCTAAATATGCGGGCAACACTATACATGGTGTGAAAGATTGAATTCCACGTGAATGAAGACTAAAAAGACTAGGAGGGTTATTGACAAAAGGGTGAAGAGATTGGAGAAGGCAGGAGACGTGAACAATCTAGGACAACATAGCTGATTTGGAAGAATTGTCCAGTTCAGCTCACTTTCCAGTTTAGCTATGTTGTCGTAGATTGTTCACGTCTCCTGCCTTCTCCAATCTCTTCACCCTTTTGCGAATAACCCCCTTAGTCTTCATTCATGTGGAATTTTCATTCTGGGCTTCCCCTCCCTTTGGAGGGCCCCTTGTTTTGTGAAGCAACCAGACCCCCAGTATTTCTCCTATTGAACTAAAGATAGTTTCTGGTTCAACGCCTCATCCCCACTTGACCTTTAAATTTCTTGTAAATTGTTTATTTATAGTTGTGTGGGAGGGCTGCCTGATTTCTTCATTACATTATCAGGCTTTGCTTCCTCCTAACTTCACTAATAAGGTCTACATAATAATAACCAGAGACTGGGCAGAAAAACATATTTTCTTTGATTTGTAAATAACATTTTAAAATTTATTTTTATCTTTTTTTAATTTTAAATGACGCATTGATATTAAAAAAAAAATAATCATGTCATCTAAGGTCTGCCCAAGGTACTTGCAAACAGTAGAGTTAATGTCCTGTTTACGCCTCTTTAGGCGCCCTTACATCTATGTTTATGGGTACTCTATCAGGAAAACCAGAGACTAGGGGACAGCTAAGCAGATTTTGTGCAATAATCCTTTTCTTTTCAACTGAGATACTTCATTTTATATTCTTTTAACTGCACTTGTTGCTGGTGGTAAGCCATTTCTTTATGAAATTAGGTAGCCCCTAATGGACTTAAGTTCCAACCCTGGTTTATTGAGTTACACATTATCATAAAATCTGAACTCAGTCATTTTTTCCTGCTGCTTTCTTGTTTTATGACCATCATTCTCCTCCGTCATTGGGAATCAAGCTTCTCATTGCTGCCTTTAAGGCAATAGTATATAGATCAGCTTAGCGTGCTGCAGTGATCCTTCCTGGTCAGTTACCGAATGCTCCGGTCCATGGCTGCTCTATAAAAATCTACAACTACTGGGAGCAAAGAATATTGTCCAAAATGAGAACAAACTCGGCACAGGACGGCTGGACGGAGCAGGTATTGCTTTCCATGTCCTTTTATTGTTGTAGTGAAAATATAACTTGTTTGTTGGGGAATAATTGGGATATTTTTTTTTTTCCTGTACTCAAACCTTTTATTGTTTTAAATTGTTTTTAACAGGTATGAATTAGAACCCCTGTCAGGTTTTTAACTGCTGTCTTAGAGATC
>NW_017306417.1:1991840-2018015 GCF_000935625.1 Nanorana parkeri
GTGATTTAAAAATCAGCAGCAGGAATTGAAGAAAAAAAAAACTACCCTTGCAGTGGGGCCCCCGAACTGCAAGGGTTAAATGCTTGGTAAGTCTACTAGTAGGGGGAAAAGGTGTAATACGTACCTTATTCCTCCCTCTGGCTGACTCCGCCCATCTGTGCCACCAGTCCCCCTAAACCTCTTCTCTAAGGCATTCTAGCCAGTGGTTTCATGCTGACATCATCAAGTACAATGCAGGACCAATAGTGACCATGCACAACCCGGAATGTAGGGGAGAGCATCAGAACCTGTCTGGGCAAAGAATGAGGTAAGTATTACACCTTATCTCTCTACCCTTAGACTTAACAACATTTAACTCTTGCATTGCCAGGGTAGTTTTCAACCCCACCGCCAGGGTAGTTTTCGAAAAATTCCTGGAGTTGTATCTTAAATTAATGATAAAAGTTCTTTCAGTGTAATTTTCAGGATCCATAACTACCGAAAATGCAGGTGGGAACAAACCTAATAGGGATGCACCGATACCGCCACTAGTAATGCTCCAATACTTACCCTTGATATCCGAACTTCCGGTCAGCGGGAGATTTCCACTGACCGGCAGTGCCGAGAGGGAACATGGAGCTGGCTTCCCGGCCAATCAGGGTAATGACTTGCCCAGCTTCCTGATTGGCCGGGAAGCCGGCTCCATGCTAGCAGAAGTACCGGTATCGGGACTCGGTATCGGCGAGTGCCGAAAGATAAATATCACTATTCGTACTCGATACCGAAAAACCGGTATGGGGGCATCCCTACTATCTAAAGTCAAAACATACCTTAAGAACCCACATTTGGAGTTTATCTGTATATATGGCAGTGTAGTCATAATATATGTTACAAAAAAAAGTGCTGAGACTACAGGGTAAGCCCACTAGGGAGTATTTTATTTCAATTATTCTAAATTGAGTCAAGTTGATTTACTACAAAATTAGGGATTATTCACTTTTTAAATATAGGAGCTGTATTCACTTTGGATAACTAATCAAGTGCAGGGATCACATAAGTGGGCCTTGCACTAATTAAATGATTGATGTGAACACAGTTTTACTTCTGTCAAGGTACCCAGCCTGGAATTCCGTCACTTCTGATAAGACCAGAATTGTATGCAGCACCCAGGAAGTCCAGTGACTACATTGTGTGGACAATGGGTGTGTTTATTGGGAACAATGAAAACAAAGAATGATGAAACATAAACATAATAAACAAGCAAATATAATACAACAAGCAAAGAGATAACACAAATAATCTGGTGCAACAAATATACAAACTGGGAAGTGAAATTATAAACAACTACGGTCGGTACAAAGGCAGGACAAATAAGCAGAGCAGGAAAGAGAGTAAGGGAGGGCTGAACAGGATTGCACTGGAAAAGGCTGATTCAAGGTAACAGGAAGCAGAACCAGTCAGGAAAACGGGCAGGAGGCTATGGCTCTGGCAACAGGGCCATGTGAAGTTGAATAGTCCTCAAGCAGCCAAGGTCAGGTTTTCATTAGCAACGCAAGTCTAATATCTGCTGGGAAACACCTACTGGTGGCCACAGGAATTACAGGGTGACAACCACAGGAGTACGTTGCCACCTGAAGGTAATATAGGTGCACTGCAGTTTCCTGACACTAAAGTAGGCTATACAATGTGCAAATTTTGCCCAGTTCTTGATGAACCAAACTAAATTTGCACAGTAGTTGCCCCTGTCGGCACCCACCCGCCCGACATCCCTTGATATGCTGATCAAAGGAGCAGGTTGGAAAATCTTTGGCCAAATTGAGCTTGCAATCAATCAGCATCTGCAAGCTCCATTTAGGTATTCTGACAGTGGCCGCAGCAGGGCATTTTTCCATCCACGCTGTGGATGGAGGAAACTGTTATATTTTCTGCATTCAGCCTGCAGGTTGAAGCCCGTGTATACCCAGCTTTATTCACTAAGATAAAAGAACATTCTTACAACTGATCTTTAGCCTTACTTTCCATCATGCACAGCTGTACTGGCTTCTCTACTATACTGAAACTGCTTACTCTGATTTCCCTGCACACTCTGAGCATCTTACACTGTGCATTAAAAGCTGCAGCAAGTCATTTAGAGCCTGCCACATTTTCTGGCTGGAGGACATCCACCATCATCTATCACTTTCCTCACCAACCTGACTGTCCCTTGCCCGCCCATTTTATTCATTGGATTTCAGTTCTTTTAATCATGGATGCTCAGCTTCAGAAGTGGGCATTACTACAGCTAGCTGTTTTCAAGAAGCTATATACAGCATCCTGCTGGCCCTTCCCAGCAGCCATGATATGTATGCATTGTTTAGAGAAGCAAAGAGATCTAGTGATGATGTCACTGGGTCTTACGTAAGGTATGTCTTGAAAACAAAAAGGTTGTATTTAATAAATGAATTATGTTGATGAGATGGGAAAGAAGGAACCAGGAAAGACAAAATAGAAGCAGATTAAACGCTTTAATGAATCCGCTCCATAGACTTTTACTAAGATGGAGCAGTGTTAAAGGTGATCAATGCGGAATACAGATTAGGGTTGCCACCTGTCTGGGATTCACCCGGGCAGTCCGGGTTTTGAGTCCTGTATCTGCTGTGTTCATGTTTCAGGCCAGCTGAAACCCCCGCAAGATGTCACGATGTCAGGCGGACAGGTGCATCCATGGGATCCTGGTGTTCCTGCTCATATAGAGCCGCGCTTCATGCACAGTACCGGTGTAGACCTCCGCTGTGACTAGGCTCTGACGGTTCATACAACATTTCCAATATCTCTATCATTCCATCTTACACATACACTACAATTTACTGCATGTGCAATGCTAAGTTTATACACACAGAGCCAGGATTTTGGGGGGTGCAGGACGAACCAGTGTGAGTGTTTTTTCATAACGCCCTTAATGCTCCTCATGCCAAAGAAACATGGATCTCAGCAAACAATGTGTGACTTTTTCAGACACTGTGTCATTTGGCCTATTTACCAAGATCTGCAGTGTATGGCCCTGAATCAGGGACACAAGATGTCACTCCTCGCTATCTCTCCTTACTCTCTCTCCTGGCTGTCTCTCCTCTCTGTCCCTTCTGGCTGTCTCTCCTCTCTCTATCCTGGCTGTCTCTCCTCTCTCTCTCCTGGCTGTCTTGCCTCTCTCCCCTGGCTGTCTTGCCTCTCTCCCCTGGCTGTCTTGCCTCTCTCTCCTGGCTGTCTTTCTCTCACTCCCCTGGGTGTCTCTCTTCGCTCTCTCTACTGGCTTTCTCCCCTCTCTCTCTTTTCTGGTTGACTCTCCTTGCTCTCTCTCCTGGTTGTCTTTCCTTGCTCTCTCTCCTGGCTGTCTCTCCTGGCTGTCTCTCCTCGCTCTCCCCTAGCTGTCTCTACTTGCTCTCTCCCTGGCTGTCTTTCCTCGCTCTCTCCTCTGGCTGTCTTTCCTAGATCTCTCCTCTGGCTGTCTCTCCTCGCTCTCTCCCCTGCTGTCTTTCCTAGCTCTCTCCCCTGGCTGTCTTTCCCCACTCTCTCTCTCCTGGCTGTCTTTCCTCGCTCTCTCCCCTGGCTGTCTTTCCTGGCTGTCTCTCCTCGCTCTCTCCCCTGGCTGTCTTTCCTAGCTCTCTTCTATGTCTGTCTTTCCTAGCTCTCTTCCCCGGCTCTACTTGCTCTCTCTCTCTCCTGGATGTCTTTCCGTGTTCTCTCTCTTGGCTGTCTCTACTTGCTCTCTCTCCTGGCTGTCTTTCCTAGCTCTCTTCTATGTCTGTCTTTCCTAGCACTCTTCCCCGGCTCTACTTGCTCTCTCTCTCTCTCCTGGATGTCTTTCCTTGCTCTCTCTCTCTCTCCTGGATGTCTTTCCTTGCTCTCTCTCCTGGCTGTCTCTACTTGCTCTCTCTCCTGGCTGTCTTTCCTTGCTCTCTCTCCTGGCTGTCTCTCCTCACTTTCTCCTGGCTGTCTTTCTTCAATCTGTCCCGTGGTGGTCTCTCCTCACTCTTTCTCTCCTGGCTGTCTCTCCCTGCTCTCTCCTGTATATTCTCACCCAAAAATTTGTAGCATGGCGCTAGAGTGTTCGGGTTTCGATTTGAAGAACAGGTGGCAACCCTAATGCAGATTAGAAATACAGCTTTGGTGCTGACACTCATTGGAAGTGAAAATGTGTCTTGGAGAAGCCATGAAACGTCTTCAACATTACACAACATGTCCAGTTGAATGTGAACTACTTCTAGCTGCAGACAGAAACTTTTAGAGTCTCAGTCTCCTTTCACATTTGTGCATCTGCATGTTCATGCTTTTTTTAGCACATTTTTGTTGTGTGCTTTTCATTCATATTCAAAATATAATTTTGCAGTTCTATGAACTATATAAACAACATTTATATAGTCCTTAATTCCTCCTCTATTGAATGTATACTACTGTATCTCCTACTGTATGTACTAATATTATAATTGTCACCTTTGTTTTTCTTAGATTGATATAAATGATACAGAATTACTTGTTGAAGAGGATAAAAAGGACAATAAGCTTACTCGCAATGTGTTCTGGGCAGGATTTAACATGATCAATGCCATCCTCGGCACTGGAATGATAGGTAAGACTGTATGCACAGAGAGGATTTATCATTGTGGAGTTGAGCAGCTGTACATACCGCCAACAGCAAGAAACAGCCAGCAGTAAAAATACATAACACTCTCTAAATGCTGCATAATGGCTCTATTGTCACCAGCAAGATAACGATCAAGCCACACTTCCCCTGTCCTGATTGTCCTTATATTTATGGCTTGCTCAGATGAGAGCTATTTTTAAATATAGAACTGTAACATCATTTTATAGATTAGGCTTATATTTCACTGGGTCATTAAAACAATTAAATAAAACCTTATCAGCTGCCACACTTAAAGCAGCATCACAGCCCTGTAGACTGGGCTCCTATTCACACTGGTGTAGAATGTGAACATGCACAAAATCACAAAATTTTGCATGCATCAACAAAACACGTGGAAAACATTTGTTGTGGTGCCATTCATTGCTAAAGGTACCCCAAAAACATCAAGCAGGACACGTGTAAATTGTGTGGCTAAAAATTATACAAAGCTCAAAGCTTACAAAAGGTGTGTGAGTTTTTTTGCAACATTTGTGTTGAAGGGCAGCCCAGAGAAATAAATGAGTTGCCCTATGTGTAACATACTATATATGCAAAGCCATTCATTAAATAAACGTGATGTCACACTTCACAAGTGTGAATGGGGGCTAAGGGCTCATTTACATCATAAGTCTTATACTTACCTCCGAATAGGCCACTTACAATATCTTGGTGTGTGGCCCACGTGGAGCAAATTCTGCAGGCTGCACATTTTCTTCTGCAACATCTCTATTCATTTCCATGAGGAACCTTTGCAATGGTGGCTGTGTGGCTTCCAGTGGGCTACACAGTGAAGATCTGGACAGGTAAATCTAAGACTTGTACAGTTATCTTTTAATTTGTATTGGCTGCTATGACTTAATGCCCAGAAATGCTTTTATGCACAGTGTTATCAGTTAAACCTATTTCTAATCCATGATTTCCGGACTCACTACTTTCTATGCCATTTTGCTGCTAGGACTGCCATACTCTATGAAGCTGGCTGGATTACCCATGGGAAACTTGAGCAGATCATTTTATACATATGATAAAAAACATATTCAGAAAGGCTATCTTCAGTGAAAACCCAATGTCAAAAACATCAGTAGATCCAGAAATATATAACAAACTTAAACATAAGCAAGTTTTACCTTTACTGTCAACAGTTAATCTAACATGACATCAAACATTTCTAAGGTATCAGCTTTGCTGAAGTGAGTCCTTGAGAGTTGTGATGACATACTTGTATGGGAAGCAGCCTGCTGTAGCAAGTTGCTTGCTAAGAATGTGATGCACGATTATATATTATACTTTAATAAAGCAAAAAAACAATTATGTGATCCCAGCACAGATCATATAAAATTAAACTTATTTTGGAAAGGTACTGTAAAGAGCAATGTTAAAGAGCAGGAACCAACTCCATCAAATCACACTGGAGTTTATTAGAGTCAGATGTGTAAAAAAAATATCTTTGGTAGTTTTGGGTTACTGCCGGTGACCATGACCATGAACTCAAGAAGCTGTGACCAAAAATGCAAGTAAAGGGCTTGCAAAGAACTAGTCACCAGTATTGCTTGTGGTCTCCCTGCAGCTGATCTTTTCCCCAGTTCTGCACCGTGTCTGGGCATGGTCACCGTGGCAGGACTTTTCTTCCTGATGTCAGAGCCATCCCCATGAACACTGATGATCTGACTAGTGAGGGGATATTTAGGAAGCAGCAAGAGAGGTGCATGAAGTACAGATTCACAGAATGGATGAAACCAATCCAGGGAGATCCATGCACAGCAGGTCATCAGGAACAGCTTCCTCTCCAGCAAGAGAATAATGTGAATAACAAGCAGCACAGTAGTGACATCATATCATGTTTCAAATCTCATGAGACTAGCATTCACAGGCGATTGCTTTAGATGACCTCAAACTGCAGATATACAGGTATAGGGCTTGAGGGACAAATGCTAAAAACTGGTGCCTGCATTGGAAGATTTCCCATCTTTTCCTGTTCTGGTGACAACCCAAAAACTGGGATCTTATTTTACTTTCACTGATAACGGTCACCAGGAAAAATAGAGAGGGCGAATCTCCCTAAAGGTGCCCATACACCTTACGATTATCGGACAAAACTTTTCGTCCGATGATCGAACCGTCGTACGATTTTCGTACGACGGCCCCATCCTGCCCCGATTATCGCAAGGTTCAATCAGCGGTAGTTAGAAAAAAACACCTGGACGACTTGCGGTAATTGACCGCAATTATTTTCGTTTGCGCATGCGCAGTGTTAATCGTACGACTTTTGACGGACGGAAACGCCACCAACCATGCGAACATCGTACGATCAACCAAAGTTTTCAAACATGCTTGACCGTCAAAAGTCGTACGATTGTACAGTACTATCGGTCGGGCACTCTATTCACACGTTACGATTGTCGTACGAAAAGTCGATCGCATACGATTATCGTACGATAATCGTAAGGTGTATGGGCACCTTAACAGGGACACAGACAGCAATAAAAACATGACAAGTGACTAATCCCTCCCCACCCTGAAACTAAAAAAAAAAAGTTTTGGCTTCAGTTGCACTTTAAGGAGGAGTTCACAATAAAATGTAGATCCTTCAGGGTAAATTTTGTGTCACAATTAATATTTCTAGATGTTCCCAGTTCCATAGCAAATCTTCACTTTTTGAACTCAGGTCCACTTCTATTCTCAGAATGTCTCGATAATTATATTCTAGATTACCATGCTGTTCTGCACTGTCATCTGTACAGTAAAATGGACACACAACTGTTATCGGGTCCTGTTTTGCTCTGGGGCAAAGATGCTCTATGTCATACCACGGAAATATCTCGGAGAAATGATCCTGCTGTAAATGAGTTAGTGGAACATATCTACACTTTTTCCCATTCGTAAATCCCCAAGGGGCAAACTGCAGACACAAGGGCCCAGAAAACAAGAATTGTTATATTGTTGAAAGTGTTTTAATTAATGTCTGGTCAATCTCAAGCCAGACTTCAATAATCATAGATGTTTTAAAGGTCTGCGGTTTCTATGCTAGTCTCAGTTTTCCTTAAAGCGGCCCTGCTGCTACATTACTAACTTGAAATAAGAGGCACCCTATAAAAGAATATGTATCATGCCCCCCTTTCCAGTAAGCAGTAAATGAAATATTCACCGATTCTGATACTTCAGTGTGTGTTAAATAGCCAGTCCTTCTTTGGGCCACTACATCACATGTGGCTTAACAGAGGACTGGCTATCTGGCACAAACTGAACTCTCAGATGAACATGTCAGGTGCAAAATGCTGTGATTGTGAAATACTTACACTTGCAGAGCATTCACCCCCTGCTTTGAAAGGGCAAAAAGACTTCAGTTTGCCAATGCAATGCACACTGGGATTGCCTTGTCATCAGCAGAGCATTGCTGGAAAACCTCATATGTAATCTCACGAGATCTGAGGGAAAGGCATTTTCCTCCCCTGAGATGATGTGCATGGTCACATGTTCTAGTCACAGGTGCCAGAAATCCAGGAACTAATAGAAGAGCTAGTAATCTGCCCTCAGTAAACGTGGCCACTGTGAGAAGACTGGGGGAGAAAAGAGAAATAAGGTATGCAAAGAATACCAAGCCGACAATTATCTAGAAGTATCTATTTGTAGATTGTCATTACTAAACACTTCTAAAGGTGTGTTTGTTGTTATTTTAAAGATATGGGTAAAGGTCCGCTTTGAGATGCACTGGGTAAAGATGCCAGGATCAAGACTTCAGCTTTGAAGCGCACATCATTAAATCATCAAAGCAGTGACAGTCCTGAGGTTTCTGCAGTGTTCTCAAAGGTTCACTTCAAAGGCTAGTTTAATGGTGTCCATTGAGGTCTATCTGTAATTCTTCAATTTATCCACCAGAGGTCATATTTGAGCTTTCTTTCCTTTTATAGCTAAACTACTGTACATGGCTATTTAAAAGTCACACTAAACTCAGAAGTTAGATCATAAAAATATATTCATGTACCTTAACTATTAACAAAAATGTATCTTATTTGTGTATCAGCTGTAGATCCTCAAATCATATGTGAGTTGCTGCTGTCAATGTCCTTCCTTTTGGAGGGTGGCTAATTTTGTTCTCCATGGTCCCTGTGTGTGTTGTAAAGAAGTCACCGCTAGATGGACTACAATCTCAATACAAATTAGTAAACTAAACATGAGATTGTAGTCCATAACGGGACTAAGCTAGGAGCGGAGGCTACTTTACACTTTCTCCTTAACGGGGTGTCAATGATTTGAGTTTTTGAATGTTTTGATATTTTTTTATAATCTGACAGAGCTTCTTACCCTTTATTATTGAGGATGTGATTCTAGTAACATGATCAGACAAAATATTTAACATGCTCAGTATTTTTCTCTACATGTGTCTGTTATTTGCTTATTTATTTTTTGCTGTACTTGTCACAGTTCACTTTATGTCATATGTCATGCTCTGTAATCTCTTTCTATAGACTATTCTATGATACTGCTGATTAAAAGTGGAGAAATGTCCGGCACTAGTACATATCAGTCTCTTGTCAGCAGGACGTTTGGTTTTCCCGGATACATGGCTGTATCAGCATTACAGTTTTTATATCCCTTTGCAGGTACAATCAATTTATTTCCCTGTGGATTTTGGGTGACCTCATCTCCTTGCTCAAGTTCATGGCTCCACTTCTTCCCCACAGTTATCATTATAGTTTTAAATAGTGATGCACCGTTACCAGTTTTTCGGTATTGAGTACGAGTAGTGATATTTTGCTTTCGGTACTCGCCGATACCGAGTACCGATGCCGGTGCTTCTGCTGGCATCGAGTAATGACATGCCGCCATGCTCCATGTTGTTTGGCAGGCTCGATTGGGCGGCGAGTAATGACCCACCTCCCGGATTCCTGATTGGCCGGGAAACCGGCTCCATGCTGATTGACTGGAAAGCCGACTTCCCAGCCAATCAGCAAGGAGCTGGTTGTTAAAATGTGAAAATCACATGACGCCTACAACTCAGGACATTGGCTGGTTAAAGAAGTGCTAGAGTTCCCCTTTAACGATGCCAAGGGCAGTCTGCAGACCATTAAATATGACTCCGACCATATGGAGTGCAGCAAACCCTGCGGCTAGAACAAAGCTGCCATCTCGGGATTGGCCCTTCATACCATGCTTTTAATCCAGCTAGGAGCAGACGAAATTCCGGGCTCAGACGTGACCGGCTGTCCGCTCTGGGATCTGTCCTTATGCCACCTCCTGACAAGGCGCCGTGCATCTTGTGTAATGCGCAGTGACAGCGCCGCTCCTCCAGTAGAAATGGCCCCATGTCGTCAGGCAAAGAGGTGGCACTGGAGCAGCTGTTTAGCTGGCTCAATGCTGACCAGGAAGCAGGCTTCCCAGCAAATCAGCATGGAGGCGGCTTCAGGAAGCCAGGAGGCGAGTCATTACCCGCCACCCGGCTTCCTGATTGCCTGGGAAGCCTGCTCCATGTTTCCCTACGGCATTGCCGATCAGAAGAAATCTTCCTCCTCGGGGAAGGTATCAGAGCATTTGAGCGAGTACGAGTACTCGCCCAAATACTCGGTAACAGCACCGATACCGATACTAGATTACGTATTGGTGCACCCCTAGTTTAAAGCTTGACACACATTACAACCTGATTGTAGCATATCTTGTAGATTTAGCAACAATTATATTATATAGCCAGACTTTTGTGGACTCATTATCACCTTTTTTATCTTGTTGGCCATCCCATTCCAAAACCAAATTACTAAGTTCAGAGGATTCCAGGGAAGGTACTGGTAATTCTACAACATACAAAGACATTTTAGACCAAGACTACAACTCCAGCTGTTGTTAAACTACAAATCCCTGGGACTCATGCCTGTAGCTGTCTGAGACTTGCAATGCTCCATGGGACTTGTAGTTCCACAATAGGTAGAATTCCCAAGGTTGCCTACTTCTGTGACAACTGTGCGCTTACAACCTTGTGGCGACAGTTTAGGGAAAGTTATGTTCTGTTTAAGCATGACTGGGCCACTGTGCCAAAGCCAGCTCCATAAAAATACAGCTTGACTAGTTTGATGTAGAGGAACTCCAGTGCCCTGCACAAAACCCTGAACCCTATCAACACCTTTGATGAACTGGAACATCAGTTGTGAGCCATTGGTAAGAGTTAACACTGTTGTCACAAATGTGTGTATCTCTAGCTGGTTCCTCTTGTACACAGTAACCTATGCAGAAAACATCCAACATTGGGTGAGCTAGATTAGATATATGCAGCCTGTTCATTCTGACTTTATCTCCTCTTCAGTGCATTTCATCAAAATGATGCATTATAGAAAATCTCAGGCTGCTATATTCTTCCCATTTAAAGCGATCCTTGCTATTCCTTTTGCTATTATATCCAGAGTACCTGTGCTTAGAGACCAGTGTAAGCGCTTTGTCACTCCCTCTCTGCTGTCACAGCTCTCTTGCAAACCCCAGCTTTGCTCTTTTTGCAGGAAATCATACAATTCATGAATGCCTGGATTTTCACATTGTGTGATTCTCTGCAGATCTGACATATTGATGACATGCAAATGTTTAGGAAAATCAAAAAGTGATAATTCAGCAGCCCTCCGAGCTCATTATCTAACTATATGAATCATTGTTCATGGTAAAATTCTGAACCACGCTTATAAAGTGTTGTGCAAATTTAAGAAATAGATAGATAGATAGATAGATAGATAGATAGATAGATAGATAGATAGATAGATAGATAATGTCTGAATTATATATACTGTACAAGCATGACACCTGATCATATCTTTCAGCAATGGTGAGCTACAACATCATAACTGGAGACATTTTGCCAAAAATACTTCAAAGAATCCCTGGAGGTGAGTGCCTTTACAGCAGTATGCTCTCTGTTTTTTTATTTTTTAAAGAAAATCGGCATTTTCTAAGTGTATTCTGGATCTCCTTCCAGCTGGATTTTTAAAAAGGCCACACAGGCCCTGAATTAACCCCTTAATGACTAACGCTGGGCAAACATGGCTCAAATCTCAGCCCATTCCTGTAAATCGCCGGACATTCAAGTCATGGTTGACCCTGCCGGCACCACCTGGATCTACAAACTTCGATTAGAAATCAAAGGAGCTGCGTGGAAAAAAAGGTTGACCTGAGCAGTGACTGTGCACTGTTTGGGTATTTTGACAGTTGTGGGTGCCAACAATCAGAATACATTAGCAAGCAAAGGAGATTCATCCATACACACTATTTACGTGTATAAAGGAATCAAGTGTTCTTTCTGCTTAGCAGAGCAAGAAAAATCTTTAAGTGTATGGCCAGTTTATGACATGTATCATACTAGCGACTCATCAACACGCCTCACTTCCTGACCCAGTGAAACACATCTTAGGTCCAGCTAAGTTTCTTCCTTATTTTTTCAAGAATACATTTTTATTTGTTTCATTTCACATACAATTCCATAAATTACATAATAATATCAATAACCTCTACATACTGTATATGGCTATTTCATATCTAAAATTTCTTGATTTCTTCTTAATTACAGGTGAAAAATAAGTCATAACCAATGAAAAATACTAGTACTTATGCTTGATTGGATAGTAAACTGACCCTTCACCATTACTTATTTAGCTGATAATGAGTTTGGATTTAGGGGAGGAGGGGAGGGGAGGGGAATGGTTGAAGGAGTGGGTATAATAGGTTGTTTTTTTTTTATGAATAAATGGGGTAAGAGAAAAGGCACGGGGCCGTGATTGAGTGGCATTCCAGACAATATAGTGCTTTTCGTCCTCTCTTTTCATGGCTAGATAAGTTTCTTCCTTATTAACCACTCAGTGACTGGGACACCATTTGCTTTGTAGCATTGTGCCATGCAGGCTCGAGACAAGGAAAAGGAAGAAAAGGCACATGGTGCTGTGCTGGTGAGTGAGGGTGCAGCAGGGGCCTCGGCATCCCCCCTGGCCTTTTCCGTCACCAAGCTATCAAAGTCACATAACCCAGCCAAAGAAGCTATGGAGAACCAATCTCTGTGTTTACCATAGAAGTTAGAGAAGTGGGGTTAAGTTGCACAGAGGTGCTCATAACCTGGAAAGATCCAACCTAGGCAGATCAAATCTGCACTGGGGTAATGATTTATGTTTTCTTTTTGTATAAAGTAAATGGTATAACAATACATTTTAAAAAATGGATATTTATACAGGGAATCTGCTTTGTGCTGTTTTGAATCACATATTCCTTTATTTTTCTCTTGGCAGTGTCTCCAGAGAGCGTACTTGCTGATCGTCGTTTGGCTATCCTGGGGACAACAGCAGTGGTGACTCTTCCCATAGCTCTGTACCGCAACATGCAAAGATTAGGAAAGGTATTAGATGTAACTAATAATAATTGAGGGCATTTTCCTGATGATTGCTGCAAATGCAGAAGAAAAAAAAAATAAGACACAAGCAGGCCAAGGATAAAGCTAGCCATACTGTAGATTTTGGATGAATGTTGGACATGTAGGCATGATCTGATCTTCCTTAATCTATGGGAGTGTCTTTAAACTCCTCACTTTTTCCTCTCTGAGCTCCCCACTGCCTAAACTCCTTTTTTGTCATTTCCAGCTTAAATTTCTCAGAAGTGTGTTTTAAACAAACTAAACATTTTGGATGACAATTTAGTCTAACAATTGTGTTGTATGCCTAGTAGCACAGCAAAATACTCTATTGCAACTCGCTACGTTTAATGGCATGAAGACAACAGTATTTATAGGGGCAGCACCAGCACCAAGAGCCCCTCCTCCAGTGTCCTTCATTCAATTACAACAGAGGAACTGGGGAAATGCTGCCTGGAGTGTAGGGTGCAGACATTCAAGTACCATCCCATTATTATTGAGCTAATAGACATAGCAGTGGGAAAAAGTCTCCCAGTGTGTCATTACTTAGTAATAGGCATGCCGGCTCTGCATTGTCCCCTAAGCTTGCCTGTGATGTAATACTAAAGCACAATAGGCAGCCTTGTTACTATGTAATGGTATGAGGTTGTAGAAAAGGTTTTTCTCCCAAGCCACCAATTGTTGTCATGACCCAAGTGTTGCATATCCCAAATCTATAGTGTAGCGTAGAGTATCTCAGAGTATCTCTAATCTATTCTATCACTCATCACTCCATTAATGGCTTGCTTGAAGACATGGATAAGATTGTCCCCCAGATCTCTCTGATGACAGCTAAATCAGGTGACTATTATTTCATATACCTCAAGGACTTACCTAGTTGCGATGAGGTTCCATGCAGTTTGCCGCATTTTGCAACATAACCAAATAGCATGGATCTTTCAAAACCTATTTATGTCAGAGAGACCTGTACTCACCAACGTGATGTGCTGCAGTGTGCTTTAAAAATATTCTTATCCCTATAGATCACTGTAGTGGGTGCCTGCTACTTTGTTAATATTGAGGATTTATTTGTGAACATCAGCGAGATAAAGGAAATTTGCTTTGCTGAACATTAGTTTAAATTACTCGAGTTTAAAAAAGTTTCACTTCAAGAAACATTTAAGTGAAAACAATTGGACAATATAGGATAAAAAATTACTGAAAAAAAAATAAAACCATCTATGATTAACCCATACAAGACAAAGCAATGGAATCATTCTACAGTGCAGTTTTAGACGATGTTCTTCTTTAATAACTAAATCTTACTTTTACTTCCCTGCAGGTGTCTTTGATATCTTTTCTTTTAACGGTTGTTGTCCTCCTGATAATAATCATTCGGGCATCATCAATGACAGTGGTAATGTAAGTATTGTGTACTACATCTGTTAAATAATTTCAATATATACATCATTCTTATTAACAGACAACAGTTTTAAAAGATAAGCGTAGGGAGTATATGCTGCTGAAGGTGGGGATTAAAGCAAAGCTCCTTGGTTCTGGCGGTGGAATGTCCCCCGACATACTCATGACTGCACACTTTGTCTAGGGGGCTCAAATAAAGCTGTATTACTCACCTGATCCTTGGTTCTGGCGGTGGAATGTTCCCCGACATCCTCATGTGTAATGCAGGTCAATAGACCTGCATAAGATGCGATGATGTCAGTGGTCCTAAGACCACTGGAACCCAGGGAAGAAGAGGCTGCCGGGACCAGTCCAGCATCACAGAGGTGAGTAATACAGCTTTATTTGAGTACCCTAGACAAAGCAAGCACTTAACCCTTGCAGTGGGGCTTCCCTCCTTCCACCCCAGATTTTTTTTGTTTGCCCGTAGTTCTTTAAAGGAACATGTGGGAAGAAAAATATATTTAGGCTGACATTGCTGCCCTCCTTCTGAAAATTCTAATTGCCTGGCTCTCATGCTCATTAAATGGCTACAATACTTAGAGACACTGACCTGGAACAAGTATGCAGCATCTGAAGTCAGAAGCGCTTCTCTGCACACTAAGTCCAATCCAGTGACCCAGAAAGTACTGAAACCTCAGGGTCAACATAAGCAAGGAACCAGTATTTTTAAGCAAGAAAGTCAGCAGTACATGATCTCACTTTTTTGTACATGCTGTCATTTAAAATTTTCCCGGTGACTATAAAATTCAGTTTCGGCAGCAGGTTCCTCCAGGTACTTTCACATGACAGCACATTTCCTGGAGAGTTCCCCTGAATACCGGATCACTCCTACTTGCAACTAGGAACCAGTACCCACCACATCCCCTGCCATACTATTGATTAGTAAGGCTGACAATTACAGTGATGGATCAATAGTGGTGTGCAGCACTTGGGAGGTCCCTGGCTAAATCCAAGAAACCACAGAAGCTGGTTGCTATTTGCATAAGAGAGCACTGCAGTATCATGGGTGCCATGCAGGGAATCGAACGTGATCTGCAGACAGGCTACTGTATAAAAATAATGGCAGTTTCCTATGTCTTCTATAGCCCCAGGTTAGCTTTAAGGGCGCCCATTTACGTATATACAACAGGCAACATAAAGGAAAGTGCTGTTACTAGTGATCCTGTTGCCATGGATAACATTTTTGGAACAAAAAAAGCATTTTTATCTCAAGGACATTTCCAAAATGCATATTGAGTGAGAGAGTAATGAAAACAAGGAAAACTATTCTATTCAAAACGCAGGTGTTGGTCAGTGGCCTGTATCATAGCAGGGATATATTTCTTTGTTCCTATTGATCGGTTGTATCAGCTCGCGGTATACTGAGACGCCGCAGCCGGAGCGGATTCCGACGTAGATGACGGGATCCGCCCAGCTGCGTGAGTGACAGCTGGCTCTGCCTATCTAGAGGCAGAGCCAGCTGTACCCGCCCCCTTCCTCGTCCGTTCCGCCAGTCAGCACTGGCAGATCGGAGCAGGGAGAGGGGAATCCAGCCCCTCCCCCTGTCACGGCAGAGAGCCATGACAGGATCGAGAGGTGAGCGAACCTGGTATGTGTTCGCTCACCTCCCGATCTACTGAGCCGACCTGTGACAGTCTCATTGTCACAGGTCGGCTAGAACTATGAGGTGAGTGGGAATCACTCATCTCATAGTTCTCCTTTAAGAGTAAGCAGTGTCAGCCTTTTTCTGTCCATGTACAGTAAAGCTGGAGTATCAGAGGAAGAAGCAGCACAAGAAGCTAATAAGCTCAGGTGCTGACAAACAGCCTGTCGATAGGTAAAGAAAACAGAGTGACCGAGAGATGATCTCATCATTGCACTGCTTCCTCTTTTACTGCCCAATCACTGGCATGGCGGTTCCAGAATGACCTGTGCACAGAGGAAGTTGAATGTTCCTGGCCATCAGACTGAGGACATCTAGTGGGAGGATAAAATTGTGGGGGGGAAAATGATTGGGACTGAAGGAGAATATTGCAGCAAAATATGATTGTGTTATTTTATTTTTAGTGGTTATTTTTCATCGTTATTTTGGTCGGAGGTTCACTTTAAATGAAAAATACTTTTAAAAAGTTCTTCATCACACATTCTTAGGCACTGATGAATGGGTAGAGGCCATCTTGGAGTACTTGGGGTACCAGGACAGCTACCTTTCAAGTGTATGAAAAATACTTTTCTGCTTTATAGTTTTTGGGAGTGGCCAGCTCTGGAGCACTTTTTGTCCTAAGGCTCCATTCACATACAGTATAGTGTTTGTGTTTCCCTCGTGGTTTTCCGCGGGGAAAACCACACAGCCCGAAAACGATAAAATCTTTACATCTGCACGGATTCCGCTCATTTGAGGCTATACTATAGCTGTGAACATGCAAAATCCGTCCCTGAAATCATGCCTGGACTATTTTGAGCGACCAAATTGCTGCAATAGTCTGAACAATGCACAATAACATGCATATTTTTTATGTTTAGAGCAGTTCCGCGTGTATTCGTATGGCCGTGTGGTAAACCGCTCTTGTGTGAATGGAGCTTTAGTCTTCCTATAGCGACCAATTTGGAGACATGGTAGGCAGCAAGATCTGGAAGCCAATGGTGGACATTTCTTCTTGTCTGAAAGCTCTAAACATTTTGAAGGAGCATTGTTCCCCGAGGCAGCAGAAGTTAGTTTCAGTCAGGGAAAGAGCGACTTCAAGATAAAATGGCAATCATACTTGCAGTTCCTTTAAGCCAACTGTCTTAGAACGTTCTCTAGAATAATAAATTCCCCTTTTATTATCATGATTCTATTGTTATTGTGTGATTATTTTTGTTTTACCACTAAAAGAAATTTCCCTCATTCTGTTATTTTGAAAGCTTGTTAAAAATAGATTATACAACAAAATAATAGTGCCAGCATTCCTAAATCATTTTGTTATTTAGCTCCCTCCGCATATATTTATATCCTAACATTGTGCCATTCATGATTTTGGCAAACCTTCCTGAAAGCCAACCAGAATTCACTCTGCCGAGGTCAGACAAGATGAATTCTGATTGGTCGCGATGGATCACTATTCTAAAGAATTAGAACTGCAAAATAAAAACTCTACCAAACAACACTGATGGCGAGTTTATAATCAGTGCTTCGCCAGTGTGTTATTTTGATACCTAATAGGAATTTTGTGCTGTTTGTTGTCTTTCCAGCAGAGGGCGACATCTGACAGGTTTTATCTCTATAGTGAAGCTTTCCAGCGTAATAATAGAAGCTTGTTCAGATTCTGAACTTCAAAGATACCACAAAAATGTTAAAAGTAACACAAACAGAGAACATATTTACAAATGATGAAAGCCGGATTTTACGGCTCATGTTAGATTATACAACAAACTGTGATTGTCAGGGAATCATTTTCTACATTACTTCAGCCATTTAGTAAATTGATCCCTCTTATATTTTGGACAGAAAACTTTGTCACAATTCTGAGCTCAGAAAATTCACTCAATAAAAGCTGAGCTCCAGGCAGCTATAAAAGACACAAATGAATGCGGCTCTGTAATCATTACATACATAAGGGTCCATTCACACCGGATCCTTTGTGTTACGATCCCTTGCATTACTATACATTTTTTCAGCGGATGCTAACGGAAGGACACTGACAAATAAATGGCTGTGAATGGGGCTAGTTCACACCACTCGGTTCTGTTGCCTTATGTTACATTATGTTGCGCTGAAAAAAAGTAGAACATGCACTCATTTTTGTGAACTAACCCCATTTGCACCCGTTCATTTTTCAGTGCCCCTCCATTAGAATCCATTGAATAGCGGATCACAATGCAACGGATTGGAAGGTACAGTTTCCTTCCGATGTTGGTGTTAATGGGCCCTTAATGTATTTTTGCAAGCAGTGTAATTATCTGAATATGACCTGGTATCAGCCTCTTGCAGTCTAGTATGCAGACTAAACTCAGAGGGGACGGAAAAAGCAGCACAAGGAGACAATCAGGAATGCTAAGTTGCAAGGAGCTTGCTGGTAGGGGGAAGATCCCAGTGAGAGGGCACTGCAGGGACCATACTTCAGAGACTTCAATGATCACAGGGAGAGAGCAGTGCAGGGACCATACTTTAGAGACTTCAATGATCCCAGGGAGAGGGCAGTGCAGGGACCATACTTCAGAGACTTCAATGATCCCAGTGAGAGGGCAGTGCAGGGACCATACTTCAAAGACTTCAATGATCCCAGTGAGAGAGCAGTGCAGGGACCATACTTCAGAGACTTCAATGATCCCAGTGAGAGAGCAGTGCAGGGACAATTCTTCAGAGACTTCAATGATCCCAGTGAGATGGCAGTGCAGGGACCATACTTCTAAAACTTCAAGGATCCTTGTGAGAGGGCAGTGCAGGGACCACTTCAGAGACTTTAATGATCCCAGTGAGAGGGCAGTGCAGGGACCATACTTCAGTGACTTCAATGATTCCAGCGAGAAAGCAGTGCAGGGACCATAGAACACATCAGCCTGTATTCTCAAAAGATAAGGCAGGTCAAAGTCATAAGACAATCAGTGAACAATAAGAGAAGTGATGAACAACCTTTAGTATAAAAAAAATGTTTCTAATTTGTAACCCTTTTTTAAATTTTTGGCAGATAAATATAAAATATTGCAAATTAATATTTCATATTTCAATTTCCAGCCAGCAGATGGTGCACTAGGCTTTTTTACACCTGTTTACCAGGTTTTACAGAATAAAAAGCCTGCTGTTTCCAGAGCTGAATAGCTGAAGCTCAAATTACACATCGCTCACTCATACTTGGGTACCAGTCACAAGGACAGGAATTGTTACCCCACTGGGGACACAAAAAGTAAAGGGTCTCTAAGCCTCTACTAGGTTTTGGGTGAAATTCCCAAACATTTGGGTGAATCAGTTTACATTTCTAGCCCAAATCAACATTCCCCCCTCCTTCCCAGGCCACTCCCTCTAACCTAACTAAAGGTCTCCCTGTGTGTTGTCTTTTTTATATGCTTACCTTTAACTGAGTGCTCAGGACAGTGATATGATGTCGCAGGGTCCTCTTCAGCTCCTCTCTGGGCTACGCAGTATTTACTAACGCACCAGTAAATTGTGAATTAAGGGTGTCGTGGTGATACTCCTTCAAGGGGTGGAGCCATGACACCCTGCATTCACAGTAGAGTCCTCGATTCTCCTGGCTGAATAACGCTGGGCATCATTCAACCTGGAAGACTGAGGACATCCTGTGGCCACAAAGAGGTACTGCAGGAGACAGCTCCAAAACTGAATGTGAATACAGGAGCCTAAGCTGATTTTTCTTTTAACAACTCCTGGGGGACATTTAAAACAAACAAAAAAAAAAAAAACTGAGAAAAACTGAAAGGTGTCACTATATAAACACACAGACATGCACAGACATGCACAGACATACTGTGTGCACACACATCTCTGTACAGCCAGAAAATAAAAAAAAAATACAGAATGTCTTCTGCATCATTGTTATGTACGTTAGAACCGAAGGACTGGTCTGTCTCTGCGTATCTGACATTTCCCTCTAAATCGCAGTCACAGCAGTCAGCTGACATCATAGCTGTGTAAACAAATGCAGCAAAAGCAAATAATTCACTAACTGTGGGAAAAACTGTCCCTGCAAATGGGATCTTGGGAATCACAGAGCAGAATGTTTGTGTGGGCTGACGGGGGGGGGGACTTAAGGACAAGGGAGATAGGAAATGATTGTCTTGAGGGTTGTTTTCCTTTATAATTCTCATAAAATCCTCTCTAACGAAACCGTACAAAGAAAGGGAAGCCAAAGATGACGATTGGAGACCCAAATAAATCATTACAGGCCTTTGGATTTTATTTTTAAGAGAACCTGTTGCACAATATTCATCTACCTCCCCGTCTGTCTACTGGGTACAGTGCATAGTTACTGTTGCACACATATGGGTCTATTTATAATCTTTTTTTCACACAAGATGTGCACAATTTTTACCCAAGATTCACGCATTTTTCTAATTTGCTTCAGCTGGAAAAATGTGTGAATCCTTGGTGAAAGTTGTATGAATCTTGTGCAATAACTTTTATAAATAGACCCCATAGTGTAACACATAGTAATTCTGGGTGAATGGAGGCAAAGACAAATGTTATTAACATATTTTCTTTGCAGGTTGATTGTAATATCAGGAAAATACCACAATATGGCCACTAGATGGCAAAATAAATACTCCTTTCCTATGCTTCTCTTCTGCATCTAGTGGTCATAGAGTGGTATTTACCTGAAATTACATTTGATCTAGAAAGAAAATATTCTAATAACATTAATTTTTGCCTCCATTCACACAGAACGCATGTACATGCAATTGCGCAGGGTGAATGACACAGAGCGTGTGTCACGAAAAAAGACGATAAAAGACACTAAGTCTTATTTTCGGGGGATATCTTATCTAGCTGCAGCTGTCCGCTCTGCCGTCCAGGGAACCACAAACAGGTGTCTGGCAGGGGGGCGGGAGGGAGCTGCCTCTCCGCTTTTATATGTTGCACAACTTTCATGAGAATGTATGTTAAATGCCTTTTTTCCTGTTCATAAAATTCCATATAGAAAAAGTAATAACTAAAGAAGAAATGCCTGCTCTGTCTGTGGTGCATTCAGGTGACATAACTTTAACTTTCGGAATCATAGTGAACATACCTCATGCCAGTAAATAGGCTGCTTATAATCTACTGGATGTTCTTTAGCCCCAGTTCACATCTGGGCCATAAAAGGTGTGATTCTCCTAGAAAAACACTTGTATACTTTTTCAAGTGACAAGCAACACAACACTCAGGTGTGAACGGATTGAAAAATAATAGGATTCTTTATGTTGAGCGGTGTGGCACTTTGGTGAATACGTTACAAAAGTTTCCAGCGTGAATAATGACAGATTCAAGCTCACGTGTGGGAAAGTGAATATAGAAATGATGTACAAGTTCAACATAATCAGAAAGCAATGTTTAGTCATATACTCAATCCAGACATTGGTTATTGTGCTCAGGATTTGTCTGACAGGGCCGCATGGTAAAACAAAGGTTAACAATTTTGTTCATCACCTTCTAGACCCTACACTGAGGATGCATGGGCATTTGCAAACTGGAACGTGGTACAAGCTGTTGGAGTAATGTCTTTTGGTAAGCTTCTCTCGTTATAGGTTAACTCTACCCAAAACTTGTGTTTCCATTTGGGATAGCAGCTGGCAAATGAAATACTACATATCTCTATGAGGTTCCAGAGGCAAAATCCCTAAAAACAATTCTCAGGTCTATCCAACTGCCATAACCAAAGCTAAAATGATGGAGTACAAGCCTCCAGAAACATCCCTCACAGCAATTTTTAGGTCTATCCAACTACCATGACCTAAGCCTAATAATGGTGTACAGGCCTCCAGAACCATCCCTCACAGCAATCCTCAGGTCTATCTAACTGCCATGACCAAAGCTAAAGGATGGAGTACAGGCCTCCAGAATCATCCCTCACAGCAATTCTCAGGTCTATCCAATCACCATAACCAAAGCCAAATTACGGTGTACAGGCTTCCAGAATCATACCTCACAGCAATTCTCAGGTCTATACAATTGCCTTGGCCAAAGCTAAATGACAGTGTACAGGCCCCCAGAATCATCCTTCAGCAATTCTCAGGTCTATCCAATCACCATAACCAAAGCCAAATTACGGTGTACAGGCTTCCAGAATCATACCTCACAGCAATTCTCAGGTCTATCCAATTGCCATGACTAAAGCTAAATGATGGTTTACAGGCCCCCAGAAGGCTCCCTCACAGCTATTCTTAGGTCTATCCAACTGCCATGACCAAAGCTAAATGACAATGTACAGGACTCCATAAACATACCTCTCCGAAATAAAAAGATCCCCTATTAGAAGGTTGTTATTGCAACAGTTGGAAGATTTACTCTTGATTCCTGTTCTAGTGCATCCCCCCTTACTAACATTGGTTGCACGGACTCACCAAGGGGTAAACATATAGCAATAAAACCTGACAAGGTTTCTATCCCTATCCTTCTCCACACAAAGCTAGAAGGAAAAGTAATATATATTGGAACAATGTGGATTGGGGGTTGTCTTTATAACAATGGAGAATAGGATCTAGGGTGGACACCAACGTCTGCTTGGAGGGATTATCTATATACTTTACATTTTTCACATGTTTTTGTATGTTTAAATGCCAAGTGTTTTTCATTTCCATTTCATTTTCATCTGAAATACATCAATCTGCATTGTCTCAATCACTAGTTTCTCTTTATTTCAGTGTTTATGTGCCACCATGCCTGTTTTCTGATTCATGGATCCTTAGAAAACGCAACAATCAGCAGCTGGTCCCGTATTACACATGTATCAATGATAATGTCACTGATTATCAGCCTTCAGTACGCAATCTTTGGATATATAACATTCACAGGATTCACACAAGGTAATGTACAATAATTATTAATTTACGAGAATACATTTCTACTTCATATTGACAGTAAAATATACATAATTTCTTCCATTTGAATATCTTGTCCCAGCTGCATATGTAATTATATTGTAGATGACACTTAGGGTCATATTTATAAGGCAGCGAATGTGCCTTTCACCCAACATTTATTGGTGGTGAATCAATCACTGCCATTTTAAACACATGTCCTAAGAAGATTCACCAGCAGTCAGAGTCACTGCTTTAAAAATTAGCAATTGCTTGTAAATTAGTAATTACTTTATAAAATAATTCACTTCAAGTTATTTAATTCACAAAGTAATTGCTTCTTCATTTAGCAGTTAGTGACTTAGTAATTGCTAACACACCTAGGTAGCTCTGTAAAGAAATCTGTTCTAAGAAAAATATGGAGGCTTCCACTTCTGCCCTCCTTCTGAAAAATAATTTTATGAGTCACTGACTCAGAATAAGCGTTAATTAAAGTCAATTTTCTTTTGGATGGTGGGAGGAAAATATAGTATTTAGTGAATATATGACCCAATATACAGATACTGTAACTGTATATTACTGAAGGTCCATTACATAGACAATATATTTTTCAGTGATCCACTCTATATTGCTTTCAACAAACCCCAGCATGCCCCTGTTTACAGTACATTTGGACATTGCATGGAAGTATGTATTTTGTTATATAGAGGACATATAAGCATGACACTTCCACTTCACTGTGCATGGCGAGTGTAATTCTCAGTATCTGTTCTTATTATGTATGTATGAACACTGCAGAGTGCCACTTCTCTTGTTCTGCATGCAGGGTGTGGTTCTAAGTACCTGCTCTTATTCTGTAATTATAGACACAGCACAGTAGCACTTCTCATGTTTTGTATGCTGGGTGTAAATATCAGTGTTATTATACCAGTATGGTCATTGCATGGTACCGCTTCCCTTGCATCTTAGAACTGTTTCTGCACATCCGTTCTTATTTGCTAAATGCATAGCACAACTTCCTAGGCTTGCTCAACATCTTTTGTTCTGTATGTATTTGTAAATCCTCTTTTTACAGTGAATGTTAAGTCACACCCCTTAAAGTATTTACCCACACCCGAGTTTGCCACAGTGTGTGACATTTCCTTATCACCCTATGAACTGTTCTCCCAGATTGACATCTCTAATAATGTTATTATGTTCATTCATACTGAAGAAACATTAATCTATGTTCCCATTTAGAGTTAGGGGCTATGTAGCTCTGCATGCTCCTAGCTCCAGTCTATATTTATAGGGTAACTCTACTTTCTAAAGATAAAAATGAACAATCTTTAAAAAATGAATATAGCATATATAATTGTCGCACAAGCCATGTTGTAATTCAATGTTATTAAAAAATGACTTTTCCATTTAAAACTGAGGCATTGTAATGTTCTAAATCTGCCACAAAAATGAATTGCAATATGGGGACCTGGGGGCGTTAAGTATACACTTGGTGTATGGAACACCCCCAGAAATGTCACGTCCTGTTTCTGTGATTGGCTGACTGATTTTGTTGGCATCCCTTACAAAAGGAATTTCCCTTTTGGTGAGATTCTCCTTGAGGGTTAATTACTACAAAAGGGATGCCGACACTGCACCTTTCCCTGTTACAACACAGGAAGTCCACCAGCTGATTATAATGAACACAGACCCTCCCATTCACGGATCAGTATGGAAATGACATGCTGCAACAAACAGCATTTCTTTAGAACAGAAACGGGTAGGAAACTGAAACTAAGTTAGCTAAAATCCTTGCAATGTACATTAATCACCCAGAGGGGATTGCTTTTTCCCCCCCAGCAAAAGTGGAATTACTTGTTAAGATCAGGAACTAATCAGCATGGTTCCCAATCATGTGATCACCATGTCAGCTATGACATGGAGACCACATGGCTTGGTTTGTATACGGCTGTCAGTAAAAGTGACAGCTGTCGATGTAGTCTGTGCGCACAGAAAGAAATGCTTTTCTTAAAGTGACATTAAACCCTCAGATTTTTTAACATAAAACAATACTGTAATGTGTGCCTTACTGTAATCCATGGTTGTTTCCCTTCTCTTTGCTGCTCTTCCTTTTAAATTTGTATCTGTTCTCATGCTGGGCAGAACTTCTGTTTTGCAGCAGACTGCCTTGTCTCTGAAATGGCTACATGGTGTCTGTGTGTACGTTTGCAACCTGAGCCAGCACTACAGGAAGAGGCACTCAGCTGCAAAGGGAAGTTCTCCCCAAGCATGAGAAGAGATAAGGATTTAAAAGGAAGAGCAGCAAAGAGAAGGGAAACTACCATGGATTACAGTAAGGCACACATTAAAGTATTGGTTTATGTTAGAAAATCTGAGGGTTTAATGTCACTTTAAAGAAGACACAACAATGTTAAGCCTGCCAGGCTTAATGAGAAAAATCTTAAGGTGTATGCCCAACTTAAGAAATCTTAGCAAACTATTTATTTAAACATTCTACCAAATAAAAGCCTTTTATGTCCTTAAAAACAATGTAAACATTATCTAGGCCGGCAAGTTAGTCTCAAAGTTATAAAGGTTCCTTTCAGATGGCGCAGATCCCCTCTTGATCGGACAGTGTGAAAGGGGCCTAACTCAAATTAACTGATGCTGCTTAACCACCTGTTGCCATTGTAATTAAATGACCGGATGGCAGCTTCCTGAATGTGGGTGGCCGTTTTTTCCGATGACCTTTCCTGCCCTGCTCGCGCCCTCCGTTAGGCACGAGCGGGAAGAAATCTGTTTGAAATGTAAACAGCCAGCGATGGCTGTTTACATACAAGCTTTCCGGCGTCTGTAGAGATGCCCAATCGCTTGGATTATGCATGTGGGTATGGGGACCCCCCAAAAAATTGGGGTAATAATAAATGTTTAATAACATAAACTAGGGAAAACATTTTTTTTTTAATTTACATCCGAGTGCTCCTTTCACATTGGAAGCCCCCTTCCTCCCCATCAGCAAACATTTGCCCCTGATAAAGCTGGAAGGCACACCAGGGTGCCAGGAAAGTTTGATTACTAAGTTACTATAACTAAGGTATAAATACCGGCAAGTATTGTGTAATTATGTCAGTAGCTATGGTAACATTCAGATTAAACGGTGCTCAATATTTACATAGCCAAGGTTGTACTGTGTGTTTGCTGACTGTTCTTGTGTCCAATGCAAATATCCCAGGAAAGAAGACACACTAAGCTATTTTACATATTTAACAAGTATATATATATA
>NW_017306417.1:2023848-2034384 GCF_000935625.1 Nanorana parkeri
TATATATATATCAAACTGAGCAACTCATGCTTAGTGGATTATCCCTTTTAAAGGGTTTTTTTTTAACGAATTCAGCATTTCAGTTTTGCAGTTCCTTACTATTGAGCTCCAACAGCTTGTTGAACTTGACAAAGCTTCTGCTTCTGAAATTAATTGTGTGTCATGCCCAAAGTTACCTATCCATAAGACTTATGGCTGTATCCTCCCTTTCCACTCTCAATCTGTTGCCTCCTGTTAAAGTGAACCTGTGCCTAAATTATGCACTCTACCGTATTTATTAATTCTGAACAAGCAGTAAAAGCAGTTTAAAACAAGTCCATATTCAACTATGTAGCTACAGGCACTGTGGGGAAATACATCTTTAACCAGTTGACATCCGCGGTGTTAAACCCCCTTCCCATCCAGGCCATTTTTCAGTGTTCAACACAACAGAGGCACTAAAATCTCAGTTGACTTTCTATAAAGAACAGGATCTCACCCTCTAATGAAAACACACAGTAGGCATTCCAACTGTTAGAAGCTGACTGAAACATACTGCAGCTTACCCATCCTTAGATGTAGTGGCTGCATTAGTTTTCTTAAAACTTTTTGTTTTCCTTTATTTATTTTCACCTGGTGATTCTTCTGGTAACACACTTCCTGTCCTAGGGTGACAACACTCATTCGTTATGCTCTACCAGGACAACATAACCCTGTCCCTTTCATATTCTTCACATGTGATGAGAGAGAGCATGGAACCGGCTTCCCAGCCAATCAGGAAGCCGGGCAGCGTGTAATGACTCGCTGCCTGGCTTCCTGATTGTTCAGGAAGTTGGCTTCATGTTCCCGTCATGACAAGGGAGCATGGAGCCGGCTTCTCGGCCAATCAGGATGGCCTGATTGGCTAGCAAGCTGGCTCCATGCTTTCTCGTCATCTAGTGACGAGAAGCATGGGGACGACTTCCCTGCTAATCAGGAAGCCGGGTGGCGAGTCTTTACACGCCGCCCGGCTTCCCGGCTAATCAGGAAGCCATTTGGAGAGTCATTACACGCCACCTGGCTTCCAGAATGGGACTTTTGGTACTCGATATTCGGTATCGGCGAGTACCGACAAAAATATCGGTACTCGTACTCTATACTGAAATACCGTTATCGGTGCATCCCTAGTTTACAAACACTTCAAGGATATGTATATACTTTAATGTCCATAATTTCGGCACTGGTGCACTTTACCATGAACACTAAAAGCCATTTTTTTTAAATGTGTTTAATAGAGTAGGGAAGGGATAGGGGTAGGCAACCTCGGCGCTCCAGCAGTGGTGAAACTAAAAAATCCCATCATGCCTCTGTCTCTGGGAGTCATGCCTGTGGATGTCAGTCTTGCAATGGCTTATGGCAGGGCTACAAATTTCACGTCCTGAACTACTAGCCAGGCCTTAAGAGTTACTCGCCACCAGTTGCCCCACCTAATCCCTACCCTTCCCCAGACCTAACTCCGCTCCTAAACACACCAGCGCTGTAATGCACGTTACAGAGGTCAGTGCTGTAACGCAAATTACAGAGCTCAGTACTGTAACACACATTACAGAGATCAGTAGTGCACATTACAGAGGTAAGTGCTGTAACGCACGTTACATAGCGGTCAGCAGTATAAGGAAGAAAGAAAAGGGACTTACAGTTCACTTAGGTGGTATTCAGGTGCCCTCTTCTTTCTCCTGGTGGTGGTCGTGTGGAAGGGGGGGTGGTACAGAGATCCTCCATCTACCGACACAAAACTTTCTCTTCACGTCCTGCGCTGCATTAGTTTCTGTCTGTCCAATAGTAACTCTGCAGGCTTCCTCCCAGCCTATGGCAGCTGAGCTGGGCGGAGGAAGCCTGCAGGTGCCTGAAAGAGCCGAAGACAGCCGAAACTGATTCTCCTCCTCATCGGACGCTGCAGCTACAGAGCGGCCCAGGAGGAGAGAACACAAAGCAAGCGATTGCCGCTCGGAAGCAGCGGGAGTGTTCGATCGCAGGTCCTGCCGGTGGCGCACTCCCTCGATGGCATTCCACTCGACCCCACGCAATTTTCACTCGCAAATTGCGTGGGGGTGAGTGGAAATTTTGAGGCCTGCCTTATGGGACTTGTAGTTCTACAAAAGCTGGAGTGCCAAAGTTGCTTACACTGGGTTAGAACCAATATCTGCTTCTTACTGCCGTACGTGACTCCAGTTTGGAGATTTAATCTCACTATGTGTCTCAGTGACACCCCTATGACATGAAATAAGGGGAATGGAAGTCATGGGGACAGGAATACACACGCAGCAATAAAATCTTAACCTTGCTGTGATGCAACAAAGAATTTAAAAAGATAACGAAAGGTAAACTATTGTATCTCATAAAAGAACGTCAGTTGTTATGACAAACAGTGCTTAGGCAAATGAAATGAAATATCATTCTGGGTTTCCATGTACTTTAACTGTGTACGGCACAAAGATTCCCAGTGCAGCCATTTCATTCCAGTATTTACATTCTGCTTTTTTATGGAAATCATTCAAATGATCTCTCACTTTTCCACATAGCGTAGGGTTTAAAATCTTGCTGATTTCATGTTTTCAGACTAATCCCTACACTATGCATACAATTTTTTTTTTGTGGTTTTAAATTTTGATTTTCAACACTTTTTAGTGCAAGTTCTGTGGAAAGTCGCACTTAAAGTGTTTTCCTTAAGATGCAGTTGAGAGATAAATCTCAATTGAAACTGAATGTTTTAACCATTAAAACAAATATTAAATAATTCATAACTATACATGATATAAATTTAGAAAAAGGAGATTTAGGACCAGATCACACCATAGCGTCGCACTAAAGGTACCGATGCATTTAGCACATGCTATCGTACAGCACAATGCATCACATGCTAGATGCCCTGGTGCATTCATTCTAAATAGCCCCCCTAATGCATCTCCCAGTGGGCATGTATTTGGTTGCTGTGTGCTGAAAAAAATTGTTTATGAATTATTTTCTTCAACTAATGCTGTTGCGGTACCATTGGGAGGTGCATTGGAGTGAAATTCAGCATGAATGGCAATACAAAGCCTCAGCGCACCTACCGTGTGGTGCATTGCACTGTGCGATAGCGGGGGCTTAACACACGGGTACCATGCCTTCAGCACAACGTTATGGTGTGAACCGGCCCTGACATTGCGGCCTGACTTACTGAAGAAAGCAAACAGGAAGGGACCAGTTGACTAAAACTTGTCACTAAAGCAAAATGCTTGCAGTAGTTTCAATAAAGTTGATGTAAACCCTAAATGAATGGCATGTCATTTGCTCCCGCAATGTATATAATAAACTATATTCTTTATCCTTTGTTACATCTCAGTGTTGCAGATATCCTGCAGCCCCTTTTGCAGCCTCTTCCGTGATGGCTACATAGCATTTCTCAGGGAGGGTTTCATGATGGTGACAGGGATCCCAACCTGAAAAACGTAATTTCAGGGAGGTGCCCTTCTCATTTCAGGGAGGTGCCGTTCATTATTTCAGGGGAAATGGAGAGCACCCCCCTGAAATAATGTCAGATAGCAAAGAAGTTATTGCTTCCCGTGCTATCTGCTTGAGTTTTTTTTAGTATTCTGACAGCTGCTGCTAATAAAAAAATAAAAAAAAACAGCATAGGAATGAATACCTAGATTGCTATTGGCCATCTCAATTTGCAATAGCCAATAGCAAGCTGGCTATTGCACCCGCCTTCTGCTGCTGTCAATCAGCAGAGGAGGACCTGATGGAGAACTTCAGGTCCACCTCTGCTGATTGACAGCAGCAGTGGGAGGAAAAATCTTATTGGCAGGAGACTCCTGGAACGTCCGGGAGAGTTGGGATGTCTGTGGTGATAACAGTGGACCATGCCCGCATAATGTGTGTTGAGACGTCCACTTTCAGCTGCCATTGGAAGCCCATGTGACCAGGTAACAACTGAAGAACACAGTTTGTAAATCCCAAAGAGCCGCACTCTGATGCCTTAACTCCAATAAAAGCAACTGTACCCCAATAAAAAGCATTTATTTAAAAAAAAACAACGGTATTAATTCTAACAAGATACTGCCCAATCCCACTCAAGGTCTGTTAAAATGTTTATCTTATTATAGGAGACCTGTTTGAAAACTATTGTAAGGATGACAACCTGGTCACCGCTGGAAGACTCTGCTATGCAATAACAATAATACTGACGTACCCTATGGAGTGTTTTGTGGCCAGAGAGGTGAGTCTTTAGATCTATGTACATGGCTGTATGTACAAACATATAGAACACATATACACAACAACCGACTTCCGTCATTGGGCTCCATTCACACCTGTGCCATTTGATGTGTATTCCCTAACCTGCGTTAATACATGATATGAGGATTGCCATTCTTCTTTGTGTGGCATGTTTGCACCTGTGCACTGCGAAACAAGAGGAGTTCATGCACATGGACGTAAACAAATGTTGTGTTTTTTTACATCATTTACATCACCATACATCATATACATACATATGTAGTGTTTATGGATCTGAACGCATCAGTATTGCATCTTTTGAGTCCATGAACACAGTGGAGTTTTGCTCATCAATCCTGAGATGCATTTGGCTATGTAAAATCAACATAGAAAATTCTGTGTCTGCAGTCAGTCTTTCTGCATACTTTCTGCATGTAAATACATGTAAGCAGTTGTATACACTTACATGCTGGAACTGGAAACTAAACTAGAGGAACGGAAGATGAATTTTATGGACGTTTGCTAAATATGTGTAAATGAAAGCACTTTATAGGCCATTACATGTGTTTTATTAAGGCAAGATCTTTCTATCAGCAAGATCCTGCATAGATTTCAGAATTGTATTATGTCCGTGTGCATTAGCTCTAGTACACTTAAGGTTTTTGGTGCATGAATACACACAAAAAAAAAATCACAATGATAAAAGTGTGACATGCTTTTTAGCGCATGACAACATGCTGCAACCCCCTAGAATCCTCTACTTTATTTAAATTTCATTGGCCAAGCAAAAAATAATGCAGAGTGCATGCAAATACACTAAAATGTGTTTCAACGTGTGTTAAAACACACAAAAAAAGCAGAAAAATGCAGACGCAAAGGTGTGAGCCTAGCGTTAAACCCAAACAGGCCATATGGTATGTGTGTGTGTGCGTGTTACCTGTATGCAGCCACACTACTTCCCTTATTACACAGCAGATGGTGCTGCTGTTCCAGTTCTTCTATTGCTAGTGGAATTACATCATACATACAATAGGTATTTGTGTTCTCTGCAGGTGATTTCAAATGTCTTCTTTGGCGGAAATCTCTCCACTGTCCTTCATTTCACAGTGACCCTGTTAGTTGTGTCACTAACCACTGTTATATCTTTACTCTCTGACTGTCTCGGAATGGTGTTGGAGCTTAATGTAAGTAGCTGATTACTTTGTATTTATAAAAGTGTTTTATTAGCATAGCCACTATTGTATTTAAAGTGATCCTAAACTCAGGAGTTAAATCTTAAAAATGCATTCAAGGACCCTAACTATAAACAATGCCATATCTTATTTGTGTATCACTCAGCTGTAGATCCTCAAATTATCTCTGAATTTGTGATGTCCTTCCTTCTGGAGGATGGCTACTTTGTTCCCCATGGTCCCTGTGTGTGTTGTAAAGTAGCCACCGCTCCAAGCTCACTCCCGTAATGTACTACAATCTCACACTTAGTTTACTCATTTGTATTGGGATTGTAGTCCATCACAGGAGCAAGCTTGGAGCAGTGGCTACTTTACAAGTGATATTAAAGATATACAAAGTGATATTAAAGTCAGAAGGTTTTTAAGCAGCATCAGCTGGTCCCTTGAGCACTGGCCCTGATATCTTGTTTTAGGGTGGCTCCTATGGAGCCACCCTTGTGTGTGGCTGTGTGTTGCTCCACAAACACACACAAAGCAAAGCAAGCCACTTTCGTCCTCCCAGCTACCCACTCCTCCGTCCTCCATTCTTCCTTCTCCAAGCTAGTAGATGGACAGCTGCTGTCCCATGTAATCTTGTACTGGACAGGAAGTTCAGGGAAGCTGAGCTGAGAAAGTTTAAGCCAACTAATGATGACTGCAAATGTCTGGGCAAAAAGTAAAGAGATGGTTAGCTGGACAATGCATATTTGTTTGGTCTGCATTCATTATTAGAAACAAATTGAGAGGTTAATACTACTTTAAATAAAGGAATTTTCCCACCACTTTTAGGTAAAATAACTTGGTGGGTAATTCAACTCTCCAGCATTTATTTGAAAAAAAAAAAGTGCACTATCACATTTGGTTGCTCTGACCTTTACTTATTTATTTCAGGGAGTTCTCAGTGCGACACCTCTTGTCTTCATCATCCCGACGGCCTGCTATTTAAAATTGTCTGCGGATCACTGGTACCACCCCAGTAATTTTGTGCCTTGTGTAATCCTACTACTCGGGATAATAATAATGCCTGTAGGCTTCATCATGGCCATCTTTTATCCACAGGAATGCAGTCATGGTAATGAGATGTTTTACTGTCTCACAAATTCTACACCTCTCGATACCTCCTCATCCTTCCCATACCCAATAAATGCATCTAAAATAAAGTTATGATCATCTGGTAACTAGGTGTGTATTTCATCACCATATAACTTAGAACTGAATCCAATCATCAACATGACATTCAAAAGCCCTGAGACTACTGCCGGACACCACCATTTTGTAATGTCATCCTAGCAGCCACTGTATAGTGTTCCCCTTCACTCCTCCCCTGGCACAGCCGAAAATTGAACACTCCCAGAAGAAGACAGAGCTATGCATTGCAAGGAGGGAGGGGGCTGTGCTAGGGATTTGAAGTGGTCAAATGTTTTTGTAAGTACAAAGGCATATTGCAAGTGAATTAAAAAGTTATGGAAAGGAAAAACGCTGCAAGTAAGTGTTTTAAATACTTGATTTTTGTGTGTGTTTTTTTAAGTTGGCGACAGTGTCTCTTTAGGTCTTTGTAATATCCCCTTCGCACACAGTACTGATGTACCCCAGAATCCAACGGGTGCTGGAACAACTGGTGGATGGCGCCACAATGTACAATCTAGAAGATATGTTGTCCACACACAATTCTGCTTCGGAATGTCCTTTTTATTTGTATTCCTTTAGCATGACATGTGAATGCAACGTTTCGGAGCCTCGCAGGACCCCTTCGTCAGGCAAAGTGTCGCCTGAGGATGGCGCCCTGTGAGGCTCCAAAACGTTGCATTCACATGTCATGCTAAAGGAATACAATAAATGGGACATTCCGAAGCAGAATGGTGTGCGGACAACATATCTTCTAGGGTCTCTTTAGGTTCCCTCGTAAAGGGATCATTGAGTTTTGAAGGTTGGTGATGAACATTTGGTGAAAAATAATACAAATCTGGGTATTTTCAGTTGTCACCCCACTTCTCATTTTCATTGACCTCCTACCTTTTTACTGTAATTGGAATACCTCTTCAATAGAATATTCAGTAATGGTCACTTACAGGAACCTGATGGATATTTATTATGGCAGATATACTGGTATCACCTGACACAGCGCCACTGAAGGGAAAACATTAGTTCAAAACAATAGAGGCGGTTTAGATGTTTGATGCAAGGAAATTCCAGGCAGCAATGACCAATATATATAGGAAGTGCAACAGGAAGAGGAAAGGAACACCACTCTCTGAATAGATCTGTAATAATAAGCAAGGACTGGCTAGGAATCAGATTAATCCATTCTTTAGTTGTAAAAACATAATTTAATACCTGGCAGGATTCCTTTTATTTCCATGAATTCGCACCCTTTGTTGTAATTTGTGTGAGTCATCGACCAAAGCTCCATGTTTACTTCTTTTTTTAATATTGTGTTGGAAATATATATTTAAGCAAAATTAGATATACCTGGCCTGGAATTTTATATTGTTTTTGCTTTCCTGTCAGAACCGTAATTATCTGTTATGGAGGTCCATGCCAAAATCATTAACGGACCACCCCACACACACACACACACACACCCCCACCTCTTGTATGCAAACCATAACAATGAACTTCTGTCATTTGCTCCCTTTTGGTCTGTTAACTATTCCATTAAAAGAGTTTTGATATATTTGTTCGATAAGTGTAAAAAATACCCAATGATCGTGCAGGAATTATATTGCTTCCCATTGGATCCATGCTGTACTTTCTGCCATATTGAGAGACCCACCTGCCCCTTGCTGCCATTAATGCTTCTTTCGTTTCTCTGTATGCATGTGTGCGCTTACGCTTAGCAACTACCGAGTTCACAGGTATGTGCGCATTCACAAAGCACATGCCTGTCACTGCCAAAATGCAGCCTGCTAATGAGTTGAAAGGACTATCGCTTGCTGGGTGCCCATAATAAGGTGCACTTATTATCTTGTTAGACCACTTTTGCTGACCTAGCCATAAGAAGAGCATATATTTTGTGGACATCTGCAGCTGAGACAAATCCAGGTCAAACCTTTATCTAACTGACTGTGTTGATAGTTTAATAACTCATTTCATGTGCTGCCTGGTAAAGTTCTTCAAAAGGGACTTTGTCAAGGAAAAAATACTACTGTAGATATAAAAAGCACGGACCTAGAGTGGCCTCTACATACCAGCAACAGCCTCCAAAAGCCTGTAATTAAAGGGTTAGTTCACCTTTAATGACATTTTATAAAAGATCCCTATGCATTGCAGCTTTGTACATTAAAATGCTGTCCTCCATTATTACAAATGATTCTCACTTTGAAGCTGCTGCTATTGTGTGCTCTCCTTCTCCGCCCTTGTTAGATGGCAGGACGGCTCATGAACAAGCAGCATTGGCTAAGAGTGGACTGTGCAAGCGTAGTTAGGCAAGCTGAGTTGTCAAAGCCAAGTGCTCATTCGTAAGGTGCTGGGGCCGCAACTCCAATGGTCGATGGCAGGACAGAGGGGGGGAGCCTACAGGAAAGGCAGCTTCAAAATTAAGAATCGTAAAAATGGAGGACACCATTTTAATGCCAATTAAAGCTGCAATGCATATGGTTTTTGTTAGAAAATATAATTTAAAGATGAAATAAAACTTTAAGGTCAAATCCCAGGTCATCCTAACAGGCAAAACTCTGGCACTCCTTAATGATGCAAAATGATTGCTTGGACTGTCTTGCCTCCTGTTCATTTCTTCGAGTCACTGAAGCAACCCACCATGGTGTAAGGGTATGTGTGTAGGGGGAAAGGGTGAGGGGAAGGTGAGGTACCAATAAAGATCCTATGCTATCTGAAGCATCTGAACTTTGTCTTTCAGTAGAACCCAGTATTCAGTCGTAACTGCTAGTTTATGGAGGCTACCTGGTTCACACTTGCGCGTCCTGGGAATTTTCAGTAGGGTCATATTTGCGTGCCAAACACAGCAAAATGGCTCCTGCACTATTTTGTGTGACGCGTGGAAAACCGCATGACTTGCTGGCCGCGTTTGGGGTGCCATTAGAAATAAATGGCACGGCAAGTGAGTTTTGCATTTGTGCGCGTTTCCACAAACACGGAACGAAAGCGTGTGAATTGCCGCACGTTCTTGGGACGCGCAGGTGTGAACCAGGCCTTAGTATTTTAGAGCAAAACATGTTTAGGGTTTCTGGAAGTCCTTGGTTGTGGAATGCCTTGGAATGGAATGTGTCCTTATGCAGGTCAGGTACCTGTGGCAGCTGGAATGTAATAACCGGCAGGGAAATGATTATCTCCTAAAAGTTGTATTAACCACTTGGCAGTGGTACAGAACAGCAGAAACTATAGTGGAATCAATGAGCCAGGTTATTATTATATCTATTATGAAAATTGCTGGTATTTGTCCTGTGCTGTAATATTTGTGGCTCTGGCAGTAAAACCTAAACTTATATCCAGTTAAAGTCTAAATACATAACTACTGTCCACAACGCAGGCTCCACAAGGTTGGTGCAAAGTCACTTTGGTAAGTCTGAGAAGTCCCTGCCATCATGGATAAATTACTATTTCCTAACATAGTCATGAATGATGAAACATATCACACAGAATATAATGTCAATTTACTTAGGAACTGTTGCAGTTATCCACTACTGTGTTGTATGTCCTCAATTCTCTGGATATGGGAGTGTAGCAGGGTAGGACTGGGATGTGGGGTTTTCCACCCCCAGGTCAGTACTAATAAGATGTGTGGGGCTGGTGTCCCTGAGTGGAGATAGTTTACCTTTCAGAAGTTGATCAGCATGAGACCCACAGTCAGTGATGCATGCTGGTCATTATATACTGTAGCTGCCGCCTGCCTGCCCTCTGTTCAGGTCTGTGATCACAGCGCCTGGTGCATTCAAGTCTTCCAGCACCAACTTCCTGGGCGGCTCTGAGATTCATGTGACCAAATGCTGAGAGCTGCAAAGAAAGCTGAAGACGGAAGATAGAAAAAGTTTTGTCATAATATACTGTATCCTTTAGGGACACATACCTCTCTGCGTCTCCACTTGTCACCCAAAGTGGTTTAGTCCAAAGAAATCTGTCCCTACCATGAAAAAACTATTTGGTTGTTTGG
>NW_017306417.1:2034626-2071839 GCF_000935625.1 Nanorana parkeri
AAGTCTAACCTGTTTTAATTGTATTAAAACAAATGTAATTGCATAATATTTATCCACTTTGTTCTCCCCATTCCTTGCGTCTATCTTTGAGGGATGGTGTCCTAGATGGGAAAACTGGTTCAGTGATGTAGTTTCTCTACATAGCTTCCACATATGACCACTTATTATAGAAGGTCCATTTAGTGGTGTAAATGGTTGTCAGTATGAAAATTTAGCTCTGCAAGCTTTATGCTGCACTGAAATAGACATGACATTTTCTATTAAATTTATATCTTATTTTTTATTATTCTGAATTATTGTCTACCTCTTTTAACCCTCTTGAGTCAAACACAAGATATCATATAGTAAAGATTATATAATGATTGATAAGTTGTTATCTTGTGTTCTTTTTACCCTGAAAGAGATTATATACAATGCACACACTCCCAATTTCTTTTCCAGCCAGCACTGCAGATATCAGAAATGTGTTTGTGATTCCCAACACCTATGACTTTACCCAGCATGGCACTGCCCAGTGCTACAAGTACTAATGTAATAGCAAAACATGTCCCGGAGGATCTCATGAGAATGAAGATCTCACTTCATCCAGTATATTTGCAATCTGCCTAATTAACACCTGTATGTATTATTGGATATACTGCACCCAACTTACCCTGGAAATTCAGTCTAAACAGTGTGTTGTTAGCTATTCCACTTTAGGGAATATATTTTTCTCTTTAATTAATAGGTTGGGGAAATCAGCACACATTATTCCCACCTTGTAGGTATTGCATTCAAAAATAATACAACTAAAATTTAAACTATACCTCCCAATTGTTTTTCATTTGGAGGGACTGTTCCTCTTTTACAACCAAGTCCTTCTGTCTCTTTTTCCTCTTTCAATGTCCCTCTTTTTGGTCTGATCTCAATAAACAAAATAATATAATTATATAAGTGTTTTACTGCACAAAACCTTATATCCAACCTCTAAATTATTGCAGTTGTTATTTTGAAAGGACAGTATAAAGGAAAACACATGGTAGAAAAGAAGCACTTGTGGATTAGCCAGTCAGCTTTTGTGCATTAATACTTTGTGTTCCGCGTCACTGGAGGCATGGCTGGGGATGTGTCCTTTGTTTATATACTTTGTACTATAAGATTTCTCTCTTTCTCATCTCAGAAAGTTGGGAGGTATGCATCTATATTATCTGATCCTCATAGCAGCCACATCCTGGTGGTTGTATTCCTAGGTCATCACCTTGCCCTGAGAATCGTAAAACCCCAGGTGCGTCCTTCTGCATTCTGCACCTTTCTATTGGCTACCAAATGCAACAGGCAGGCTCAGTATTTAATAAAAAGACATGGCCAGAAGCAAGATCAGAAAACTGTGGTTGCTGTTTTCTCCCTGAGTTTTAATGATCCCCGAACATACAGTAAAGATGGTCTACAGCTTGTGTCAATGGGTAAATGCTTCCATCTGACAATAGTTTAAGAAGCTACTGAGATCAGAATTCATTCACAGGTGCTTTGACCTGCAGCTAACCTCCTTTTGACCTTCATTTTAACTCCAAGGCTGCATCAACCTACTGCAAGTTGCTTTTGCATTTCCTTTGACTTGTATCGGTGAGAGAAGCAGTTCTGAAGTGAACACAAGCCTTAAAGGATACAAGCAGGCAGCTTACACCACCTGCTGTAAAGATCAGGGCTGCTTTGAGAGATGATAAAGCCTTACACAGGTTCCTTTAAAGCAAAACTCTGCTTTGCCCATGAAGGGTAAAGCAAGAACTTTACTTTGATGATGGGTCTCCTAGCGACACATAGTCAATATTTAGGAGTCTCTAGCAGTTGGTACAAAATAAAATGCCCAGTACTTCTGGGTGTTGGGTAGAACAGCCAAAATATGACTTCCCACCACCCCAGATGACAGCTCTGGTGTTTAGCAGTTAGCCGCTTGGGCTCCAGTAAGAGAATCTTCAGCCCTGCGTAGGTACACATTTGGAGTCTATACGGGACTTCCACTTTCTGTACCCCACAGCCAAATAAAGTAGCAAAAAAGGATGGTAAGCATGCGCTGCCTGGGGTTGGAGGATGGCAACTGTATATGTTAAACTAGAAAAAATGGTACATGCATGAATCTATAACCAGCCTTTATAGCAGGGCGCACATTGGGAAGGCTTACAACAATACAAAACACAAAAATTCCCCAGCCTCAACCTGCCAGCCAGCCTGCAACCAAACAAGTAGCCCTGTCAACAGTATGCGTTAAAATCAGAGGTTTTAGTTGCATAAACTTTTGGCCAAAAATATGTAGAAGCCACACTGCCGCGCACCTCTGCAAAGTGTGGTCCTAACTCTATGTATCCGAGTCTCCAAGTGTGAGCATATTAATGAAGTTGATAAATTACATGCAGGTGTACCTGGAGGTAGCCAACTCCTCCTAATAAGGTGCAGGGACGCACTGGAGGCCCAGCAACCAGAAATGCATGCTGGGACTCCAGTTCGTCCCCCAAACCAAAAATAGTCAAACTAGAAAAAATGGTACATGCATGAATCTATAACCAGCCTTTATAGCAGGTTAGTACCTCTCTCTTTTGATAGGGTGGAAAATGTTTTTTAATGCTGTGCCCCTATTGAATAGATTTCTCCCTTGCTTTCTGTCCTGGCGAAAAGAAGTAAGAAATTAGAAACAAGATGAAATTAGATTAGAACGAAGATCTTAGCAGCAGAAAAGAGAGCATATACAGTTGTACAAAACACAAAAATTCCCCAGCCTCAACCTGCCAGCCAGCCTGCAACCAAACAAGTAGCCCTGTCAACAGTATGCCTTAAAATCAGAGGTTTTAGTTGCACAAACTTTTGGCCAAAAATATGTAGAAGCCACACTGCCACGCCAAGGCACCTCTGCAAAGTGTGGTCCTAACTCTATGTATCTATTCAATAGGGGCACAGCATTAAAAACCATTTTCCACCCTATCGGAAGAGAGAGGTACTAACCATTTTCCACCCTATCTAAAAAAAACCTTCTGTCAGGACTTCCATTTCAATGTACAGCTTGCACTGCCAGGTAGCACATGCTATTTTATTGCTGAGCTCAAAGGAAACCGAAAAAATGGGTATTATGTTTTGGAGAAAATATTGGTGGTTAATGAGACTCTGACTGTTGTGCTATGCTGCGTTGTGAACACGGAAAAACAGAGTCACTGGATACAAACCTTTTGAAGTAGTTATTCTGACATTTTCCTATGCTTTTTGCCAAGCTCGTTAGAAAGAGTGGACATCCATGGGTCAAGAATAAAAAAAGTACTTAAAAATAAACATAACTTTAAGTAAAAAATAGACAGATATAAAAGACCTCAGTTTATACTAGATGTATATTTAATATAAATCCTGATGTGTATATTTGAATATAGCTAGTACAAGGACATATATCTATCTTTATATTAGCCTCCTGCAGTCCCAGTGTGGCAGTCTGTATCCAAGTGCATGCACCTGGACCTGCATGGGTGTACAGGTTCGAGTCGGCGTGTGGTCACATGCAGCCTTGTCCTGTCATAGGAATGTACAGGCGGCTGTATGCAATTAAAGGCTGCATCTGTCCCTCCCGGGAGCAGGTCTCTGCATGGGCATGTACGCCATACAGATGTACACGCCCATGTGAATAAGGCTTGAGAGGGTTGGGAAGCACTACAAGTCAGTTAGGTTCATATCCATTGCAGAACAGAGCAGATTTAGAGGGAAAGTACAGGAATGATGTTATCAGTGAAGCCCCATTCACACTTGCTGTGCGAGAACACTCATACTTGTGCATTGCACTTACGATGTCATTATTTAATAATGGAATATCAAACTTGGTAGGCAAGATGCATGGCTTTGCATGAGTAAAAAGGTGCAGCAAACATACAAAAACACACAGTCAAAAAGTACGTAAAGTCAAACTGTTGCATTAGGTTTTTTTTAAATATGTTTGTCGCGTGTAGAGCAAACTGAATGGGCTGCCCTATGCTGATGTGACAAACATGGTAAAACATGCCAAAAGGCTATGCGCGTTCACGCACCTGCCAAGTATAAATGGAACCTTAGCTGCTGTGGACTGGGATTAAAACCTTGACTAAGTTGTACTTCTTAATTGCAGTGAAAAAGTGAGGTGAAGAGCCTGGCTATGTTGCCTGCAAGGTGTAACTGGATTGCAAGACTGGTTGAACAGAATTGCAGTTAAGACAGCTTACATATATGTATTTCAAATGTGAATTTAGCTGTTTGCATACAGTTCTTCTTAACAATATAAACATTAAATACATTTTCTCTGTTAAATAGCTCAAAAAAGCTTGTCTGTCTGATATACTGTAACATCTTGGAGAGACACTGGTTGTTTTTAGATAACACATGTAAAAGAAGAGTTCTAGCCTGATTTTTGCTCAATTTTTGCCCAAAACCTTGAGGAAAGACTTCTCCCAGCATTGTTTTGGAGTTCTATGGGCAACTTAAATTACAATATTTTTTCACAGAAAATAATTTTAGAATGAAATATCCTGAAATAGGGTTTTGATTTGCGTTCTCTTTGTTCTTGTTGATGAACGTGATGAAAGATATTGATTGTGACCGTAGAGAGTAGCATGACATCAGAGGATGGAAGGAAGCAAAAGCCGCCCTGACCTTTCCCCTGTTGATATGAGCGATGCTGATAGGGACATGTGGAGTCCCGTCTCATCCACAACTTTCATTGTTTAATGTAGGCTTCCACAAGTGGCTGAATTCAATACAGATCACATGTTCATGTGTCTCCTTGCTTACATGTAAACTCTGTGCAGACATAAAAGCAACACCACTTGATCCAGTTATGTATTCAACAACAATATTACGGTTTATAAATGTGTTATTAAATGAAACTAGCGTAAATATCTGAATTTGAAATGGAAAAATCTCAAAATCAGCATGTTGTGACCTCCTGTTCAACAGTACTTAAACTGGCAGTACTATGAGTCAATCAGGTCTGCTATATGCAAATATAATGACTAGAATCAGATAAGAGAAGTAGGGATCAAAAGAAAAAGCCATTCAGTATGCTGCAGCTCCTTCACAGATCATTACAGTGCCTGCATATAGTAATACTTACCTGTAATACTAATGGATAATACCTGTGCCACTGATCGTCACCCTCTACCACCTCCTTAATAATCTTCTGCATCCGGCACTTTAGGTGTGTTAGATGCCTGGCCCACCACATGGTTCCTTTCACTGGCCTCTACATCACAAACGTGTACTGTACTGAAGGGCTTGGCAGGAGCAACCACAGAGGGCAAACGGGGACCAGACAACCAACACTCCAGGTATTGCCGGATGCAGAAAGTTTGTTCAGACAGCAGTAGCTCCGAGCAAAGATGGGCATTGCTTTATTTTTTGGAAGCATCAAAGTAATTTTTAAGAGTCACTTAGGTACTAGATATGGCATTGTGGTATCATTTGCCTCTTCTGTACTGTGCGGAAGTAGGGATATTTTTGTAAGGCCCTAGGTGGGATTGGATGGACGAATATTGTCATCAAAAGAAAGATATGACCTGATAACTAAAGCTAATAGTTTGCTTTATTACTTTAGCCTACAGGTTTGCATTAGGACTTTGGCTCAGCCGCTTTTGGTGTCTTATCCTTGCCCTCTACTACATCATAGTGACTGAGCATAATTGAGAAATGGGGAATAACAGGGATTGGGAGCCCATTTTAATTCCTTGAACAGAGAGCTATTATCAATAATTGTATCATACTGCTATATGTTTATACTGCTTCTTTAAATGAACCCACCTCATGCAACGCCTGATGTACACCAGAGAATTAACAAATTAGGTTGTAGAGCCTTTGACGTAATGTCTTCCACGGAACATAGTGAGGCGGTTGCTTTAGTGGATTACTTCAGATAAACTACAGTAATAGCATTTGCTGCAAACAGAGCAGGACAAAAGTCACCATGAGCCTGGGGCAAGAAATTATAGAGCTTTGAAATGTAATTTTCAGGGAAGCTGGCAAGATGAAATAACACTTTGGGATGAATGCACTGGGATCCATTGATCTCTTTCACAGTTATGAATGATTCTGTACTCATGTTTTTTGTGGTGTTAGTATCACGCACCCCCTCCACTACAATAAACATCTCAGGTTGCACAGCAATATAGACTTGGCTGTAATAAATGCTGCACTCTTAAATATGATCTCAGGGTATGTGCACTTCATTTCTTATTGTTTGAATGTAAGCTGTAGCAACACCTGAAGTGAGCAATATGTAGACGCTAAGTGGACATAGATCAGTGATGCTAGACCTCGCTGTAGGAAGACATGTGTTGCATTCAAACCCCATTTACACTAAAGCTGGCCATACATGGTTAAAATGTTATTTGAAAACAATAGTTTGTGAAGCATTTGTACAATTTTCTAATAGGTAATAAACAATTGTTTATTACTCGTGAGCTGAGGAACTTAAGGTATAAATAAAAATACTTCTAAATATGCAATATACTTCTAAATTTAAATCAACTTTGCTTTGCAGTATTCTTTCATTGATTTCATAAGCAATAGAAGAAACAGGTTTAATATGTATGGGATTCCATTCATTAGCAAGTCTGGACAAAAATTTTAAGGGCTTTCACTCAAAATTAGTTGACTCAACGATGACATCATCAAATGCTCTTATGATTTTTCAGAATTTCATATGAGCATTCTAGCAACACTCTAAACGTTTATGGCTAGCTTGCTTAAACTGCCAATCAGCAGGCTCTGTATGACAGAAGAGACCTTGTAAGTCTCTTCTGCCATACAAGCTTCTTGCTGCCATTCAGCAATTTTTTTCTGTACACTGTGCCACGCATGTGCAGATCAGTGCATAGACCTGGCATGCCGAGATGATGTAACTCTGATGTGCATGCGTAGGATTTATGTAATTGGGGCCCAGCCCAGAAGAAGACCGGGAGGAAGATGGCAGCAGCTGCGAGGGAGAAGTGCAGCGTTGGAGGGGATCGGTTTGGCAGGTAAGGCTGCCATAATGTGCTAATATGCTGTTCATACTATTACATTATGGCTAACAGCTCCTGGTTTCCCCTTTTTTTATTATAACCTTCCTTCCGCTTTATCACTTTATTTAACTTTACCCCTAACTGACCCTTAAACTAATCCATTCTGTATCCCTTAACCTAACAATGACCTCACAACCCCCTTGACCCTAACACACTGAGCCTTGCATTAACCCTCCCTGTTACTCTAACTCCAAACCTTCCCCAGATTAGAACTAGATCTAGCCATTAAAATCTCACATAAGCTTTAACATGTTATTTTAAAATGACATTTAGTACTGATCAGAACTGATCACTGAGTGTTTGTACTCTGATCTCCATCTTGACTGCTCCACCTGTCACAGGAGGACAACCTCTCCTTCTGCACAGCCCCGCTCACCCTCCTGACAGCTCTCCTCCCAGCGCCGCCCTTCTCAGGGCCCCCTGACAGCTCTCCTCTCAGCACCGTCGCGCACGGCCACCTGATAGCTCTCTTCTGAGCACTGCCCGCTCGGCCTCCTGACAGTTGTCTTCTCCCAGCACTGCCCCGCTTGGCATCCTGACAGCTTCTCTCCTCCCCACTGTGCGCTGGCAGCTGACATGGCTCTGTGTTCCCTCTGATCCCCGCTGCTTCTGCCGACACAGGCAAGGGAGAGCAACGAGGATCTGAGGGGACACAGACCAGCAACCAGCAGGGAGGAAAGAAGGTAGGGATTCACTGCATATGTGGCTGTTTATGTACTATCTGCATTTTGCCCATGGTGCCATTTTCAGCCAAAATGTTTCAGCGGTCAAAATTTTGGTGCATCCCTAATTTAAACTTTTCAAAAGGAGTTAAATAGAACTGTTTGGAGCTGATGTATAAAGGGTTATGCTGAGCGAACTGCGTTTGCAAGGGATTGCAGCTGGTAGATGGCACCAGTTGAGCATAGGATGGCACTAGATGAGGCGCGCCATCTAGCGGTAGTGGTGTGCGAAGATTCAGCCCCTTGTGTTGTACTGCCTTAGGTACCACCTGGTGTTGTGAACAGTATATTTAACCCATGTGGAATGGGGGAAAGAGGTCAATGCAAGGGCAGCCTTAGGCCAAGAAGGTGCGTTCTTACTGCCTGTTTGTTCATCAAGCAATTTGTCTGTTTTTAACATGACTCTAAGTAAAGATTTTGATCACAGGGTCATGCAGGCTTTTTTATATGGCCCATGGAGTTTAATATCTGTAATCGTGAAATGATTGCAGTCAACATCCAGCTGCTTGGATATCTCAGCAAGCATCTGCTTGTTACCCGTAGCCCTACCCATGGGATGGAATGTCGAGAGATCTTCTGCAGCCGGGCTGATGCACAAGATTAGCGAGATAATTGAACAGCCATAAACCCTGCAAGGTTTAGCGTCCTGTATTGTGCTCTAGGACAATTACACGTGTCACAATCTGCTGATTTATTGTATATGCTAATTACCTGAAGCACAGCTTAAATGTATTTACTTTAGAAAAATAATTTTCTGACTTGAAGGTAGTGGGAGAAATGTCTTCTAATCAGCAATGGATTTACATGTAATTAACTTTTTCATAACTATTTATTTGCTTTGTTTTTTTGGACATAAGTTGTGTTGAATAATTAAAACATTCTATCTTGATTTATATCGGCCAGGAGAAGCTACACTGTTACACATAGGGCTTTATTTATAAATGTTCTGCCTGGCTATAGGCTGAGTGAATGCCGTTCACACTGCACTAGCACCCCTAGATGACGCTGACGAGCACAGGAATTCCTATTCTCTTCAGCACCATCTAGGGGTGCTAGTGCCATGCAAATGGCATCCACCCGTCTATACTCTTATAAATGAAGTCCATAGGGTTATTACAAGTCTAGTGGTAGGCGATTTTGCATAACTATAAGACTGCATTTACACCTAAGCATGAACATAAGGAAAACACACAAAAGAAGCACCACTCCTCCATGGCTCAGGGAAGAAATGAGTCGGGTGCTTGCCACTGGGAGCACGTTCTCACTCCAGTCTGAGCCCATACAAACAGAAGAAAAGCTGGCTGCACACCGGATTCCACTGGAATAGTTTATTGAAGCTTGTACTTGAAGAGATCTATACGACTAAGCCTGTGACTGGGTGAAACGCGTGAGAGGGGCAGACCTTGGGCGGGACACCAGTGATGTGGTACAAGCTTCAATAAAAAAGCGGAATACATTGTGTGGCCAACTTTTCACCTGTTTCTATAAGCATGCACGTAGCCAGATTATTTACAAGCATTTTTTGCACATGTGTACACACATTTTTCAAGCTTTTTTATGCACTACTTGTAGTACAAAAGCCACATCGAGTGTTTTTGTCCCCATAGACTTTTAAATGGGAGCACCTGAAGACACATGCCTAAACATACATTTCTTTCAAGCATTTTCAGGTGGTCCTATTAAAGTCCATGGGGAAAAAACACACGATTTTGCCCCAAAAGAAGCTCATGTGTTGGCGTTTTACTACAGGGCACTCAGGTGTGAACAGGTACTTTGGAAATCAATTGGAATTGTTGGGCATTTTGTAGCATCAAGCTTCAAGACACTCAGGTATAAACTTTTCCTAAAATCTGTAAAATTAAAACAAAGTTGATGGGAGTTATTATAGATTTCATTTTTTTGTTTTATTAATCTACTGCTGTTGTATTCCACAGACAGCAATGGACCATACAAGAACCTTCACCTGTAGGACTGTATAATCTGATGACCCTGCCACAATCTTTGAGACACATGTGCTGTAAGGACAAGTTGGGTGGAGGTTGCATCCTTCCAGTACGCAGTGGGAGGAGTTTCTTGCACATTCCTTCCAACTGTCTGTCAGTTGAAACCAAATCCTTCTGTCCCTCATTCCTACTCAGCTGACCCTCTTTTTGGTCCAATGTACTTATGAAAAGGTTCTATTTAACTACCAAAAGTGTTATTCTGCACTGAAACCTTTATCCTATCTCTTAATTATCTTGTTTGCTATTCCAAAAAGTAATGATGAAAAAAAACAAAACAATTCTGGGTTTGACCAATCATTTTTCTCATATAAATACTTAATGGTCTGCATAACTGGGGGTGTGGCAGGGGGTGAGTCCATTGCCTAAATACCAATTCCAAATCATGTTGGAAGGTGTCTCTTCTTTCTCATCTCAGAAAGTTGGGAGGTATGCTAGCACGCATATTAAGAAATTACAAGCTTCATGAAGATAGTTATTTTGGTAGACAGTGAAGGGGAATAAAGACACAAAGTTATATGCAACTGTCAAATGTTTCTGTAAAGCTGGCTGAAGTTTGCTCCATAGGTGGCCCTGTCGGCAGCCTCCCACCCAAAATCCTTTGATCTGAACATCGAAGGTGCTGGCAGGAAATTCTCGGCTGAACCATGACTGCAGACAACAAGCAGCAGTCAATGCTTATGTATTCTGATGGCTTTCATCCAACCATGCTGCTTAGGGTGTAGTATTTAGTGCATGGCCTGCCTAACACTTTCCTGTTTAAGGCCTCATTCATACCTGAGCGATTTAAAGCGCATTATCAGAAGTGTTTCAACACTCAACACTCCATGCTATTCTATTGTGCCCATTCACACCTGAGTGATGTGCTGTAGCTCAATGCTCAGAAAAAGTACAGGAGCTTCTTTGGGGCATGATTGCATGGTTATGGCCTTTAACAGGACACTATGAATAACGTAAATAGACAGCTTTAGCACAGCACCCCTGAAAATGCACATGTTAATGTATACACAAGTGTGGGGTGGCCCCTAAAAAACTATAATAAAGGTCTTTTACTGGTAAATTCTGATTGTGCGCACGCGTGTGAAGAGTATATGATAAAGGTCATATACCAAAATACTCTGAATGTACACACAAGTGTGGAGGGGCCCCTAAAGCAGCGTTTCCCAACCTTTTTTCAACCATGGCACCCTTTAAAAGTATTTACAATCTCGGACACCCCAGTCTAAGATGTAAACAGATGTATATGTAAAAAATGACACGTGGTCCCTCCAAAATCCATGCCAGAACATTATCTGAGATAGGGGTCTGATATGGTTTTTGAGGAGGGACCCAATGCAAAAAAAAAAAAAGTCCCACCTTTACATTAGGAGCCCCCTTCTCATCAGACTCCCCCTTTCACATCAGAGTCCCCCTTCACATCAAGAGCCCCCTCCATTCATATCCGAATTCTCCTCTTTGACATCAAAGCCCCCCCCCCTTCACATCAGAGCCCCCTTCACATCATGAACCCCCTCCTTTCATATCAGAATCCTCCTCTTTGATGTCAGATTTCCCAGACTTTCTCATCAGGTGCCCCCCTATACATCAGAGACATTAAGCTGTGTGAAACTTTTGAGGCAACCCTGAGGAAGCCAAGAGGCACCCCAGGTGTACCACAGCACCCTGGTTGAGAAAGGCTGGCCTAAAGTACGATGACAACCATCTTATAATGAAATACTCTGGGCTCCTTCTATAATAATATTCTGTAGTTGCAGCTGTTTACCCTGAAGCACTTTTGCGCATCGTCCTGAACAGATCTGTGATGTCACGAATAGGGGAAAAATAAATAACATGAAAAATGAATGTTACTGAAAAAGCTCTTAATGTGATGTGACTATAGTAACAGGAAATAACATTTCAAGCGCACTGAGACACATTAGTATGGTAATGTGTGTGCTTTGCACCATTGGCTTCCTCCAGTCATTAAAGTATCCAAATACAAAAAAAATCAGAGCTAGACTGGGTGGAGTTTGTTCACCTTTGCAATATATTCATCCAGGCAAAGAGCAACACAGAGTGACATATTTATAAAGCAGCGAATCTTCCAGGTGCATGTGTTTAAAATTACAGTGATTGGATCACTGACAGAGAATTTTTGGTGAAAGTCACATTCACTGCTTCATAAATAGACCATAGTATGCAGAATTCCAACAAAACCTTCCACTGATTGATGGAATGTATCTTATTTGTGTATTACTCAGCTGTAGATCCTCAAATCATCTCTGAATTGGTGCTGACACCGTCCTTCCTTCTGGAGGGTGGCGACTTTCATTCCCCATGGTCCCTGTGTGTGTTCTAAAGTAGACACCGCTCCAAGCTCACTTCCATGATGGACTACAATCTCACGTTTAGTTTATTCATTTGTATTGAAGTTATAGCCCGTCACAGGAGTAAGCTTGGAGCAGTGGCTACTTTCTAACACACAAAAACAGAGGTGGGGAAAAAACCAAAACTCCCAGGGGGACTAGAGCAAAGTCAGCAATTGTGGTAGGGAGATGTTACTTTTGGAGGATCCATTAAAGTGAATGTCCAGTCAAAACGTTTTTTCTTAGTGTTGGATAGAATGTGAAGAACCACTTTTTACTGCTATGAGGGGCACCAACCATATGTATTTTTAGTAGTGTAGGGCAGTGCTCCCCAACCTTTTTATCGCCGCGGACCGGTCAACTTTTGATAATTTTACCGCGGCCCGCTCAGGGGGGGAGGTTGATTTTTTATATTTTAGATTGTTTTGATTTAATAATTTTCATTTGTGCTGTCAGTGCCATTATTTTCTAATGGCACCACAGTCGTGCCAGGCAGATTGAGTGTTTTCCTGCTGCAATACAGCCCTGCCCGTGTGGTTGCACACAATCGCAGTTGAAAACACTGCGCGTTTATTCACGTGCAGATGGGGGAAGCGGGGCTGGTTTTCATTTATTCAATTTTTATTTACTTTGGAAACATTTTATTTGTTTTGTTTTATTATTAATTTTTTTTACATTTTTATTTTGTTACGTTTTTAATATTTTTTTTTAACTATTTATTTTTAAACAGCGGTCTGCGGCCCGGGGGTTGGGGACCACTGGTGTAGGGGACGGCTAAAATCCCTAACAAATGACCAGCACGCCTAAAGTTCAATACTTTATAAACCTTAATAGATCAAAAGGTATGCGTGCTAGCCATTTGTTCTCTTGGATTTTCACAGTATCACCATTGGCCATGCACCCTCCTATTGCAGTAATCCAACAGTGGTTCTAATCCTTCCCCACCATATCCAAAACAACAACACAAGAAAAACTTTTGGCTGAATATATACAGTATAATTTTAAGTCTGAGACTGACTCAGCCCACCAGGCTCTGCCTATATCTAAAATATTACGCTTGGGTGGACTGACCTTTAATGAGAACTAGACTATTTTTTCTAGTGTCAGAAAAAATCAATTGTTTTTTCAATGATCCAATAAATGAAGTACATATTCACACAATGTATTGAGTGAGGATTCTCAACTACCTTAGTAAATCAGCCTAATCATGTTCTCCATCACCATGGCCTTAGTCTCTATACATATTACAGGCCAGTGACTCAAGGACAAGTGAAAACAAAGGGGTCTATTCACAAAGCAGCCGAAGGATCTATCCGTAGCCACGTCCGATCCTTCGGGTAGCTTCGGCCACAGGACCCCTTGGCCGAGCGGCTCAGTCGAGCCGAACGCATATGCCTCGGCTCGGCTGAGCCGCGCTGAAAGCCGAAGCCTGCTTCTGACAGCTGGGCGGAGCCAGCCGTGATCTTACGGCTGGCTCCGGCCACTTGCAGAGAGATCAGCGTCCCTGGTTACCAGCTAACCAGGGACACTGATCTCCAGACAGCAAACTCTCCCGGGCGCTCCGGGAGTCTCCCGCTCCTGGCCGCCAAGGAGAGAAACACTGCTTTTTCTTTTTTATTCTGACACAGAGCCGTGTCGGAATAGAAAAAAAAAACATGTTTGGCCATAGGAATGCATTGCTAGATTTCTATTGGCTATTTCAATTTTCAATAGCCAATAGCAAACTAGCATTGCACCCACCCTCTGCTGCAGTTCTCCATCAGGTCCACCACTACTGATTGACAGCAGCAGTGGGTGGATACAATAGCTAGGCTTCGGTCGAGCCGAAGCCACCCGATGTACGGCTGATTTCAGCCGATATACGGCTGAAATCAGTCTACCAGCCTGGAGTGAATAGACGAACAGCGCTCGGCTCACTTTGGTTTAAATCGGTCATTCACTCGACTGCCTACGGCAGCTTAGTGAATAAACCCCATAGTATCTTCAGAAAGAGATCAACGATGGAAGCTTCATATTTCCTTTAAATACACATTGACATGCTCTAGTATGAGTGAGCCCAACATTTTTATGGTGGCCTAACTATTACCTATGAGGAAAGCGAGTGATGAAGCATATCTCTTTCATACATCTGTCTTCAATTTATAAATTGTCAATCTATCTATCGATTGAGATTCAAAATCTCTGCTGTGTCCTTCAGTTAACGGAAGAGAAAATAGGATTTTTATACTCACTGTAAAATCCTTTTCTCTGCGTTCATTGGAGGACACGGCACCCTCCCTTCTGGTTGTTCATGTCTGTAACCAGTCATTATCTATGTACTGTGTTTACTGCTATGTGACTAACTGATCTGCCTCTAGCAGCTAGGTGGTTTGGCCACTGTCAGGGGCAGCCCCTAGGCTGTGCTTTGTTTTTTCTGCCTAGTATCCTACTCCTGAAGGTGGCGTTATAACCCTATCATTAGAGATTCAAGATCTCCGCTGTGTCCTTCAATGTACGCAGAGAAAAGGATTTTACAGTGAGTACAAAAATCCTATTGTTTGTAAACCCGGACCTCAATAAATAAAGAAAATATACAGAGAAACACAGCGGGGGGAATTCATCAAAACTGGAGCAGACAAAATCTGGAGCAGTTGCCCAGGGCAACCAATCAGCTTCTCCTTTCAGTTTGTTCAGTTAAAGAAGAACTATGAGGTGAGTGTCACACGTCACACGTCGGCTCCAAAGATCGGGTAGTGAACAAATACATACTGTCGCTTGCTCACTTTTCGATCATCTCCGTGCAGAGAGCAGTGACTGTCAGTCATGGCTCCCTGCATGGATTCCCTCCCTCCCCGCTCTGATCCTCCAGCGATGACTGGAGGAACGGACGGGAGAGGGGGCGGGTACAGCTGGCTCTGCCTCTAGATTGGCAGAGAGAGCTGTCACTCACGCAGCTGGGTGGATCTCGACAGTAATCTCGGGATCCGTCCTGGTTGCGGCGGTCTCAGCTTTGGGTCACAGGAGGAAGCTAGTATATGTCCTCCCGTGACCCTTAAGATGTGAAAATGAAAGAGAAGCTGATTGGTTGCCATGCACAGCTGCTCCAGATTTTCTCTGCTCCTGTTTTGACAAAATTCCCCTGAGTATATTCCCTTTACCATAGACATTGCATTATGTGTAAATAATATCCCAATTCATTTAAATCACAATGATATACTGGAGTCTCTTAAACGATTTTAATGGTCAGCACATTCCTTGCAAGTTCCGTGTAGGAGTTTATTCTGTAGCTGCCATATTTGAGAAGCATCAAACTGAACAGAGAAAGAGATTTTTTCCTAATTCTGCTTTCCTTTACAATCTCTAAAATTTGCTGATACACAAGACCAACAGAGATCAGCAGAGACTGGGCTAGGAAACCAGGCAAGCCAGGAACTTTGGACTGTCTTAACAGAACGGCATTGAGATTAAAGAATCAAATGTTTGACATCAGTTCTAAACATTGTTTTCGTTATGGAAGAACGGAGTACATTCGTGAACAAAGAGATCTAATGTTACTTTCTGAAAGATGTTACAAAGAGCTTTTTCAAGTTATGTATATGGAATTTTACAAAGGTGACAGCCACATCTCACATATGATAATATGTACTGAATGTGGAAACAAAGACTTTACATAATAAAAAATATTTCACTCCGTGTGAAAATTCTTGCAGAACATATTACAATTTGCAGCCATTACAACATACAGCATATGACATAATCCTAAATGATATGTTTGAAAATTATATTCCTAATTGTTTTAAACATTTTTTTTAAAGATGCCTAGAGCAATTCATCTCATGATCCAAGGAAAATTACATACTAAATGCAGATAAAGGACACTATAACACTAGGGATGTTCAGATACTAGTTCAGATACCAGTGCCGATACTTGGAATTTTTACGAGAACTACCAGGGTTGCAGCGGTTGCAGCTGCAGTCTGTATTGTTTCAGAAAAACTGTCACATCACAATAAACAAAAATGTATCAGTACTTGTATCTGTGAGGATAAGTATCAGTATTTGCACTTGGTTTGGAAAAATTGTACTGGTTCATCCCTTATATCTATCTATCTATCTATCTATCTATCTATCTATCTATCTATCTATCTAGATATAGATAAATATTAGGGTTGCATCGATATATATCTCCTCCCCGCTGGGCGCTGCTCTGTGTACCAGTGGGGAGGAGATAAACTGTCACAGGTGGCCGAGACCTGCGGGAGGAGAGCGCTGTGAGCGGTCAGTGTCTCTCTTCCCCACACTGCTCAGCCTTCTGTCACAGATCGGCAGAGCGGTGTGGGCGAAGACAGCTTGCATGGCTGTCACAGGAGGCTGAGCTCCCCTCCCGCACCGCTCGCTCAGCCTCCTGTGACAGCTGTCAGGATGGAGAGTGGTACATGCAGTGAGTGATCGCTGAGTGTTTGTAAAAAATTGAGGACAGAGTATGTTTACTATATCCCCAATTATAAATGAATGGGAAGTGATCTACATCACCTCCTGTTCATTCATGATTGTGGATATAGTAAACATACTCTGTTCTCATGTTATGAATGAACAGGAACACTCAGTATAGAGGCTTCCTGTTCATTTATAACAGGGGCTGCAGAAAAAGAGATTGAGGTTCTCACTCTATTTTTCTATTTTAAAAGGGAAATATCAGGGACCTGTTTAGACCCCTAATACTTTCCTGAAGCCCCTAAAAGTAAAGTAAAAAATAAAAATATTTAATTAAACAAATTAACAGGAGCTCTGTGTGCTCTTTAAAAATAACAGCTGCCGCCTAACTTTTTAATATTTCTCTAGTCTAGTCTTGGAGTTTGAAATGTATCCGTACTTGTACTGAGTACGGTCCTTGGTATCTGAACATCCCTAATAGTCAATATAGTACTGTGAATGTAAGTGTAAATTTAGGATGTACACACGTACACACGTTAATCACATATGGTTGAGAATTGCATAAACACAATCCGAAACATAACCTGAAATAATTGTAGAGATTACAGCAAAGCGGCTTCTTCATAGGCTTACAATTGTTTGCTGTTTTTAGCAAAACAAAGAAAAGTGTTCTACAAACCAAATAACAATAGGTCTATTATGACCATCAAAGCAAATGCTTTCAGACAAGATTTGAGCATGAAAGGTAATCCCAAGTCTCTTATTCTCTTTTTAATTAACTTGAAACACTATAAAACTATGTTGACAGAGATCATTTCCCCTGCATGTAACAGCTAGTAAAGCTTATGAAATGATTTGTAACATGCAGGGTCAGGGGTTCAAAGCTCAGGTCCTCCATGAGCCTCTTATGAAATAATTAAAAGGTTTGTAGATTTTGGTTTAAAAGGTATTACAAGCATAGTACATGCAAAACAAGCATTCCAAAAAACAATTGGAGACCCAAAAGAAGATGTCCCCTTTATGTTGACATCCTGTCTTTACCAACTCACAGCATCTATCTGAGATGAATGGTTTAGTTCAGGGTGGACCCTTAAATCAGTGATAGCATTGGAGGAACTTACAACATCTATCTGAGATACATGGTTTAGTTCAGGGTGGACCCTTAGATCAGTGATAACGTTGGAGGAACTTACAGCATCTGAGATACATGGTTTATTTCAGGGTGGACCCTTAGATCAGTGATAACGTTGGAGGAACTTACAGCATCTATCTGAGATACGTGGTTTAGTTCAGGGTGGACCCTTAAATCAGTGATAACGTTAGAGGAAGTTACTGCATCTATTCGAGATGAATGGTTTAGTTCAAGGTGGACCCTTAGATCAGTGATAACGTTGGAGGAACTTACAGCATCTGAGATACATGGTTTATTTCAGGGTGGACCCTTAGATCAGTGATAACGTAGGAGGAACTTACAGCATCTATCTGAGATACGTGGTTTAGTTCAGGGTGGACCCTTAGATCAGTGATAACGTAGGAGGAACTTACAGCATCTATCTGAGATACGTGGTTTAGTTCAGGGTGGACCCTTAAATCAGTGATAACGTTAGAGGAAGTTACTGCATCTATTCGAGATGAATGGTTTAGTTCAGGGTGGACCCTTAGATCAGTGATAACGTTGGAGGAACTTACAGCATCTGAGATACATGGTTTAGTTCAGGGTGGACCCTTAGATCAGTGATAACGTTGGAGGAACTTACAGCATCTATCTGAGATACGTGGTTTAGTTCAGGGTGGACCCTTAAATCAGTGATAACGTTAGAGGAAGTTACTGCATCTATTCGAGATGAATGGTTTAGTTCAGGGTGGACCCTTAGATCAGTGATAACGTTGGAGGAACTTACAGCATCTGAGATACATGGTTTAGTTCAGGGTGGACCCTTAGATCAGTGATAACGTTGGAGGAACTTACAGCATCTGAGATACATGGTTTAGTTCAGGGTGGACCCTTAGATCAGTGATAACGTTGGAGGAACTTAAAGCATCTGAGATACATGGTTTAGTTCAGGGTGGACCCTTAGATCAGTGATATTGTTGGAGGAACTTACAGCATCTTTCTGAGATACATGGTTTAGTTCAAGGTGGGACCTTAGATCAGTGATAACGTTGGAGGAACTTACAGCATCTTTCTGAGATGCATGGTTTAGTTCAGGGTGGACCCTTAAATCAGCGATAACGTTAGAGGAACTTACAGCATCCATCCAAGATGCATAGTTTAGTTTAGGGAGGAACCTTAAATCTGTAATACTCTCAGAGCAACAGTAAGGGACTGTCAACAGGCTTTTGTTCGCATCAGAACTGCATCTCTACCTATTAAAGTCAAATGGAATGTAAAAGCAGATTGAAGCAGGTTGAAGCAGTTTAGAAGAAGGTCAGACGTCAGCTGCAGGTCAACTGAACCTGTCAATGAACTGTGAATGATCTCAGAAGTATCTCAAAATGATCTCCACTGGATCACTAAACATTCCATGGTAATGCCCACTTTCTGAAAGTTGGTATATGTGTAGGGCTAGGCACCCCTGCTCCCCAGTGGGACATTGCTTGTGACTCACTGAGCAGAGCATTTTAGGAGGCGGATAGGAGGATATACATCTTTAGCCCATACCCAGATACTTTTATATTTTAACTTGAGAAGCCATGTTTGTTTTGGGTCCATGCAAACTGCAGTAAATGTACCTATATGCAGGAGATGCAATCTGAGCTTAAATGTTTAAAGGAATATATATACAGTATATGCAGTAGAAGCTCAGACATGCCCTATGGCGGGAGAGGGAGACAGGTGAAACGAGTTACTGCTCTGACTCATTGTGTGGATACATGTAAAATTTTGACTCAAGCTACTGATCTCTGTAAACAACAGGTTTTTTTAAGGAAAGAACTCCAGCTGCTGGCTGCTTTCCAAAATGCTAAATATTTATGGGAAACATGTTTCATTTACTAATTAAAAAAGTAAAGTATGTTGAGCATAAAAATTAAAGTAAGAAAATAAATACAAAAGGAATACCAAACCATTATACATGACATTTGTGTTATGTTACATTCAGAGGTCAAACGTCCAGGCTATGGCTTGCTTAACAAGGGCACAAACATCTGTATATCTCAGAAAACATTACAGCTGGTGCCAGCTTTAGAAATTCAGGGCTGGCCAACAATTCAACATTTCACAATATGGTGCACATTTGTACAACAGTGGGATGTCCTCGCCTCAGGCATACAAATGTGCATCGCAGCACAAGTGCTTCTGTATAAAGGCAAGTTATGCAACACGTAAAACAATTGGATAAGCTTGTTTTTATTGGCATTGGTTAATCTTATTAAAAAAAAGAGAGTACCTAGCGATCCAGTGTGTGTGGGACAGAGCCTGGAGTGCTTGGCATCAGCTACACTGGATCATGCAACAATAAATTGCATGACTTCTTTTCAATGAGAAATCAAACCAGCATTTCAGCTATTAATTCTGCTTTGTATGGCATTAGATAAGCAAGCACCTTCTCATATCTTACATGACGTAATATTGCTAGAAGTATTAAAGTTGAATCCAACGCAAATAAAAAACACCATTCAAATCAGTTGTGTGCTCAATAACACAATGTTAAATTTATTTTTCAAACAGCTAGTATAAGTATTTGGATTTCTGTAATGGTCATGCACAGCGAGTTTTAGACTGGTAGGGGAAGGGCTAGATTGTAAGGCCATTATTACATATCATAATGTTATCACTCTAATTGTACAGCCAATCGTAATTCACTTTAGTGAAAGAGCAATATAAGATGAATTTTGATTGGTTGCTTGGAGAACAACACTTTACATTAAATGCCTTTGTCCCTCCACCATTTTATTGAATAAGGCTGTATATGTAAAGACACTGGCATGGCATCACATCACGGCCTGAGTGCTGCAGAGTTGAGTAATTCTGAATTGTAACAACAAATTTACTAAAAAAGACTAGTACAGGATTTATTCTGATTGAATGCTACTTTGCATTTATGGCTTATGTCCCTGCACTGTTTTCTTGCATAAGACTGTATCTGTAAGGGCACTGTATCAGGATATTATAATACAAAAATGAATCACGGTCTGCCTATTACCAAGCAATAACCCAGCGTACTTTGACTAAAAAATAATAGTTCTGCAATATCATCCAACATACAGTGAATAAAACAGTAACAGAGCCATGAACAAAATTCAAAGTCCACAACATTCATGTAATATCTTGTACAGGAAAAACCCATAGTTATGTCAGGAATGCTTTCCTTCTATAAAATGTCCAAGTCAAAGTAACTTATAAATCACATGAATATGGAGAACTGTATTAGCAATCAATACATAGAATAATGGAGTGTAATGTGTTCAAGGACAACATGTTGCTTGATCACTGCGCTGACAGTGTAAGTGTGGCAATATCATTTTAAGAGAAACTGTATGCAGAATTACATCAACGAAATCAACATAATAATAATAATAATAATACTACTGCTCAAAACGGAAAACCTCAGATTTATCTTTATTTGGGTGCAGTACATCCAGAGTCATGCATTTTCCTTAAATGTGCAATATGTTGGGACATTGCCACCTTTCCTAGTGAAACAAATACGGAAAAGCAAAATCTGCAGCAAAAAAAACATAGCTTCCTTGTTAGGAGAGCCTGAGTTTAAAACCAGAAGGAGCTGGTTGCACAACACAAGAATGTTCTGCAGTGTGTAGTGCTTCCTTGTAGGTTCCTCTAAGCCTCAGAACTATCACATGCCTACATAAATCTCGTTGATGGAGGGTTCAAAGCACAGGAACTATCACTCCGGCTAACTTCTCTGCAGCCTCCAGTCTATAATGGGAAACATTCTCACTTACACATTAGAGTACCCTCAGCTTCTGGCAGTTCCAGGCCTAGTCTATAAGGGTCTCGCTGAGCACCTGGACCCATAAGACTTGGAGGCCCAAGGTTACAGAGCACATGGTTGAGATTGGGGAACCCATTTACTGCAGCCATGTCAGTGGGACCTCTTTCACTAGGCCAACCACCTGTTTCCAAACAAAAGGTCTTTGCATTTCAAGTACAGGCTTACCTACTCGATCCATAGAAGAAGATAAGAGAATATTCAGCCTGACTTTGTCTTTTCATGCTGTTTACTTAATTTGACAACAAACAGTGTATATTACAGATAATCCACATATCATCTCTTAATCTTAGATCCACTGCCTACAACGTGGGGAATTTCAATCAGTCCCTTACTACTCTCATAACTCTAGTTATCCTTGCACAGCTCCACTAGAGAGAGACATCCTGGCTCCCCCCAAAGAGGAAGCTCTGTAGTAGGACTGTAGTAGGACAACCCACATGTTTTTAAATGGGATGGTCACTTCCCACTTTGGAAAAAACCTGTAGACTTCTAAATCAACCAACCTGGCATCTGCACAGCCCAATTCCTAAAAGGCCCACTCCTGGCAGCTGTATCAGCACAAACTAACAGGCCTTATGAGTGTTCTGCCATGTTACCAATTTGCTGTGGTGTTATAGTGTGTTTCCTAGACTAGCAAGGTTCATAAAAGACTTCTGCAAGGGAGACTTATAGCTGTTTACATGTCTCAAAGAATAAGCACCCACGTTTTAGAAAGCTAAGTCTTTGTAGGAGGCTTTAATGTGTATCTAAGGCCAAAGATTTATTTTTTCGTTTTGGATAGAGTGGTAGAAGGTTAGAACACCTGTCAGGTTTATATTGCTGGTCCCTTGCCCTGTCCCTGGTTGGTCCGTTACTAGAGATATTCACTCTCTCTGTCACTGGGATGAAAGTGAGGGAAAATCAAAACTTGTTGTCACCAAAAAAGAATAGAGTGGAGATCTTCCAGTGGGGACACTTTTATAGTGACAACTATCTGAGATCCCTCCAATGGGACACAGATGGCAAACAAAATTCTGACAAGTGTTTTAATCATTGCCTACAATGTTTTTTTTAGATGGGTTTTATGGTCAGAATGGTGAAATACTAGCTGGGTGTAATCTCTAGAGGGAGTATGTGCATATTGTCTGATCTTTCCTGCTATTTAATCTGCTCCTCAACAGTGCAGTTTTGGAGCTTTTATCACTGAAAGCTGCAAGAGAGAGTAATAGGGGGACAAAAAGGGGAGCAGGTCTTTAAAAGTAAGAAAGTTAGGATGGTTTCTCTGCCAACAAGCATTTACATAAAAAAGCCACACTATTACAGACGTGACTGGGGATCTATATAAAAATTATTAAATTTTTACCTGTGCCTGGAGGCATACTTCTCATGTCACCTCCATAGCAGTCTACTGATTGGACAATAAAGAAGCAGCAGCACACTGACACCCATTGTTTCTACTCTCCTGTTGGTATGATCACAGTGTTAGACTGATTAGTCAGCACTGGGGGCCCTCCCACTGTTAGTGCTGCAAAGGATCACAGGTCACTGATGACAGATTTAAGCTATATATAGTAGATGTATCAAAAATATGTAGTGGTGTCCCCCTAAGGAGCCAGTGTGTTTTACCGACCCTCCCAGCCATTCTACTGGTTCACTGGTTACTGCTGCCCCACATCACTCACCGACCCTCCAGCGCCAACCGAATGAATGATGTCCACTCTCACTGTCAATCTTTGCTTGCAGGTTTTATTTTGAGTTTATTGGCTCAAAGTCCAAGGAGAAGAAGGATAGAGTTTACAGGATATCCAAATAGCAATTACTTTAGCCCTTCCCATGGGCCAAGGGTGTGTCTTTGAGCTGATATCAGCAACTCTTCAATGTGTTCCTTTACGCTCAGACCGGCAATGGGCTGAGCAATTTTTTATTCCTGAAGGGGTTTCCTCAACAGCCACCTTCCTGTCTTCCAGGCCCTAGCATGGCCCAATTCTCAATCCTTGGTACCAGGCACTGGAACCCTCTGGAGGCAAAGGACCTCTGTACGCTACCCTCCGCAGCCAGTAGGCCGGGGAGATAATGGCAGGATCTCATATGCTGGCATCCTCAACAGGCAAAGTGTGGGAGACAAGGACCCTTCTAGAATTGATCTCCTTCCCCAGCCTACATCGCTGACACCAAAACCTCTCAGTGATTGGCCAGGTTGAAATACATATTCATAAAAGCTAACATTGTATCTTCTTGATCTATTCACTGGAGAAGTAAACAGTGCCCTAGGCTTAGGGGAAACCCAGTGAATGCGGAAAAACAATTACAATCATAGATCAAGCTGGCAACAGCCTAGCTGCCCACTAAATTTAGACTAGCGGCACTCCAACTTTGGCACGGCTGCTACGAATATACAGTATGTCATGATCTTCAAATAAATAACTGAATTATAGGGTATATTTCTGATTGATTGATTTGTTTCTTTATTTATTTTAATAAAAAACTATTTTTTATTTTTATTTTTCAGGAGTTTTACTTTATGACTTTCTCTTTTTGTCTGCCGCAGTTCATAACAGGTAAGCAATTGTCGTACTGTTTAAATATTTCATGGTTTTCCAATAATAATAATGTTTAAGCGCCCTTCCATAAAGGGCAGGTGTATATAATTGAAAATGTTCTTGACAATAGAACATTGTTTTCAAAAACTAGAAATTAAGGGAACATATGCTGCGGGCAGTTAGCTTGGCCATAAATAAACTGTTTGAAACTCTTGGAGTGCACCTGTCACCTATAACACATTTGTTTAACCCCTTCGTGACTGACGACGTACAGTGTACATCGCCAGCATCGGGGCTGTTTAAACAGACTCCTGGCGACTTTTGCCGCCAGAACTCTGTTTAAACTTGGAGAGCCGACTGTCGGCTTTACAACAGAAGCGATTCTGGCGACTTACCTGTCGCCAGATCGCTTCTGTGTCCCGAAGAAGGGGCCGCCCCCCCCCTCCCCGCCGGACACCGCCGCCGTGCTTCCCGGGATCCGTTGCCCCTCCTACGTCCTTGGTGTCCGCGGGGAGCTGGGGAGGAGGTCGACGAGTGCATCACTTCCGGTCCCTGGGCTGTCAGTTCTGGGCTCCTGCAGCCCAGCTATAAGCTATTGAAGTGCGATCTGCACTTCAATAGCTTATTTCCAGTGTAAAGGTGACACTGAGGGTCTTTTGGACCCCCAGCATCACCTTAAAGAGGACCTGTCACCACCATCTGCTATTACATGGGGGGGCTTGCAAGCCCCCCCATGTGATAGCAGTCAAAGTAAAGTAAAAAAAAAAAAAAACAGTTTTTAAAATTAAAATGAAATAAAATAAATCTAATAATAAAAAAAAAAAATTTAAAAGTACCCCGCCCCCGCGAGCACGCGCGTCGCCACGTAAACACGCGTCGGGTGCGCCTACGTATGAAAACGACGAACGCGCTACACATGTTGGGTATCGCCGCGCACGCCGGAGTGAGAGCAATAATTCTAGGGCCAGTATTTTGGGGTATCTCTAAATTGATGACCTGTGGGGGCTTTTAAAGTGTCTTCTGTGGACTTTTTGGGGTACTGCAGTTTTTCGCCGTTTCACGGACGCACGCAATTTGTAAACTGGGCATGTTGGGTATCGTTTTGCTCGTTGTAACCTCATCTTTTATATTTAATTTAAAAAATTGGTATTTTGTTGTGTTTTGGGGCATTTAATTAAATTTATCACTAAATTTTGGGGTTTAATAAGGAGTTGCGCTAATATTGCGCAACATAAAAATTTTCAACTACCACCATTATATTGTTTAGGGTCTTGGCATTCTGAAAATATATAATGTGTGGGGGTTTTAAGTAATTTTCAGGCCTAAAATGTGGAATATAACATGGGTGCAAAAAATGAAAAAAAGGCCTCAGTCCTGAAAGGGTTAAGCTGAACCAATGCTCAAATTATTTCAGACCATTCAGTTCACAAAGGGCTCCTTTTTAGTACTGTTGGGTTAATCCATTCAAGGTTGCCAAGATTTGCCTGCCTGGATTTGCTTGCATTTTGGGCAGAGCTGCAGATGCAAATACAAGTCAAACAATCCAATAGGTCATAAAAGTAGACCTTTGTTGCTTTTTGTGTCTTGGGGCATTTTTCTGAAGCCCTCTTCCCCTTATCATTTATTTAGATAATGTTCACAAAAAAATGTTTTGGCTACAAAATCCAGAAAGAAAGGGACTGGAATCACCGGTACTAAATCATTGAATTGACCCTTAAATACCACCCTGTATGTGAGACTCAACAGGCCATAAACATATACCAAAAAGCACAATTAGGCCCTATCATCCTATAACCATATTTATCCTATATGAATGTAAACAGAAGTCAGGCAAAAATGTCTCTCACAATAAAAAATATGAGTGTATTGTACATAGGATGTAGGTTTAACCCCTTCATAACCCCTGGCATCAGGCCCGTTTAAACAGACTAAAGTCGCCGGGACTCTGTTCAGTTTTGTAGAGCCGACTGTTGGCTTTACAGTAGAAGCGATTACGGCTCCTCAGCTACCACCAGATTGCTTCTACAGGCCGGTCCCCCTCCCCCCCCTGCCCGACACCCCCGTCGTGTTTCCCGGGCCCCGCTGCCCCTCCTACCGGCCCAGGATCGGCTTCTCTGGTGTCGAGGGGAAGCTGGGGAGGAGATTGGCGATCCTCCGTTGACCGATCCCCTCCCCGTACTGCGGGTTTGGGAGAGATGCAGATTATATTGCTTCTGGTCCCGTAGCTGTCAGTGCTGGGCTCCTGAAGCCCACCAATAAGCTATTGAAGTGTGATCTGCAGTTCAATAGCTTATTTCAAGTGTAAAGGTGACACTGGGGGTCTCTTGGACCCCCAGTATTACCTTAAAGAGGACTTGTCACCACTAATCTGCTATCATATGGGGGGCTTGTAAGCCCCCCTATGTGATAGCCAGTGGCGGACCTAATAACCAAAGGGCCCTGGTGCAAGATTTTATCTTGGGCCCCCCTACCAAGGTGGGGGGGGGGCGCAGGAGCGGATCACACTAGCGCCCGCTACGTTAGAATTTGTGACCGGTGATGTGGTCACACGTTTTAACGTAATCCCGCCCAGATCTAGCGATTGTGCTACACATGTTATTGCCACACACACCGGAGTGAGAGCAATAATTCTAGGGCCAAAATGTATGCGTATCTCTAAACTGCTAACTGCGGTATAATTTGTATTAACCCTTGCAGTGGGGCTACCTCTGCACTGGAAGGGTTAAGTGCTCATTTTTGTCTAGGTCTAAAAATAACAAAGTCATACTCACCAGAAGCTCCGAGCCTGTGACATTGCTCCCTCTTGTCTGTCTCCTCGTCCACTGCAGCGATGGTATTTACCACGGCATCCTCGCGTCCTATACGCTGTGTATAGAACATAATGACTCAAGAACCTTAGACCGCTACAGCGAAAAGGGAGCCAGTCTAAGAGCAAGCTGGCTCTGGGGATCAGCTAAGTATAACTTTTTTAATTTCCTCTCTAGACTAAAACGAGCACTTAACCCTTGCAGTGCAGGGGAAGCCGCACTTCAAGGGTTAATAACATTCTGACCCCGAGTTCTGCGATACGTTCTCCTAGAAACAGTCAACCACAGTTGGCCATGTAGGTCACATGACTAAAAATTGACCCAATTCTCTCAGCTTTGCTGCTAACAACTTTATTAATGCAACGCAACATTTAAAAACAAAATATAAACAAAAATGTATAAAAAAAAGTGTACATCGGCCATTTTAGTCCTAATTTTCTTCTGAGTCTCAAATATGTTATTTTCTAGAGGTTTCCCGCGTGTTGCCATTGCTGTTTTTATGCTCATTTTAGGAAATAAGCGACAGAGCAAACAGCTCTTAGAATTCCTGGTATGCAGAAACACACTGCTAACCTTCTAGTTGTGCTAATTGAAGATACACATTATTACTGTACGGGCCTGTAAACAGGAACAGAATTTTTTACTTCTCTGCACTGAAAGCACATTCATGGGCTGCTGGAGAAACAGACCCCCAATTCATATCAGGCTGACTAGGGAGGCTGTCAGAAAAAAAATGGCCTTCATCTGGATCTGTCGCTATGAAAGCAGTAGTATCTTGGAGAAATGTTGGCAGATTTTGGAGCAGGCTTGTTTGGAAATTTAAAGTTCTGAAGACCTCCGCTCTTGCAAAACCAGGAGCTGCACCAGGGTTGGCTAGACTTAAAGCTGAACTCCGGCCTTCCCTTCCATCTTGCACAGTTGTACCGGCTCCTCTCATGGACTGAAATTGTTAACTCTGATTTCACTGCACTGCTGCTTTCCTTTGAGACCGCTGTCACAAATTATTAACTTAAACGGGTCACAGCTGCCACTTCTAAACGGCATATTTGAGATTTTTGCTGTAGGAATTTGCAGGTTCCTGACTCAGGTAACCCTAAACACGCCTACTTTGTAGGTGTGAATGAAGCCTAAGTCCATGCAGCTTTGAAAAAACATGTAAAGGATGTGCTGACAACGTGCAGCCTCTGAATGCTTGTGTGAATGTCATTTTCATGTGCAGAAAGTAGCTCCCAGCTGCAGTTAAAGGTCGCTGTTTGGAGCCAGCTGTGCATTAGGTGCTTATAGAAGCCTGTCTACCAACAGCACTCTGTAGTGGCAGCCAGATATTGAGCTTCCTCAGGACCATACCAGCATGTAAAGAGATGCTGCAGACCTCAGTGTGACTTTAGGACAAGTACCAAATCCTATCCAAATCCTGCCGCCTTCACCTTCGTAACATCTCCAAAATACGCCCCTTCCTCACCAATGAAACTGCAAAACTACTCATCCACTCCTTTGTTATCTCTCGTCTTGCCTATTGCAACTCTCTCCTCATTGGCCTGCCTCTACACAGGCTCCTCCACCTTCAGTCTATTATGAATGCTACTGCTAGACTCATCCACCTAACCAACCGCTCAGTATCTGCTACCCCCCTCTGCCAATCCCTTCACTGGCTTCCATCCTCCACCCCCCTCTGCCAATCCCTTCACTGGCTTCCATCCCCCACCCCCCTCTGCCAATCCCGGCACTGGCTTCCATCCTCCACCCTCCTCTGGCTTCCATCCTCCCCCCCCCTCTGCCAATCCCGGCACTGGCTTCCATCCTCCACCCTCCTCTGCCAATCCCTGCACTGGCTTCCCTCCTCCACCCTCCTCTGACAATCCCTGCACTGGCTTCCCTCCTCCACCCTCCTCTGACAATCCCTGCACTGGCTTCCAATAGCCTAAAGGATAACATTCAAAATATTAACAATGACTTACAAAGCTATCCAGAACTGTGCCCCCGGATATATATCAAACCTTGTCTCAAAATATACCCCTAACCGTCCCCTCCGCTCTTCCAAAGACCTCCTGCTTTCCAGCGCCCCCTTGTTAACTCCTCCCATGCTCGCCTCCAGGACTTCTCTAGAGTCTCTCCCATCCTCTGAAACTCTTTACCCCAACAGTCTGTCTCCCACTTTGACTGTCTTTAGGCGATCCCTTAAGACTCATCTCTTGAGGAAAGCCTATCCCACCTCAACCTAACCACTGAACCATCAGATTCTCAAACAATTCATCCCCAGACAGCTACCTCCTCATGTATCACTTCTCCCTCCCTTTTAGATTGTAAGCCCTCAGGGGCAGGGCCCTCCTTACCATCTTGTCTTGAATTGTATTGTTATTGTAATGTCTTCCTTATATTGTAAAGCGCTGCGCAAACTTCTGGCACTATATAAATCCTGTATAATAATAATACCCCACCTAATTTACTTTTACTATATATATGATATCAGGTTATATCCCACATATATACAGGTGAAACTTGAATAATTAGAATATCGTGCAAAGTTCATTTATTTCACTAATGCAACTTAAAAGGTGAAACTGATATATGAGATAGACTCATTACATGCAAAGCAAGATAGTTCAAGCCGTGATTTGTCATCATTGTGATGATTATGGCTTACAGCTCATGAAAACCCCAAGAACCCCAAATCCACAACCTCAAAAAAGTAGAATATTACATGCAATCAATAAAACAAGGATTGTACATAGAACAATATCGGACCTCTGAAAAGTACAAGCATGCATATGTACTCAGTCCTTGGTTTGGGCCCATTTTGCAGCACTTACTGCAATTACTTTTGCACGATATTCTAATTATTCGAGTTTCACCTGTATTATTTGCTTTACTTATAGAATATTTCTATGTATAGCACAGAAACATAAAAATAGAGGTACATGTAGATCAGATTGATCATCACAATACCTTACTACTATACTGTAGCTAATTGTACATTTGAAGGTCCCAATAGTGAGCGAATGTTAAAGCTGAACTCTAGGCAGATATAAAAGCTCTGTAATCACTCATACATTATGAAATGTATTTTAGAAATGCAGGTAGTGTATGTACCTCTGTTTGAAGTGGAAACTGCCTCTTGCAGCCCTTGCACAGCAGAGATTAGGCTGAAAGAGGCAAAAGCAACGCAAGGAGCCAATTAGGTGTGCTGCAGTATAAAGAGCATGATGAGAGGGGAGACAGCAAAGTGATAGAGCAATCAGCTCATCAGTGTGCTGCTTCCCTTGACTAGTCACATAGTGGGGTTAGGTAAGAGACCTGTAAATGAAAGTGAAACTGCAGCAGAAAAGCAAAGCTGTGGAATTGACAGACATGCAAAGCAGGTTACACAGCTGTCATGTATGTATTCTTCTGTGGTTCAGCTTTAACCATATGGATCTCTGTCACCACACGCCATTGGTGTCGCCCCAGTATAAATGTGCACAGACGCATATTCTGATTGAACCAATATCACTGAATCACACATCAAGAGGGTACATGGAAATAATTATTTTGGATTTCCTCCTTAAATGTATTCTTTACAGATTTTATTTGATATTCTACAAATGATTTCAACATATTTCAATGTTTTATAATAAAAAGCCACATGCTGGAAATGATTCACAATGGAATGGAAGTGTTTCTGAATACACAACATATATGAGGCTACTAATAATAATAATAGAAGAAGTAACAATGTGGAATGTTGAGCCATGGAGTATCCGATTGCTTTTGGGGATCTGGGTGGAGATATTTTCCCCTCTTGGAACAAATTGGACTTTCTAATGGTTTTTCTCTTTCTCTGAATCCACTGTGACCTGAATGTGGATTTCTTTCTTTTCTGTTCTTTTTTTAAATTGATTTAGGGGGTTATTCACTAAGGAGCCAAAGGATTTAGCTGAAGGTTCGGCAAATCCTTCAGCTTGCTTCGGCAGCAGTCCTTCGGTTCAGCCGAACCGAAGGGCTTCTGTATGCGCATTTCTCAATAGCCCGTACAGCAGCAGAAGTAAACAGACGAGCCGATTAATGATTCAGCTCGGCACAGGCTAACACACAGCCGGAGCCCCTGGAAAAGCACCTGGTCCCCATGTTGATGAGAACAAGGGCCTCTTGCCCCACAACCCTAGCCGGGTGGTTGTGAGGGTCTGGAGGGCTCATCTACATCTGGGTATGTAATCCAGCGTCAATCATGTCATCCAGCGATGCAATCCAGCGCCAATCACGATGAGCCACACCACTTGACTCGCCAAAATAAAAAAAAGTCCCGCCGCCTGATAAACTTATCCGCTTCCGCCAAACACATGCCGCAAAATGACAGGTTAGGCCCAAATGCAAACAAATGGGCCGAGCAAGTCATGACATCACGACTCGCTCCGCCTGTTTGTTTACATGCCATTTGAGGACAGTGAGCTGTCATGGCATGAAGACAAATGTTATTTACTTCCTCTTTGGTGAATAAGTAGGGGTAACAACTACCCCTTACTCATTCACGAGGAGGGGGCGGCATCTTGGTGCCCCTTTAGGAAAGAGAGGATCCAGATGCACATGAGCCCCCCTGGCCACAGACAGGCCTGGCGCTACCGCAAGGCAAGTCAGGCGGCCGCCTTACGGGGCTGCAGGGTGAGGGCGGAAAAAACAGGGCATTTTGACAAGTACTTGTCAAAATGCCCCGATGTTTGCGCTATTTTTTTGTTTTTTTTCACTTACCTTCGGTGCGGGAGAGCAGCAGCAAGTCAGCGGTGGTCCAGTGGGAGGAGCTCCAGGTGGGGTCCTAATTTAGCTGGCCGGCGACTGCCAGAGGATCCTGACATGCGCGGCACCTCAGGCAGTCGCCGGCCAGCTAAATTAGGACCCCACCTGGAGCTCCTCCCACCGGACCAGCGCTGACTCGCCGCTGCTCTCCCGCACCGAAGGTAAGTGAAAAAAAAAAACCATAGCGCAAACATCGGGGTATTTTGACAAGTACTTGCCCAGTTTTTACAGGGGGTCGGGGAGGGGGGAGCGGGGGGGGGCGCAAAAATGCACCTTGCCTGTGTAGGCAGGAAACCTAGCACCGGCCCTGGCCACACCTGTGCAAGGGTTGTGGGGAGAGGCCCTTGTCCTCCTCGGCACCCACCAAATGTTGAGGGTATGTGGCCTGGTATGGTGCAGGGAGGGGTGGCACTCGCTCCCCCCTCCTTTCCTGCCCTGCCAGGCCAATGCTCTGATTAAGGGTCTGTTATGGGATTTTAAGGGGGACCCCATGTTTTGTGTTTTTTTTTTCGTTTTTTTAGCGTTGGGGGTCCTACCAGACCTAAAGAGTCTGGTATGAATTTGTAGGGGAACGCCACATATTTTATTGAATGTTGAGCTGAGCATTTGGCTATTCACTCTCTGATGTTTGGCCCCTATGGGAATAGGGGTGAACAGCAGGAAATGAACTGCCGAATGTTCGCCTTAGCTGATCCAGATGTTGGATCGGCTGAGGTGAATGGGTTCTTCCCTTCAGTTCGGCCGAACGAGCTGAGGCTGTTCAGCTGAACCGTTCAGCTGAACCGAAGGGAGGGGAAGCGGGCCCGATTCAGCCGATGTGCGGCTAAAAATAGCCATACAGGGCTGGCTTCACTTCGGTTCGGTTATTCATTCGGCTGCCTTGGGCAGCTTAGTGAATAAGCCCCTTAGATTTAGTAAATCAGGTCCGTAAATGCTGGATGTCTCTGACAGGTTTCAATTTCTAGTCTCCAGTAGTATATAAATAGCAGGACATTGTCATTCTCAGGTATAAACCAAATGACTAATTTGTATTACACATTTAGAAAGTTAATTTGCATGCCTAGCCAAAACTTTTTTTTGTTTGAATTATGAAGTTTGGAATATATTTTGGAAGGCTTAAAGCTGAACTCCGGTCTTCCCTTCAGCCTTGCACAGTTGTACCGGCTCCTCTCCTGGACTGAAATTGCTGACTCTGATTTTACTGCGGTCCCCCTAAAATCTCTTACCAGACCCCTCCTGCACCACACCAGGCCACTTGCCCTCAACATTGGGTAGGGTCCCCATGTTGATGAGGACATGGACCACCTCCACCACTGGACACAGTTTTTGACAATTACTTTTTTTTTTTAAAGTCCCACGATGTAAATCCAGTGTCAGTCACGTTGTCCAGTCATGTAAATCCTCCCGATGCTCGATGCCCAACACCCACCGACCAATTACTTTAATTACTTTGTGCCTAAATGACTGGCCACGTACACTGTACGTGACGAGTTATATCAGGCTCTGTAATGCCGGTAACTGCTGATTCTCACCGGTTACCAGTCATTAATGAATGCCTCAGTATTGAGGCATTCAATGATGAAATAGTTAAAGGAGAACTATGGGGTTAAGTCTTTTCCCCATAGTTCTCCTTAGGGTAACGGGAGGACACAAACTAGCATCCTCCCGTCACCCTAGGCTCAGTATACCGCGAGCTACTGAGACGCCGCAGCAGAAGCGGATCCGACAATTGTGCTGGGATCCGCCCAGCTGTGTGACTGACAGCTGGCTCTGCCTATCTAAAGGCAGAGCCAGCTGTACCCGCCCCGTCCGTTCAGCCAGTCAGCGCTGGCGGATCGGAGCGGGGGGGAACCCAGCCCCTCCCCTGTCACGCCAGAGAGCCGTGACAGGATCGAGAGGTGAGCGAACGCCGCTATCTGTTCGCTCACTTCCCGATCTACTGAGCCGACCTGTGACAGTTTCATTGTCCACAGGTCGGCTAGAACTATGAGGTGAGTGCAAATCCTCCTTTAAGCTTTTGTAAATTAATGAAAGAATTAAGCCGTTACATGCAAATACGGGAGCGCTAAGTAGCGATCCCGTATTTGACAGCTGAAAATAGCAGAGAGGCAGCAGAGTGACTCACCTCCCTGCTATTTGTTTTGACAGCTCCATAGACTGGCAGATGTTTATGAAGCTATGTGATACATCTCAGGCAAAGAGATACAAGAGATACAATGTATCTCTTCGCTTGAAATGTATCATTTCTGATCCTCTAGGCACGATCAAAGACCTTTAGTGAGATCTGAATCTGACATGCTGTCAGGATCAGTCTCTAAGGTTATTATTAGCTGTTCCTAAGTTTGGAGCAGCCTAATAATAGCCAAAAATTAAAAAAAGTTAATTTATCAAACAGTTATAGTGACTGCTTGATATAAACTGACAACAAGTCAAGTTTTTTGTTAACTTTTTTTTTACAAAGTATAAAAAACAAAAAGTGTAAAACAAAATTAGGAAAATAAAAATGATATATAAATATATTTTTATACTATAATTATAAAAAATTTCAAAAAAATTATCAAAACTTGTGAAAAAAGTGTTTTCTTCTAGTTTGTTTTACTAATTTTTTATATTTGATTCAAACTAAGTGAGGTGTTAGGTATATGTTTGATATAATTATGTAGCCCTATCTGTCCTCTAAAAAAAATATATAATATGTGTGAGTACATTTAGTAAGAAAGTATATTACTGCTATGGAAGCATCACACAGCAAAAATGTAAAAAGCATGTCAGTCATTTATGAACAGAAACTGCAAACCAGCTCAGTCATGAAGGGGTTAATCAGCAGAGGAGCAGACCTGAGAGAGAATCCCCCCAGGTGAATGAGTAAAGGGTAAAGGCTACAATGTTACCCCTACTCATTCACCAAATCAACATGCAATAGTAAATAAACACATAACAGTTTTTGACAATTCCTTTATTGAGAAAAAAAAAATGCCACGATATAAAACGCGTGTCGATGACGTTGTCCAGCGATGTGAATCCTCTCGGTGGACTCTCCTTACCCTCCACCAGTGCGGGTGTACTATCCCTACCCCGTACAGCTGTGTAGTGCAGCCCTGCGCTCTGTATCTGCAATTTCACTTGCAAATGGTGAGCACTCATTGGTTAGCGTGGTCAGAAGTGTTGGTCATTGGTCACCATGGGCTGTGACCAAGTGACTGCGGCGATCAATGAGTGCACGTCATTTGTGAACAAAATTCAAAATATAGAGCGCAGGGATGCTGTACATGGCAGTAAGGGGTGCGGATAGTACACTGGCACCAATGGAGGGGAAGGTAAGTATTAGGGATGCACCGATACCGATTTTTCTGTATTGAGCACAAGTTCCTGGTACTCTCCGATACAGAATACCGATACCGACATCCCGTGGGGGACCGTGGACTTGGCTCATTAGGAAGCAGGGCGGCCGGCGATGACCCACCGCCCGGCTTCCTGAATCCTTGGGAAGCTGGTGTCCATAATCCTTGGGAAGCCGGCTCCATACTCCCTCATGGCACTGCCGGTCAGAGGAACTGGAAATTCCGATATCGGGATTAGAATGGGGAGCTTTTGGGAGAGTACGACCAAAACCGTGTGGCATCCACCTGAAAATAGGTCCTGCGCCTTTTCGTGCGTCAGACGTTTTTCTATGGGTGACGCAATGCTAAGGTGTGAACAGTCACCATTGACTCGCATAGAAATGTGTGTTTTGCGCCTTTTTGCGGACTAGATCCGCTCAGATCCTAATAAAAGTTTTGCCTCGAGGTCACCCACACAGCATGTCAGGGGGTGCCTGCAGGACAAGACTGGCTGAGCAGAACTGTAGAAGCATTGTGCTGGCCCAGCAGGTATTCTAGTCCTGTATCTGCCCGGGGCTGAGCGCTGCGGTGAATGTCAGGCGGATGTGTGTGACGCTCTCAGGTGCTCTGTGTGTACCCGGGCGGGCGGACTTGGCCCCTCCCCGGAGAATGTGAACACAAGCCGCCTTCTCTTCTCTCTGACCGGGAGGGAATGTGCGGAGAAGCTGCATAATGATCAGTCATGTCCCAGCTTGAATGTTCTACTCGCAGCACACAGAGCTAAGTGCAGAGAGGTCGGAGGGAGGGAGCCCGGAGCCCGGCACAGCCCGTGTTCCCAGGATCACTCAGGACAAGGTAGGTCCCCCCCCTCCCCCTGTCGGTGTGTGGGGTACACAGAGGGGTAGGGGTGCCCAGAGGCTGGCACCGTTTGTGTTGTAGGATCACTTAGGACAAGGTATGTCTTCCCCTGTAGGTGTGGGGGGTACACAGGGGGTGGGTGAGCCCCGAGGCTGGCACAGCCCGTGCTCCCAGGATCACTCAGGACAAGGTAGGTCCCCCCCCCTGTCGGTGTGGGGGGGTACACAGCGGGTAGTGGAGCCTGGCTCTGTACATGGGAAGGTGAGGACAAGGTAAGGAAGGATCACATGTGACATTTCTTGTTTTCTCCGTCCTCCTGAACTTGTTACATTTTGTTACATTTCATCCATGTGTATAAACAGAACACATTCTGAGTACAACCAACGCCTGCCATTTTCTGTGGACGGGGTGGCAGTACAGACTGGGCATGCTGGGGGGGCTGGGATCTTTGGTGCTCTGTACAGCTGTGAACGGGATGTGATATAAGTACTGTACATGCTGGGAGTTGTAGTTTCCCGGACCGTCTGACCTTTCTTAGGGGAATCCAGACAAGGTTTTCTAATCTCTGCTTAGTGCTCTGTACAGCTGTGAACGGGATGTGATCAAAGTACATGCTGGGAGATATATTTCTCCAACCCATCTGACTTTTTGGGGGGGAATCCTACGATTTTGGGATCTCAGTTTGGTGCACTGTGCAGAATGTGATTCTTCAGCTGTGATGACAGTACAGGTAGGACATGCTGGGACTTGTAGTTCTCTAGACCTTTTGACTTTTTGGGGGGGATACAATGTTTTGGGGATCTCTGTTTGGTGCTCTGTACAGCTGTGAACAGGATGTGATAAAAGTACATGCTGGGAGTTGTAGTTCTCTAGACCATCTGACTTTTTGGGATCTCTGATGCACTGTGCAGCTGTGAATATGATGTGATGACAGCACAGACAGGACATACCGGGGTTTGTAGTTCCCCTGAGCATCTGACATTTCTAGGAGGAATCCAGACAAAGGTTTGGGATCTCTGTTTCGTGCACCGACAGCTGTAAACCTGATGTGATCAAAGTATAGCAAGTACATGCTGGGAATTGTAGTTCCCCTGACCATGTATAGGTAATTGGCAGTGTGACCAAGAAAGGATTCTTGACCCCCTTCACCACATTGAATTGCTGATGCAGCTTTTTTGGGGGAATTCAAAGTTTTGGGTCTCTGTTTGCTGCACCGACAGCTGGGAAAGTGATTCTCCAACTGTGATAAAAGTAGAGACAGCACATGCTAGGACCTGTAGTTCTCCAGGCTTTCTGACTTTTTTAGAGGGAGTCCAGGGTTTGGGGGATTTATGTTTGGTGCACTGCGCAGCCATGAACATGATTTAATGAAAGCAGAGCTAGGACATTCTGGAACTTTTAGTTCCCCAGACTATTTGTATCTAAAGCAGGCTTTGCTTTCATTTATAAGTAAATGGTGGTGAAGAAATC
>NW_017306417.1:2072105-2093589 GCF_000935625.1 Nanorana parkeri
ACCAATCTGGAGAGCAGTGTGTCATTTCTTGACCAAAAAATATTTTTGATCTTTTGCCACTTTCAGTAATTGCATATATTACTTTTTGGGGGGGGGGATCCAGAGAAAGTTGTTGGAATCTCTGGTGCACTGTACAGCTGTGAACGCGATGAAAGTACATCCTGGGTAGTTCTCCAGATCATGTATAGGTAAAGGAGGCTTTGATTTAGAAGTGAATGGTTGAGAAGAATTCAGAGGTTGTCATCAATCTGGAGTACAGTGGGGTGTTGCGTTGGGTGTGCAATGAACATAGAACCATGACTTCACATGTGTTTTGGTCATGTGTGGTAAGCTGCATGTTTTACCATGTGTTAACGCAAAGCAGAAGGGGCTCTTTGAGGGTTCCGGACATGCATGCATTTGTGAGACCCCAAAATCTTTGTATGGATTCCTCAGGAGAAGCCAGAGATCCAATTCATTGCAGTGATGAAGGAGTCAAAAATCTTTTTTTTTGGTCAGGAATTGACACACAATTGCTCTCCAGATTGATGACAATCAGTGCTGACTGTACTTTCCTCACAGCTGTACAGAAGTTGGGCACACCTGAGCTTTTCATGTTGTACACGTCTGTACGCATTATAATTATGTATCGTGCGTCTGCAGAAAGTTACAGATCAGCTGTGGAAAGTTTGAGAGGACTTTGACAGCTTCCAATTTTTTTTTTCTTTTTCGCCAAGGGCAGAGTTTTAATTCAGCATGTGACCGGAGTGGAATTTCTCCAGGCCAGCTTGCAGACATGTGTATAGTAGCTGGAAGATCAGTGGTTTCTAACTAGTAGCTTGGAAGCCACAGCTGGCTGCCTGCATGCCTACTACATTATACGTCTCCCCTTACTCTATGATGCCTGGCATATGCCAGAGCAAGATCCCTGTGTAATGGACAGCAGTTTGGAGAAATTCAGAAATCAGTTCTATTTTTGCATTACACAGTCAGGATAAAAAAAAAAAAGGACACAAGTCCATTGAGTGCAACCAATAGAGGAAAAAAAATAGAGAAACCTCCATTAACAGAACCCTATGCCCATGGTTACCCATAGTTTGCCCAGAGGAAGGCACAAAAAACTATTATAAAGGTTAATTTTGTTCCAACAGTAAAAATATTCTTCCTGATCCCCTAAGTCAATTGGATATTCCCCGGATCAAATATCTCTGGTGTTTTTTACTTATTAAATGTTAATATCTAGTTGTATTTAGAAACAAGTTACTGACCACTGTTTTCACTAGTTTGTTGACACTGCTCTGTTCCATGGTACTGGAAACAATTATTGGAAGTGGCTGCGCCCATGGTAAATTTAGAGTTACATTGTAACATTATTGGGACACTGACAGATACATGTTAGGGCTGGTGCACACTTGGGCAAAACCGGGACGCATGTCCCGGTACCGCACGAACATGTGTATTTTTACACAGCGGTTGCTGCGCGGCTCTATTGATTTCAGTGGGGTTACATCTGCGCAGCAATTCCTGAAAAAAGGTACTTTTTTTAACCACGATCATGCGCAATTCCGGAAGGTAACCGGGAGAGATAAAACCGCAGATCAACCTCCTGGTTTTACCGAACTCTTGGCCACATAAACAAGGTTTTACTACTCCGTTTTGTCCAGCTGGGGTGCAGGAAGGCAGAGTCTGTCTCAAGTTGGAAATGTTTTAAAGGAGAACTATGGGGTCAGGGCTTTTCCCCATAGTTCTCCTAAGGCTAACGGAGGACACAAACTAGCGTCATCCCGTCACCCAAAGCTCAGTATACCGCGAGCTACAGCTCACGGTATACTGAGATGCCGCAGCCGGGATGGATCCCGACTTTACTGTCTGGATCCCCCCCGCTGCGTGATTGACAGCAGGATCTGCCTATCTAGAGGCAGAGCCAGCTGTACCCGCCCCGTCCCCGTCCGTTCCGCCAGTCAGCGCTGGAGGAGCGGGGAGAGGGGGATCCCTGCAGGGAGCCGTGAGTGACAGTCACGACTCTCTGCAGGGATAGATCGAGAAGTGAGCAAGCAACGGTATGTGTTCTCTCACTTTCCGATCTATTGAGCCGACCTGTGACAGTTTCATTGTCACAGGTCGGCTAGAACTATGAGGCTGAGTGATTTTCGCCTCATCGTTCTCCTTTAATGTGAACCAGCTTGTTACAGATCCCACCTCCTGTATATCAGCTGGAAACTAGGGTGGTTGCAAGGGAGGAGATACAGAGCCCCAGCACCTGAACATGGAGCCCTGCCAGTTCTAAACTGGCTTCCTATGAAATAAAAGAACAATAAGAAATTGACAAATGTATATTCACTTTAAAGCTGAACTTCAGGCAGATGTACAAAAAAACGCAAAAAGGATGCAGTTCTGTTTTCAGAAGTACATCCTTCAGTGTATTATTTAAATGCAAGCTACCTGATTTGACAGTTTACTAAACAGCAAAGCTCAGATTCGGGGAGGGAGAAGCAGCACAAGAAGCCAATCAGTTGTCCTGCAATGCTCAGGAGAGAGCAGAGTGACGGAGAGATGACCTAATCAGTCTGCTGCTTCTCTTTTCACTGTCCAATCACAAGCTGAGGGAGGGACAAGACTTGTTACTGAACAGCAGAGAGAAACAAGGTCTATTGTTCTGCCAAAGAGAAGCGTGCTGTGTAAATCTGAGGACATGATGGGCAAAAATACAGATTCTTGGCAGGTGAAACAGGCCCCTTATATGTATTTCATCCCTGTGCTCAGTTGTTTGCCTAGAGTTCAGCTTTAAAAACGCTGGGTTGGTTGTAACAGGATGCTCAGGCTAATGATGTGATTTGTATATAGCTGGTGTGAGGAAGATACTCTACAACCAGGACATACGCACCGCTGGGAATGGACGACTCGGGATCGTGGTCTGAGACCTCCAGCCCTGAGGCCACACTGCCTTCACTAGGGTAAGAAGAACCTTTGGAAAGCACTAGCTGTCAATTTCATTGTAAACCAGTCTGTGGACTCCTGACCTTGCTGTGTAAGCATTAACTTGTGATCAATCTATCATACAAGTAAGGCCAGATGATAGGCTAGATGGAGGTGAAAATGTTCCTTGTGTTGTCCCAGTCAATGATTGCATTGTATGTTATTCCTTATTTATTATTTATTTGTTTTATGCATGAATTGTAAATATGTTTATGACAACCAGCTAAGATCTGTATGAGAAGACCTGAAGGTTAACATTTACTCAATCTGGTATAAGGTATGCTTTGATGTAGGGATGCACTGATACCAAGTACAGTACTCAGTACAAGTACAGATACTTTTCGAGCTTTAAGACTAGACTAGAGAAAAATTCAAGTTAGGAGGCAGCTGTCATTTGTAAGGAGCACACGGAGCTCCCGGGATTTGTACAGCTCTGTTTTAATGTATGATTTTGTTTTTATAAATATATGTTAGGGATGCACTGATACCATTTTTGCAACTACAAGTACTGATACTTGTCCAAGTACTTACAGATACAAGTACTGATACATTTTTGTTTATTGTCATGTGACAGTTTTTCTAAAACCATACAGACTAATGATTTCAGGACAGTGGTGGAGCGCCAGAGCCAGGTCCCAGCTACAACCGCTGCAACCCTGGTAGTTCGCCAAATATCGGCACTGGTATCGGCACTGGTTTCTGGACATCCCTACTTTGATGCATATGGCAAGGCACACAGAATGCTTTTTAGTTAGTCTGATGGGTTGTATTGGCTCCAGGCTTCTTGACTGCTCCAAAAGCGTGGTCCTCCTGCCATGATTCCCAGCTCTGTTCCTGTAAGCATTAGGCAACAGTAGCCCAAAACAAAAGCGACCAGCTTTTATAAAAGTTATCCATTATTAGCAGAAAAAAAATTGTCATGTCATCTAAACCAAAAGAGATGATAAAGGTTTTCCTAACATTTTTACAGGGCAATGGAAATGCTATCAATCCAGGAGATGAGAAGGTTACACCTAATGTTTTGTTTGTTCAATGGTTTTGCTGTGTTCCTCCAGGCTGAACTGAGAACTGTGATTGGTTCTTTTTTCACTGTGTTTACATTGCTGAATATCTGTCACCCCTTGAAATTATCCACTTAATGCCAAAGATAAGAAAAGGTCAGGGATAAAACAAAGAAGCCATAAGATAGCCAAACACTTCATTCAAGTATTACGCGATAAACTAGAAAACAAACACTTCACAGATACTTGGAAGAAGATCCGGTCTTTTAAATATTGTGTTATAATCATGTCCAGTGGTCAGGTCATGTTTTCTGTGTAATGAATTGTATAACGACCATGTTCAGTGGTCAGGTCATGGTGGGAGATAACATGTTCAATACCTGTAGTAAAGGCTTCTTGCACTGTATGGATGGTAAAGTATTCAATACCAGAAACAAACATAATAAAAATACATTGCAATACTGTCCAGTGGTCAAGTCACGTTAGATGTGTGGATGTTTATATCTGTAGATAATATAATAGTATCATAAGGTGATAATCTTTTATGAACAGGTCATGTCGGAGCCTGGTCTCCTGGGTCTCTATAGGCCACGTCACTCTAGCAATCCTATTACTGATCTTGCAGTCAGATCATATTGGGAACTGATCTCTTATGTCTGTATGGGCCATGTCATTCTAGCAATCCAGTCATTGGTTTTGAGATCAGGTCATGTTGGGGCCTAGTCTACTATGTCTGTATGGGCCATGTCACTCTAGCATTCCTGTCACTGGTTTTGAGATCAGGTCATGTTGATGTCTAGTCTACAATGTCTGTATGGGCCATGTCACACTAGCAATCCAGTCATTGGTTTTGAGATCAGATCATGTTGGGGCCTAGTCTACTAGGTCTGTATGGACCATGTCAAATCAGCACACAGCACAAGCAACATGATCCCTAAAGAGTCTACCTACCAGCTCCTACCTTGTCCCTCCATGGCCAAACTCCCGCAGAATCTTGATGTCATAGGGGCAAACAAGTGTTCTCACCGCTCTTATAGTGATCCTTTCGCTGGTGAGTTTCTGCCAATGACAGGGTTTTCAATGGTTCCATGGGTTTAAGGAGTATAATAGACTCATATTATTATTATGTTCAGTGGTCAGATGTTGTTGGTCCTTCCTTCAGTGTTCCCTATATGCATAGAATGTCATAGAGAACTGAATTATGGTTAGTGGTATGTGGGAAGTATACACTGAGTGGCCAGATTATTATGACCACCTGACGTTTGTAAGCAAATTAGCTATAATTAGCTATAATTTTGCGCTGAAGTTGCTAGAGGGCCAGACCATTATAAATAGGGAAGCAGGTTGTTTACCACAACAGTACAAGTGATTTTTTTCTGAAGATATGGGTAAACAACGCGATTTAACTGCCTTTGAACGTGGGATGATTGTTGGCGCTCGGAGCCATGGATCGAGTATCAGCAAAACAGCAGAATTTGTTAAATGTTCAAGAGCAGCTGTTGTTAAAGTGTTTAAAGACTGGACTGTCAGCCAAAAATCTAGGTCTGAACATGCGAATTGTGGCCGTCAGCGACTTGTCAATGATAGGGCAGAACGGAGAGTGGCAAGACTGGTACAAGACAACAGAAGGGCAACAGTGCAGTGTCAGATTCTTCGCATCACCTTTCAACATCTCGTGGAGTCACGAGGCGGCCCAACTAAGTCATCTCATGGAGTCATCTTGTGGCCCAACGAAGTACAGATGGGGTGGTTATAATAATCTGGCCACTCAGTGTATTATCCAATGTGTGTGTAATGTTTTATGTTCTTGTTCCGTAGGACTATATTAGAACTGTGTCTGGTGTCAGGTCATTTTAGGTAGTCTTGAACCAGGCTAAAGAGGAATAAGGATTAGTAAAACGCCTAACATTTTGTTGTTTGTGATTTTCTAAACCAAGACCTAAACCATAAGCTGAAAACATATTGATTTTGGAACCCCTATCAAGCCATTACATGTGTGTCCTTGTATATACTGTAGTATGTGAATAGTAGTAGTGAAAATCTGACCTTTTTAATTAGCTCAAAAAACTTGCCTAGGAAATAGTACTGGGATCCCTAATTGCAGCCATTAAGCAAAGTGGGGTGTATCCATAATATATTGTTTTATTAAAGAAATTAACAAATTATAAATAGTAACCCTCAATAATGCAATAACTTGTGAGCAGCAGACTTGAAAATGTTGAAGTATATCTAAAGCCGGAGCTTTTATATATTTTATTTTTAGCTGTGGATAGGATTGGGAATGTTTAAAACCCTGACAGGATTTTATGTTGCCATCGGTGTCCAATTTAGGAGATTCTCCTTCAATTCCTATCCTATAGCCACAACAAAAGTAAATGAGAGAATATCTTCCCAAAGTGAGGGAAAACCCTGTTAGTTGTCACAGGTATAAAGTAAGTGTCCTCACTCAAGAATTTTCCTCTTTCTGGTCTGTGATAACTCAAAATTTTGGAACTCCCATGACTTCCAGTCCCAATGCCAATGCTCACTAGGACAAACAGAGAGGGCAAACATTGTTAACCCTTCCATACTCTATGCAAAACTAAAACAAAAAAAGTTTTAGCTTTAGATAATCTTTGAATTTGGAATCCTTTTGAAGACCAGTAATGTGGCCAATGCCATAGCTCTTACGGGTTGGAGAAGGGTGTTCACTGTTCAGGAATAATTAGTCCTTCAAGCCTCCGTAGCAGAGACCACATGAGCAAAGCATTGGCACTAGTCAAGTGACTGAACACCAGAATAGGTGCCAAATGTAGCTCCTTGCTGAAGAAAGTGAAGTTTTCCAGTCTGCTGTTCAGCTGTTTTTACATCGGATTACTTTTTTTAAATAAATGTATTTTCATTTCTTTAATGTACCAACATTTTTAGACATGCCCACGGTTTGCTTAGTGAAGAGGGAGGGGTATATTCCGTCTCACTTTTTCTGGGCAAGACTGACTGTTTAATCCAGACTTTGTGCTAATTCACATTTTTGTGGGCTAATCATCCTTCGCATGTCTAAGGTTTGATGTTTCCATTTACTTTGGCAGTGTGAGATAGATGTCACTTACATCACTATACACGATGGGAGGATTCTCTGTACACACATCTTGTTTCTGTTTATGGCCAAATATATTTTATATATACAGTAAAAGATCTGTTATTTGTTACAGCTTGATAACCATATTTTGCATCTACTGTGTATGGCCACATAAACAACTTCAGTGGCATTTTAAACTGGAGAAAACACGCCTATTGTGCATGTGGCCCCCAGCTACTAAGCACATTTAAAAATATTAGAACTTGTGTGTGGCCACTCTTACTCCTCAGCATACCATCACTGAGCAGGTCTGAATTAAAAGGAGAACTATGAGGTGAGTGCTTTTCACTCACCTCATAGTTCTAGCCGACCTGTGACAATGAGACTGTCACAGGTCGGCTCAGTAGATTGGGAGGTGAGCGAACACATACCGGCGTTCGCTCATCTCTCGATCCTGTCACGGCTCTCTGCCGTGACAGGGGAGTGGCTGGATTCCCCCCTCCCCGCTCCGTTCCACCAGTCAGCGCTGGCAGAACGGACGGATGAGGGGGCGGGTATAGCTGGCTCTGCCTCTAGATAGGCAGAGCCAGCTGTCAGTCACGCAGCTGGGCGGATCCAGACACAATTGTGTTACCGCAAAGCAGAAGGGGCTCTTTGAGGGTTCCGGACATGCATGCTTGTGTGTGTGAGACCCCAAAATCTTTGCATGGATTGGATTCCTCAGGAAAAGCCAGAGATCCAATTCATTGCAGTGATGAAGGAGTCAAAAATCTTTTTTTTTGGTCAGGAATTGACACACAATTGCTCTCCAGATTGATGACAATCAGTGCTGACTGTACTTTCATCACAGCTGTACAGAAGTCAGATATGCAATTCAATGTCGTGACAAAGGATCCCAAATCGTTTTATGGGTCAGGAATTGGCACGCCAAGGGGAATTTATCAAAACTGGAGCAGACAAAATCTGGAGCAGTTGTGCATGGCAATCAATCAACTTCTCTCTTCTGTTTGTTCAGTTGAAGGAGAACTATGAGGCGAGTGAAAATCACTCACCTCATAGTTCTAGCCGACCTGTGACAATGAGACTGTCACAGGTCGGATCAGTAGATCGGGAAGTGAGCGAACACATACCATCACTCGCTCACTTCTCGATCATGTCCCTGCAGAGAGCCGTCACTGTCACTCACGTCTCCCTGCAGGAATTCCCCCCTCCCCTGTCCGGTCTTCCTAGCGCTGACTGGCGTAACGGACGGGGTAGGAGGTGGGTACAGCTGGCTCTGCCTCTAGATAGGTCACGCAGCTGGGCGGATCCAGACACAATTGTCGGGATCCGCTTCAGCTGCGGCATCTCAGTATACCGCGAGCAGCAGCTCGCGGTATACTGCGGCGTCTCAGTATACCGCGAGCTACAGCTCGCGGTATACTGAGCCTAGGGTGATGGGAGGACGCTAGTTTGTGTCCTCCCGTTACCCTAAGGAGAACTATGGGGAAAAGACTTAACCCCATAGTTCTCCTTTAATATCAAAGATGGGTTCCCTAATGCAATAAGGACTTTAAATAAGCTGTGCTGGTAGTAAGTGAAGATGTGGGCAAAGAAGTAATGCAGTGAAGATGTGGACATAGAAAGCCAAACTTTCTAGGGCAGCCTTTTTACGAAAGAGGAACCATTGAAATAAATGTTATATTTTCGGGGAATCTTTTCTAATAGCATTTAATTGGGGGTCAGTAGGAAAAATGCCCGTTGCATTGGTGGTTAAGATGGCACCCTTAAAGACAAATAAAAATATCATTGGTGTCTTTCTGCTGGTTTTGCCAAGTGGTGTTGGCTGCAAAACTATGCAGGCACCTTCCAAAGGAAGGTCAATCAGCCACAACTGATTGACCACCCTACCAACTTCTGGAGAATTCCTAGGGTTCCTTGGAACTCTGGTTGATAATGACTGTTCTAGGGTGACAGATTTCAAAATATGTATTACCTTGTCTTCCTCTGCAGGGAAAGGAGGTAATCCTTGAACTTTCAATACCGCCTACTTCATGTCAATTAACAGATTACATGTCAGCATTAGCAAATCACATTATTTTCAATACTAAGACACCCAAGTGCCCAGGTGCACCTAAATTTGGTGTGAAAAAATATTGGCCTAGCTGCATTAATCAAGAGCCTTTCCCTGTTTTTTCCTGCAGTCCAGTCATCACTACTGACCCAATACCAATCCAGGAAGCTGGGATATATACATACTAGTTTGCCCTCACTTTTGGTGCACAGTGGTTACTGAATTGGAAAATAGACTGGACGCACTGGTAGGAGGCCCGTACGTTCATAAAAAAAAAAATAGATACCTAACGCAGACCCTGCATTCTGGTTTGTTCACTTAGGCGAACTAGACGTCACGAAACCTGCTAGTGGGATTCTAAAAAGTTGAGGAACCCAAATCTTGTCAGAATGTCCTCCTGTACTAGGGGTCCTTGACACCCTAGGCTCACAAATAATGGATTGGATGATGACTGGGGCTGAGTCTGCGCTGGGAAGAAGATGAATATTGCAGCCAGGGCTGTTTTTTTAGTTTGAAGAACAGTTTTGGAAGAAGATGGCGTTGGGCTTTAAAGGAGAACTATGAGATGAGTGATTTCCACTCACCTCATAGTTCTAGCCGACCTGTGACAATGAGACTGTCACAGGTCGGCTCAGTAGATCGGGAGGTGAGCGAACACATACCTGGTTCTCTGCCGTGACAGGGGGAGGGGCTGGATTCCCCTCTCCCCGCTCTGATCTGCCAGCGCTGACTGGCGGAACGGCGGGGGAGGGGGCGGGTACAGCTGGGTCTGCCTCTAGATAGGCAGAGCCAGCTGTCACTCACGCAGCTGGGCGGATCCCGTCGTCTAAGTCGGAATCCGCTCCGGCTGTGGCGTCTCAGTATACCGCGAGCTGTAGCTCGCGGTATACTGAGCTTAGGGTAACGGGAGGACGCTAGGAGGAGCAGTGTTTATTGGTGATAGTTGCAAGAGTCTTCACAGGTGCTGTACAGTGGTTCACAAGAAAACTAACAAAAATAAAACCTAGCCGTATCCCGGCACTAACTTCATAAACAAAAATATAGGTCCTAACTAACAGGCTGAACAGGCCTACTGCTTGTCAGCCTCCACATACAGTATTTGCTAGTTTTTTTTTTTACCAACCTTGCAGCTCGCTCAGATAGGACTTGTCTGATCCCCAGGCCGAGAGCTATGGCTACATGTTCCAGGTGAGATTAAATTGCCAGTGGAGAGAGGAGTAAACCCTGCACTGGAGCCCGGATTAGCAATCCCTAAATGTATAGGAGAGGAACCTGGGAGACCTATAAACTCCGAACAGGACTTTCCCAGGCTCCCTCTGAAACGCTCTGCTCCAAGGAGAACTGGTAAAAGTGTGCCTGTTCATTTGATGGTGCAAAAAAGAGAAAATGCATTTATAGGATGAACTCTTGCCCAAAGCAGGATTAAATGTAGAAAAAAACTACCCATATGGTGACCGGAACTGCATGTCCCAGGCCTCGGGCAATAGGAATATAAAAAAACTTAAGAGGGTGCAGTGAAACATGCTGGAACTTGTAATGCTAGTGCATCTAGAAGGCCGAGAGCAAGTACACTAGTTATGCTTTCTCTCTTTTATCCTTAGCCCCATCTCATTTTTGTGGATTCTGAGCCTCTTGAGCCCTACAGCCATGTAATTGACTTCGCCAGTCTCAGCCTGGTTCACACCTAGCTCACTTGCACTAGAGGCTGTAGAAGGTCCTGGACCCTATCAGAATAACAAGTTACCACATCACCCCCCAGTGAGACAGAGTGAAAAGAGAAAGCAGTCAGATGTCTTTTTTGAAAACAAAAAAAGATCCTTCTAATGTTCTGATCTTAGTACTGGTGTAGCTGCAGATGCTGTAAGGTTTAATTTAACTGCCATGGGATGCCATAGTCTCTTATGCACATCTGGAGCCCCCTGGCATCCTGTGTCATTTTCTGTACTTTCTGTCAAAATGCAAATATAATTTAATGGACACGGTACAGCTTAGAACTCTTTAGTTTACAGTAAACTGTCATAAATGTTAAACTGATTGCTTTTGACTGACGAATCTATATCACCTACAGCCTTCCAGCTGTTGTTTTGTTACAGAGGTTCCACCAGCATGCTTTGACAAGCAATTTGGAATGGCTTTTAATCCTGAGCATGCCGGAAGACGTTGCTCAGGAACTGCAGAGAGCAAAAAAGCATAATTTAAAGCAGACTTCCAGCCAAAAACATTTAAAAATGCACAATTAAAAAAGCACTTAGGTTTGTGATTCACACACCCTTGCCGCGCTGCATAGCCAAGAGGGGCAACCAAAATTTCCTCTTGCTGCTTTGTAGCTTCCTTGCTCATTGGATAATGAGTGAACATCGTGACACTTCTGAGGTCCTCCCTCTGCCCTCCTACTCTGGACTACTTCCAGTATCTGCCCACCTGTTTAGTTTGGCACTATACTTTGCATTACACCTTTTTTTTCCTCAACCAGTGATATATTTAACCCAGGGGGGCATACATGTTAAACTAGGATTGTAAAATCTTGTTTTAATTCCAGATGTCATGCTGTTGTACTAGCTGTATCTTAGAATAGGTGATGTTTTCATAAATGCTGGGATCAAAGGTCTATATATATTTAGCTGGAGTTTCACCTTCAACTGTAACGTCTGCTTTCTGCTAAATGTGCTACTGGAACATAGGAAAGGGAATTATCCAACATGCCCATCTTGGTATTTGCCTATCTTGGACTTTTGCACTCGTGCAAACACTTGAAATACTCTGTGCCACTTAGCAAATCTAGGCACGTGAAATCTTGAGTCTACATAGACTTTACTTAGATAGCTATCGGTAGGATCTAACCATTACACAATAGGGATGACATATACAGGGAGTTTACTATATGGGAACTTTGATCGCCTGAAATACCCAATCATGTACAAGAGAATTTACAAAAACAGGATTTTTACTTGGATGTTTGATTGAAGTGAACATCATCACCTTTCTCATTAAGTTAAATGAAGATTGACTTTTCAAAGTGAACTTTTTCTATTCCTTGAGAAAATCGACTAAGTTGGGTAATACAGACTGCAGAATGGAACAAGATAATATGTAAAAAAGTAGGAAGTTGCCCTTTAAGGTTGCCATGCCCTGAGGTTTTTTACGATGACTAATAGTTGCCACAGCTACCAGCGTCTGGTGCTTCAGAATGATAGAAGAAGGTTAGTTGTGGTGACTTATTATTTTGTTGCGTGTTTAGCAGTCAGAACCAAAGCAACCATATGAACTGAGAATCAAACAAGATGACTAATGCACTGCAATGTATTGAGACATGATTTGATATATAGGGGGTACAGGCAGTCCAGTCCATGTACGCAGTCTTTCCAATGTTTGGGACAAATTGACTAGGATCAGGCCATGGCGGTCTTCCCAAGGGGAAATGAGAAAGCAATCATTATCACAAATAGATATTTTTCCACTTGCTTAGTTGAACTAAGGTATACTCATGTGTGCTGTCAAAGTGACTCTTGACGCTTGGTTAGAAAACATTAACAAAGCATCCTATCAATCCTCCGCCCATTCTTCCGATCTTCACTCTTTTCTAGTCCAATGGCCTCTTCACATCCAACATCACTACAGGATACAGTATGGAGGTAGAGTTCAGTAGAAGGAACTACATCATGCGGTGGGGAATGCAGGCATTAGACACTCCTGGAAGTGTCAAATTTGAAATGTGTCTGATGGCCATAGCTCTTGAACAGAGCAAAGACTGGAGAAACAGATGGTGGGATGGGTGAATTTCAAGCCTTTCCCTTTGTCCTGCTTTGTGGCATTCATTTAATTCAAGGGCTGAGTCACTTTAAATTATATCCGAAGCAGACATTTTTTTATTTAGTTCTGGATAGTGTAGGGAATGATTAAACCCTTTTCATTTTCCTTTGCTGTGTATGTCCTATTTGAGAGTTTTACTTCACTTTCTGTCCTAGCGATACAGCAGGAAGTGAAAGAAAATCTATCCAAGTGAGGGGAAATTCCATTCTTGGACAGCTGTCACAGAACAAGTGGCCCCATTGGAAGATTTACCCTCTATTGCTATTCTGTTGATAAAAAAACATTTTGGATCTCCATCACTCCCTGTCCAAATGACTGTGGACACCAGGACAAGTACAAGTTACAGTATATCCACACTGGAGACACAGACAGCAACAAAACTGGCAGGGGTTTAACACTTCACACTTTGTCTAAAGCTAAAATGAAAGTTTTGGCTTCAGATATTCTTTAACAAACATTGGCTGAGTCTATAAGATCCAGAAAGGTCCTGGAGCTCCATCAAGTTTAATACTGGGCAAATGTTGAACAGCCTCTTTGTTGGTGAGAAATCTACTTCTCTATGGCCACCCTGAGCAACGTTACATTGTTCCCAATCCTCAGTGTATAGTATACTTGTGTTTGTGTTCATTGTGAATCTACTGGTTAATCTCAGTAAATATTTATTTGTGAGTTGTTACATTATCTAGCCGCACATTCCTTTATTAAGCAATTCCTTTTGTCAGTTTTAGGCTCCAATCGTGTTATCATCTAGCTCAGCCTTTCTGAAACAGGGAGCTGCGGCAGCTCTAGGGTGCCTCCTGGCTTTGTCAGGGATGACTTCAAATTTTTGCACAGTGTCATGCATTTCCACTGTGCAAGCGCCTTGGCCACCAGCACCATGAAAACGCATGATGCTAGTCCAAGGTAGGCTGCGTCCAGACCCTTCCCCAGCATTCTGAAGAGGATAGAAGTCCACCTCAGCCAGACCTGCTCTACCTCTTGCCCTCTGCCATGCTGCTGCAACTGCACTGTGGTAATGATTGCAAGATAGGACTCTGATGTGAAGGGGAGACCGAGGACTCTGATGTGAAAGGGGGCTCCTGATGTGAAGGAGGAACTCTGATGTGAAAGGTGACTCCTGATGTGAAGAGAGAACTCTGATGTGAATGAGGAACTCTGATGTGAAAGGTGACTCCTGATGTGAAGAGAGAACTCTGATGTGAAGGAGGAACTCTGATGTGAAAGGGGGCTCCTAACATGAAGGGGAAGCTCCTCGTGTGAAGGGGGAACTCTAATGTGAAGGGGGAGCTCCTGATGTGAAGGAAGAACTCTGTTGTGAAATGGGGCTCCTGACGTGAAGGGGGAGCTCCTGATGTGAAGGAGGAACTCAGATGTAAAGGGGAGCTCCTGATGTGAAAGCGGGCTCCTGGTGTGAAGAGTGGAATGCTGTGTTGTAACTTATTTTGTCTTTTACATGGTCCCCCCTTAAAATCCATACCAGACCCCTATCTAGGATAAGGATGTGATATAGATTTTGGGGGAACCACACATCATTTTTTACATTTAGGATGGGGTGCCTTGAGATTTTCCATATTTTTAAGGGGGCCCACCACTGAAAAAAAGCTCTAGCATACTGGGGCAAATTGGATACAGTTGCATTTTTGCATCAGCTATGAATACCTCCCAAAATTCTGAGATGAGAAAGAGGGACACCCTTTAGTGCAATGTAGTCAATAGATAGAGCCCTTCCACACATCCCCATAAAGAATTAATACGCAAAAAAAAATGTAATGGTTCAACCCACCTGTGTCTTTTGTTACCACTGCTTTTCCTTTATACTGACTTCAGGATCGCAAATGCAACAATTTATGGGCCGGATGAGAGGTTTAGTGAAGTAAAACAGTTTTGGTAGTCATTAATATATTTTTTGTAGAACTCTATACATCAGATCTAAGACCCTATTTACACCTAGACAGTTTGTAGCTTCTTTCACTAAGCATGGCAATACTAAATTAGAGAAATCCTATTGTTTTTAATGGCCCCTGTTCACACCTGAGCATTGTTTTCCTTGTGCCCAGTCGTGTGAAGCTGAAAAAAATACATGAGCTTCTTTTGGCTTCATAGACTTTAATGGGAGGGCCTGAAAAATGCTTGAATAACATTCAATGGTGCTCTCATTTAGAAGTCGTTGGAGCCAATACGCACGATCCACGATTCTGTACTCCTAACCCTAAACCGTCTGGCTATGCTCACTCTTAGGTGTGAATGGAGCCTAAAAGAGGGACAGTTGAGGAGGAAAAAAGAGCAAAACTCTGGCAGCCACAGGCATGACTCTCAGGCAGATTCATGATGGTATCTGTAGTTTCACCACAGCTGGAAGGCTGACGTTTGTTAATCCCTGCTACAGAGGTCAATGGAGGGTCTAATGCACTACAAACGAAAATTTACAGAGGAAAGATGTGCCGTGTAGTTATCAAGTGTTGATAACTTTGCAGTTTAACTTGTTTAACCTGTTGCAGGAAAGTGTCCCCCCAAATGTTTTCCAGGAATATTGGCAATTCTGGTGCTGGGTGCTATATGTGTTTGTTTATGGAGCAAAGAGCAACTTTATCTATCCAGGAAACACTAATAACATGCGTTTCTCTCACTTTATTGTTTTATTGAATCCATAGACATACTATCAGTTTTCTGAGCGGCAACTTTGATCACAATATTGAAAGAATTAGACTCTCAAACTTTTTTTACAAAAATTTATCCAGAACGAACAAATATACATTGCCCAGCAAGGTATTTCTTTATATTTTTACCCAAACACTTGAGTCTTGGCTCACACCTAGACGTTCTGTCGTTAAAATGCGCACGACAAGGAATCCCATTCATTTCTATGGCCCCTGTTCACATCTGAGTGTTTTGTCTCAAACACAACGCCTGTCACTGGAAAAAGTTTATATGCTACTTTTTGGCAGATTACAGCGCTTTTTGGTCCCATAGACTTCAATGGGAAACTTTATGCAACAGTGCCTGTGACAACACTTGCGACATAATACGCAAAAACACTTGAAACACACCTTTCCAGCAGTGGCGGAGCTAAGGAACAAAGGGCCCTGGTGCAAGATTTTTTTTGGGCTCCCCCCCAAAAAAAAACCCACAAACACAGCACTCTCCTCCCGCAGCGCTACACCGCCTGCACCGGCGGTAGTTCCGCCACTGCTTTCCAGGCATTTCCCATTGAGGTCTATGGGATCAAAAAGCACTGTAATCTGCCCAAATGTAGTTCATGTACTTTTTCCAGTGACAGGCGTCAATGTCAGTGTCTTCTGCTTATTCTGACAGGCGCAGCGGCAGGAATCCAGCAGATATGTGACATATATTGTGTAGAATGTGAGGATCCAGTTTTTCTTTACAAATGGAAAGCTTTAATTCGGTAACTATATCTTCCTTTATCTGAACTGGCAGATATGCAGCTAGAAGTCAGAGATGTGATGGGTTATGGACTTGTTTGTATAAGCAAAACTGTCATGTATTATCAAATTGTTATTATGGCTTCACACGCATGTACCTAAAGGCATATTGTACTGTGATGCCATTAAAAGAGAGCAAAAGCCAAACTTTTTGCTTTAGTCCTCTTTTGCCTCACAGGGGTACATTTACTAATGTATCCGGTGACCCAACATCAGCATCTAGTGGGCTACTGACCATATATGCTGTATGGTGGCAGCACAGAGTCTCTATGCAGCTGGAAAGGACCTGACAATATTGTCAGGATCCACCCCACTGCCTGATTGACAGCCGGCTCTGCCTCTCTAAAGCCAGAGCCTGCTGTGCCTGCCCCCTCCCCTGTCTGTCCCTCCAATGAGAGAGGGGAGGGGGGAATCCCTGCTTGGCGCAGTGACTGAAAGTCACAACTCTCTGCAGGGAGAAGACCTTGAGCTGAGCAATCAGTGGTTTGTGATATTTCAGTTCTCGATCTGTAGAGTCGGCATGTGACACCTGCAGTGTCACATGCCGGCTCTAAGTATTGGGAAGACCACATTTTACTTTCACAATACTTCTTCTTTAAATTTGTAATTTAAAGGGTAAGTTCACCTTTTCACAAAACGTGAAAAAATGAACTTACCCAAAGCACCCCCCCTCCCCTTAGCGCCCACTACACTTTGCCATGTGATGCCGCCACCAGCCAGTGTACTGGTCTGTACTAGACATGTGCGATTCGTTTGGTACCGAAACGAAATTCGGACGAAATTTCCGAGATTCGGATGTATCTGAATTCCGAATAACAGCTAAAACGAATGCAAAAGAATCCGAATTCCCGATTTCCGAAATTTCGTCCGAATTTCGTTAGCGGTAGTCCGGTCGAATTTTTTTTTTGGGCGAATTTTCGGTTTTTAGCGGTAGTCTGGTCGAAATTTCGTTTTTGGAAATGTGACATTTTGACATTAATGCTTTTTTCAGATGACACCTCGGCTCACAGACCTGAATAGCATTCGGAAACTCCGAGCCGTGACGTCATGGCTGCCTCTGCCCATCTGTTTATTTTCGGGCTGAATGTCATTTTGCAGTGAGTTTTCATCGGGTTCGGATGGGCGTCGTGCGGCGGGACTTTTTTTTATTGCGGCGGGTCGGCGGTGGTCCTGCACCGTGATTGACACTGGATTACATCGATGGAGCCATTTTTTTTGTTAAACTAAAGGAATAGTCAAAAATTGACTCTGTTTTTTTTTCAATTAAAGGATTTTATTAAAAGTCTGGGCTTTTTACTAACTATTTGATGTAACCCTTTAGTGAATGGGTAGTGGTACAAGTACCCCTTACTCATTCACAAGGGGGGGGCGGCATCTGGGTGCCCCCTTATTTAAAGAGGTACCCCGATGCAAATAAGCCCCCTTGCCCGCAGACCCCAACAACCACCAGGTCAAGGTTGCGGGGAAGAGGCCCTTGTCCCCATCGGCATGGGGGCACCCTTCCAATGCCAAGGGCATGTGGCCTGGTAAGGCGCAGGGAGTTCGTCCAAAAAACAAAATTTCAACCAGACTACCGCTAACAAATTTCGTCCGAATCCGAATTCCGAAACAAATTTAATTTCGGACCCAAATCCGAAAAACGAAATACTGCAAAATCCGAATCAAAATGAAACAAAACTAAACTAATTTTTTGCTGGTGCACATGTCTAGTCTGTACAGGGTGCACTGTACTTCATAGCCCTGCAGTCTGTAATCATCATAATGAACAGAAATGGTGAGCACCCATTGGTCAGCGTGGCCACGTGATTGCACTGACCAATGAGATTCCTTACTGAGCTGGGGACTAGGTCCTGGAAGTAAGAAGTGCTTTTTATTGGTCAGTGTGGTCTTGTGACTGTGCCGACTTGTGAGCGTTCGCCATTTTTCAGGCATTACTTATCCAGCGCTGCAATGGTTAACTGCTCATATTTCTCTAGGGGCGGAGAAAAGAAGATACAGTCACCTGATCCTCAGTCCTGCAGAGGTCAGCACTCGGCTCTCCCCCTCCATTCCGGCTCTGGTATGTCTCTCAGCAGAGACTGGCCTAGCAGCCAAGTGGGGTCAAGGAATCTCACACTCATACAGGGCCAATTTACATAGGAGCCAATAACCTTCCAGCATGTCTTTGGAGTGAGGGTGAAAACTGGAGAACCGAGAGGAAACTGACCGTGATTTGAGCCAGGGACCAGGAAGCCCCAGTGCTGCAAGGCAGAAGTGCTAACCACTGTGCTAGGGTTAACTTTTCACACCCATGGAGTTCCTCTTTAAGGCAGAATAGAGTGAAGAGTAGACTTTCCTGGATGACCTTAGTGATAAATGTGACCCGGAGTCACCCCGTAACATACAGAGACATATCTGAGTACCTGAGGTCACGTCTGGGAGGAGTTGTGAAAATAGCAGACATAAGTAAAGCAAATATGTCAGATTCTGAATCTATTACTTCAGCTTCATTTTGAACCCAGTTTTTTGGTCATTCCCTGCCAGTTGGCAGGATTCGGTGAGCTTTGCACGTATTTGATGAAAAGAAGGCGAGAGTTCTGCGTTTTTTGGCTTGGGTTTTGGTGGTATCACAAATGAGCTACAAGTATGTGAGGAAGATTTGTGAAGTGAACCGGCACAGATTGATATGTTTCCATTGCCGGCACGAAACGTAGTCACTTGTGTTTGACATTTCACATGTGTTACGCTCGTAAACGGAAACCCGATGTTTCTATATATCAAACATATTGGATTGTAAAGGGCGTCTGGCAGAAACTCATTGAGTGATAGATGGGATGACACGGCATTCTGATGTCTGATTCTCAAGTTATTAGAAGTCGATGAGGCTAATAAAATGTTCAAGATGACTAAACTGCCTGAACTAATCTTATTTTTATTTCATCGGACTGTTTCATTTTCCGGGGTAACACACTCTCCTTAAAGCGGACCTTTACACTCAAAAATCAAATTCTACAAATGCATCCCTCTATGTATGATGACTTATAACAACATAGACATGTCAGGTGTAAAATGCTGTGATTGTGAAATACTTACACTTGCAGAGCATTCACTTCCTGCTTTGAAAGTGCAAAATGACTTCAGTTTGGCAAAGCAATGCACACTGGGTTTGCCTTGTCATCAGCAGAGCATTGCTGGGAAATCTGACGAGATCTCAGGGAAAGGCATTTTCCTCCCCGGAGATGATGTGCATGGTCATATGTCCTAGTCACATGACTAGTCACATGTGCCAGAAATCCAGGAAGAAAAAGGAGAGCTAGTAATCTGCCCACAGTACACATGGCCACAGCCAGAAGACTGGGGAAGAAAAGAGAAATAAGGTATGCAAAGAATTAGGGAAGCACCGATACTGAGTATTTGGGCGACTACTCGTACTCACCCAAATGCTCAGATACATAGCCCGATACTTGAGCTCCTGGTATCAGGAAGCCGGGCAGCGAGTCATTACACACTGCCCGACTTCCTGATTGTCCGGGAAGCCGGCTCCATGTGCGTGGAGCCGGCTTCTCGGCCAATAAGGAAACTGGGCAGCATATAATGACTTGCTGCCCGGCTTCCTGGGTGGTCGGAAAGCTGGCTCAATGCTCCCACGTCACCTTGTGATGAGAGAACATGGAGCCGGCTTCCCAGCCAATCAGGAAGCCAGGCTTTCTAAATTATCCAGAAAGCCGGCTCTATGCTTTCTCGTCAACTAGTGACGAGAAGCATGGAGATGGCTTCCCTGCTAATCGGGAAGCAGGGTGGTGAGTCTTTACACCCCACCTGGCTTCCTTAATGGGACTTCCGGTATCAGTATTCGGTATCGGCGAGTACCAGGAAAAAATATCGGTACTCGATATCGGAAAAACGGTATTAGTGCATCCCTACAAAGAATGCAAAGCCTGCAATTATCTAGAAGTATGTGTTTGTAGATTGCCATTACTAAACATTTCTAAAGGTGTGTTTGTTGTTATTTTAAAGATATGGGTAACGGTCCGCTTCAAAGTGTATGTCTGGGCATACCCTTAAAGGGTAAGTCCACTTTCTTTCAAAATGTGAAAAAATGAACTTACCCACATCAGTCCATCATATCTCCCTGCTCCGGCTGTTTATACCTTTACTCTGCAAGCCCTAATCCCTGCCGGCAGACATTGTACACTGCACACCCCACTGCAGCCCCGCAGTTAGTATTAGGCATAATACCTAATAAATGCCTAATGACCACTCTGACCAGTCAGAAGTGCTTCTAACCCAGGGACCAGGTCACGGAAGTAAGGAGCTTATCATTGGCCAGCATGGTCATGTGATCATGCTGATTAATCAGCACTTACCATTTGCAGGAATCATGGTAACTGCTGGGCTGCAGTGCAGCGTATAAGTGGTGTTGGTAAGTTCATTTTCTTACATTTTGCAAAAACGTGGACCTACCCTTTAAAGGAGTTGTAAAGTCCCAGCATATCCTCTCCTGTTGTCACATCAGCATTGTAATAGGAATACATACTAGAGTTGTTTTTAAAAATGCAATCAAAGCTTACTTGAATGAGTGTTGCCTTCCGTCCGCCCATCACTTTCACCAATTACCTGGATTTCCAGTGTGCTTTGCGTCTCTTTCCCTGCTGCTTAATGTGATGCAAGCTTGATTTCTCTAGACTACATAGCCCATCAGGCATTGCTTCCAGCAAGCAGTGATAATGTTACATTGTTCAGATGTTGAGTTGTAGTTCAGAAGGCAGGCTCTGAACACTAGGGATGAGCTTCGCGTTCGAGTCGAACCTATGTTCGACTCGAACATAGCATGTTCGAGCGTTCGCCGAACACCGAACATTATGGGATGTCCGCGGTCTGTTCGACCGCGGCACATCCCACAATGCACTGCGCCGTCCGAAGCGGTAATTGGCTACAGTCCTGCACCTGACCGCAGGTCAGGTGCAAGACTGTGCCAATCAGGGCTCAGTACAAATATAGAGCCATGATTGGGCAGAGTCACGATGACTCTGCCCAATCATGTCTCACAGCTAAGTCCCTGCAGCACACTATATAAGGCTGCTGACACCGCGGCCCTGTGTAGTGTGTTGAAGGAGATTGAGAGCAATATAACAAGCGAGCAATACAGCAATACAGCAATACAGCAATACAGATATACAGCAATACA
>NW_017306418.1:0-1786 GCF_000935625.1 Nanorana parkeri
TACTACATATAGAGTGCACTGAACAATAGATTTACAATTAAGGCCGTGACACACTGCGGGCGAAGCCGTGCAGAGCGAAGCAAAGCTATCCGACACGGAGCTTTGCGTGCAGTGTGTGAGCTGAGTGCCGTCAGATGATTGACAGCACCTTCAGGCAATCGGCTCGTCCGTAACAACCTGGCAGCTGTCGCATCGCGACGCGCTGGTTTATACGCGCGAGCCGATTGGCTGAAGTTGAAATTGTTCATCTCGGCACGCTCAGCTCCGCAAGCTCTCGCAAGCTGAGGTGCCGAGCAGAAAATTACATGACACACTGCTCGCAAAGGCAGCGCGCCCCCGCTTCACGTGCAGTGTGTCAACGCCTTTATCCTCTGCTAATATGAATGGGTTAAATGATCCGTAGTACATGATATGTAGCCCTGTACCCCCTTTTCCACTTACAGAGCTAGGCTATTGTTTTTCTTTTAAATAAATATTCATGTAATTTTATTGGTATCTATCTTCATTTTGTACATTTACCAGTAGCTGCCTCATTTCCCACCCTCGGCTTATACTCGAGTCAATATTTTTTACCAGTTTTTTGTGGTAAAATTAGGTACCTCGGCTTATATTCGGGACGGCTTATACTCGAGTATATACGGTAGTCTTTTTTCTCCTTTCTCTTTTATTGATGTCCTTCATGGTGTGTATTCTGCAGACCTTATTCCCTCCTGTACATGTTCTGGCTCTATTTCTGTGTCAACTGAAGTGTAATGCTTATTTTATTACCTTTAAGAGGTTGCCTGCTGTTCCTTTAAGGCCCCATTCACACTTGAGTTGAGTGTCTTTCAGGCCTTTTTTGGGCCTGGCATTTTTGCAAGCGTTTCAGGCTTGAGAGTTTTATTTTATTTTTAATCAATGCAAAGCTAGTTCCTAGGCATAAAAAAAAACACTTTTAAAATGTGTGATACTTGCGTTTTTGAATGTTTTTGAACCTTTTTGTGTGTTTTTCAGGTGCTCCCTTTGAATTATATTGAGACCAACATGATTGAAAATGAAAAAGAGAAGCTGATTGGTTGCTATGCACAGCTGCTCCAGTTTTTGTCTGCTCCAGTTTTGATCAATTCCCCTCAATGTGTTTCTTACTGTTGAGCACTATACCAGTTAGGCAGTGGCGGAACTACCGCCGGTGCAGGCAGTGTCGGGGCACCGGGGCCTGAGGCTGTGGGGGGCCCAGTGGGGTCCGGTCCTGGGCACCCCCACAGCCTCAGTGCGGTCCGGTCCTGCATATATAGCAGTGCAGAACACTGGGGCCCCGCACTGCCGACGGGCTTCACAGTGAGGGGGCGGGTCCTGTGACTCACCTCCCCTCCCGGCCGCGTCCATAGTAACAGGCGGCGGGAGGGGAGTCACAGGAGGTGTGTGTGTCACAAGCCCGCCCCCTGCAGTGCACACATCGAAACTCCCTGGCTGGGTAAGTCCGAGCGCCGGGGGGTTACCGCCAAAAACTGGGCGGGATTACATTGAAACGTGTGACCACGTCACCGGTCACACATTTTAACGTAGTCACAACTTTTGATAGAACACCGCCATCAGAGGGGTGTAGCCGGTACCCATGTGAGAGGTCTGGGGGGGGCCTCTTACATAGGTATCAACTGTACCGAGGCGGCATCCCGACGACCAGACCAGCCCACCTGGGACCCTGCAGAGCCCACCATAGAGAGTCTGAGGTGGGCTGTACAGGATCTATGGTGTGCTCTGCAGGGTCTCAGGTAAGTCCAGCTTGCTACTGCAACATTAGGGGGGG
>NW_017306418.1:1882-28330 GCF_000935625.1 Nanorana parkeri
GTTACCCCCCCCCCCCCCCCCCCCCCCCCCATCTGGGTAGGGGGGCCCAAGATAAAATCTTGCACCAGGGTCCTTTGGTTATTAGTTCCGCCACTGCAGTTAGGTATTTGAGCTACAAAACCTTCAGGTGTGAATGGTCTATAAAACTACAGAAGCAAATAAATAAAAACTGAAATTTGTGAAAATCTCCATAAATGCAGTCAAGTCTCGATTTAAAATCAACTTGACTTTAAATCGGACCTTGTAATACAATGAAAGGTCTGCTTATATTATCTGGGCCCCTTCACCCTGTAATCATCACTAGCTTTTAGCACATACAAAAGGTACCTGTAAAGGAAAAGGTTAGATTTATACTTGCCTTCGCCTTCGCATCTCTTCCCAGGAAGATTCCTGGGAGATGAAGAGCAGGCCAAATATCATGAGACTCTTGATGATGATTCTCGTTTATTAGGCAGACTTAGGGCTGATCTACATTTGTTCTACAGCTAGGATAACTTTGTTGCACAAATAACAACACAATTGAATATTGAACAAGTATTGACAGTTAAAAATTTTCTTTGGTGTACGTCACCATAGTCACCCTATACTTACACATGTTATGTCCGAATGACTGCTTTATTTAGAGCTGGTGCATACTTAAAATAAAACCTGGCGATCCTGCCATAATGGTTCCTGTGCAGGCACATCCTGTTATAGGGTGAAAACGTTTTATCCTGGTCTCTCAATTGTGTTCCTGTGTTGTCACCCTGTCACACAGGCTTCTGATGGAGAATACGAGTGGTCGTTTCAATACACATTACCCAGGCATGATCCAAGTTGTCAGGCAGGAAACCCATCTTGAGAAATCCCATGCAGCCATCACTGGAGTGCATGTATGTGGAAATAGGGAAATAGCTACAAAGAAACAGGGGACCAGCAGTACTGATAGAAGATACAGGTGACCAGCAGTACTGATATGTGACAAAGGAGAGGAAAATAACCTCCCCAAAAACATGGCAATTGTTTTTGCTGCTCATTGCTTCATGGTCATTAATTTGGGTTTACATTTACTTTAAACCCAGCCCAGGTTACAGGTTGAGCATATATCTCCTATCGCAAGTTTCCTTATACTCTAATCTGCTATGGTTGCCAAAATGCTTATTTTCTGAATGACCCTGAAAATAATCCTGGCAAATGGAGGAAATTAGGGTCATTCATTTTTTCAATCCTGTTCTCTGTGGTTGTAGGTTTTGGTTATGTGTTTAGATGAAGCAATGAGATCTTGAGGAATGCTGAATTAAGTTTTACTTGCTTCGGAGAATATTACATCTGTGTATACAGCATTGTGCAGGAAACATATACAGTAAATATGAAAACTTCCTGTGTATCATAGATAAGCATGCATATAGAAAACTAACATTGCACTACAGCGCCATCTACAGCTCAAAAGACCAATTATCAGTATATGCTGGTGCATTTCCAACAGTAGGAGGATGCACAGAAACATGTGAGAAAGCATACAATCCCACCACAAGCACTGTAAAAAATGGCAGATTAATATGGCTGTAGGGCCTTATTCACACGGGGGATGTTGCCCTGTACATCGTGAAGGGCCAGTTGTTTATGTGCCCGTTAAGAAGCATGCAGGCAGTTCATGTAACTCTATGTAGACACAGGAGCTGTGCGCCCTCACAGCTGCACACAGACAGTGTATGTCATCGGGTGCAGACATGAGGGATCGAGGTCCGTACACTATCTGTATGCGGGTGTCAAAATAGATTTCCATGAGGTGCCCACACACTTCTTCCCAGAGCTCCGGAGACATCAACAACCAGCCCTTCACGCTGTACTGCCAACACTCCTTAAGGATTATGGAGTATATAAATAGAATAGAATACACAATCGTGTGCAGGTGACGTAAATAAACAGGAATTGACTTTATATATGACTGGATAACTGAAGTGAATACACGCACAAGGCATTGTGTGAAGATTCTCAACTTGTTTAGTAAATCTGCCTTCCTATATCCATCTTCTCTGTAGTTTGATTTACTACTGTGTTGTGAATGATCTCAATAGCAGATGATACATTTATACACACATACACACATCAAAATGAGTCAAAGGGGCATATACCCCCTTCTTCTTCCCTAGCAAAATTAAGCTCTAAAACGCATGCTGGGCTTTTCCTTTAAAAAGCACACAATGCTTTGCCAAATGTGTGTCATTTAGTCACCATGTACTAAATTTAAAGAAGAACTCAATTTTTTTTAAATTAACCCTTGCAGTGGGGCTACCCCCCGCACTGCAAGGGTTAAGTGCTTGTTTGTATCTAGGTGCTAAAATAAAAAAATATATACTCACCCGAAGCTCCAAGCCGGTCAGCTGTCACGGCGCTCCCTCCAGTCTGTCTTCCCCTCCCTGCAGTATTGTAATCTTCCTCAGTGTCCTCACATCTATACACTGTGTATAGACATTGATGATTTACAGGACCTTAGACTGCTGCAGAGGAGGGGGAGAGATGTTGGAAGGACAGGTCTAAGCCGGCTCAAAGCTTTGGGTGAGTATATCTTTAGTTTTTTTTTCTAACCTAGACACAAATGAGCAGTTAACGCTTACAGTGCGTGGGTAGCCCCACTTCAAGTGTTAATAGCATTTTTCCTGGCGCTCATCTTTACATGTTTCAAATACAGACACACGCAATGAAATAAATAATAAAACATCCATTAAAAAATGAAATGCAATTGGCCATAACCATTACAGTTCCGTTTTCAGTTTACCTAATTGCCCCCCTTTAGCCCAGCTTCGAAGTTTCCTACATAGCAGTAGTGCTTCACTGGTTTTACATGTTGGGATTGTTAGATGAATTGTGGGAAAGCAAAAGGAAATGAAGAGAGGTGAGCGAGGGCTTACTACTTCTACTGTACTTACTATTTCAAACAATATAATAGCATAACATTTCTAAATTCTTCTTGACTTGAGAAGCAATATAGAATGAGTTAGCTGCATCTTAGTACACGCCTGGATAATATCTTACGCACACACTTGGCTTAAGTCCTGTCATGTCTCCTATCACTCTGCCCACCAGGACATCCCTTTGTATACAGTTATTGCGGATTCCATTAGACTGTACATTGAACAGGTGCCGTTTATTTTAACTAGCACACCTCATTTGCTTTCCACCTTAAATTTCCACCTAGTGCCAAAATAATAACAGAAAAAAAAACATCCAGTTAAAATCACTACAAATTTGATATAAAGGTTTTTCCTACTTCCTCAAAGAACAATCTGCATTTGGCTTTGTGATAGGGCAGATGAGGATCATTAAATAAAAGAGCTCTTGGAGAAGTGAAACTGAAGGATAAACGGATAACTGAGGGTTGTTATCCCCCTGGACAGTCCAAGCTCCTGCTGATATTTACTGCCCACAACTGTGTCGGAATGCCGGGGCATGGGATGGAACCTTCTTCCAGTGTAATCATCTGCGCAAACCTAACACACAAGCAGGAATACTGGTAGCCTTTCATGGCCTCTTGGACAAGTCATTCTGGACTCTACAAGCAAGAATGTGATTCGCTAAGACCCGCTTGATGGAAGTGTTCCAAGGAGAGAGAAAAAGGCCCTGGCATGTGTGAATGAGTGAGAATGATGGCGGTAGCAAAATAAACGAGACCCCCCCCATCCTTATCCCTAACTCCCTATCCAAATTCCCTCTCTACATTCCTTTATTGTAATTAGAATTTATGTATATGCCTATTTGTAAATAAACCCAACTAGACATGTGCAGAGGCTAAAAATTTGTTTCGTTTCGTTTAGTTTTGGTTTTCGTTTATTTAGTTTTTCGGAATTCGGATCCTATATGTGTTTCGTTTCGGGAATCGTATTCGGATTTGATTCGGAATTCGTGTCGGATTCGGAATTCAGATTCGGAATTCGGACGAATTCACGAAAATTCAACTTGAGGTGGGGTAGCAGAATTGGCACATTTGTCATTTCTGGTTGCTGTGCTCTAGTCTTTACTATTAAAGGGGCATTAAAATCCTTTTCTTAATTTGTTTTTATTCGTTTAAATGTTAACAGTGCACGCACAGGATTTGGACGAAATTCGTTCCAAATCTGAAGTTTCGGATTTGAATGCTTTTGGATGATTTCGGATATGTTATATTTTGGAAATTCGGATGCTCTGAATCTACGAATTTCCGAAATTTCGTCCAAATTTCGATTCGGAACGAAACGAATCGCACATGTCTAAATCCAACCCTTATACTGCAGTGAGGAGAGACTCGGTGCCGGAGGACGGAACCAGAGGAGAGAGGTAAGTGCAGGGGGGAGGGGATACTTTTTACATGTCATCTCGGCGACATCGCCGAGTTCACATGTAAACGGACAATCGGCTGCCTCACTCTACATTTAGTCCTGCTTGTACAAATGCCTCACCCGGCACCAAACGCACTGCCCGTCACTGCAAGGTACCCCAAAACAGAACGCATTCAACAAATGGTTTGCGGGAGCAAGCATCATTATTATTATTATTATTATACAGTATTTATATAGTGCCAACAGTTTGCGCAGCGCCTTGCAAAATAAGGAAGACAGTACAATCACAATACAATTCAAGACAAGATGGTAAGGAGGGCCCTGCCCTTGAGGGCTCACAATCTAAATGGAGGGGCAAGTGATACATGAGGAGGTAGCTGTATTGTGGCCTGAATAGGGTTGCCACCCTTTCTTCAAGTGAAACCCAAACACTCAAGTGACATGCAGACATTTTTTTTGGGAGAATGAGTGGTGGCTTATTCATATGTAAATAGTGCTGCCCATTTATATGTTAATATCACAGTTGAGACTATTTTCAGTGGGGGGGTGGGGCGGGCAGTAGCCCCTATCTTAATTTTGGTTGCTGCTGAAACACTGCTGGAAAGAAGAAGATGTTCGGATCAAGAGGCATCACTTATAGTAATCCTTACACTAGCATTGGAGGGGGGTGGGGGGGGGTTTCCTTTAATGTCACTTTAAGGATCCATGCCATGTGCTTTAGATGTTGCGCATTCACAGAGCAATTCACCAGAGAATACAAGGCTACAGTTAAGTGCTCGGAATGTGTCAGTGACATTCATTCTACATCCACCGAAGATCTTACATCCACTATAGACTCGGAGAGCCATGAACAGTAACCTCCAACGATTATATCAAAATGCAGTGAGCTACGTCACAAAGGAAGTTCAGAAAAAACAGTGCTAAAATACAAATACAGTACTGTATGTCCGATGAAAGCTTTTCCTCAGGCACAACTGGGGAAAGCTGTCAGGATGCATGCTGTTTTAGACAACCAAAGCAGTCGTTCATTAGCCAGTTCATAGTTTTTCAATATGTTTGAGGTAAGGGGAGAAGTTCTAGTCTACTCTTTGCAAACATGCGCTGGAGTAGAGAGCAGAAGAAAGCAGTAGAAACTGTAGCAATAGTTGCTCCACCACCATGTTTGTTATTCATGCATCAAAGATACAGAAGAGATTATTCTGCCTGCACTTATCGAGTACAACTAAATACCAAACAACAGACATGGGATTGTATGCCCTAGAAACAAAACAAATTTCTCAAACATTACTATTAACCCTTAAATCTATATATACAATTGTAAATAACTGACTCCACAATAGAATATGGGTAAAATAAGGCCGCGGCCCCTTTATTAGGTTTTTATATTAAGATAACTTTATTAACCGTTTAAAAACTTTAACCATAACAACCAAAATTGACAGTCCAATAATAATGCTCAGTCACAAGACTCGAGAAAAAGTCCATGAAAAGTACTACTCACCAGATCACTACTTCCTGTCCACCCACAAAGTGGATGACATTAACCAAAAAAAGATGACCACGACAAGTACCAGAATCCGGGAGGACACCCTACGTTTCTGCGCGGTGACAGCCTCAGCTACTAGTTAGAACCCTCTTAAGCAACCCACCCATAAGGGACCTTGCAAACACATCAATCATTTGCCATGTAACAGATAGATAGATAGATAGATAGATAGATAGATAGATAGATAGATAGATAGATAGATAATAGATAGATAGATAATTAGATAGATTTTATTTAACTTTAGACATCATGTAAATACGGAGAAGCAGTGTAGCTGGAATGTGATGAGTGATATGTTATTTCTAGAAAAACGTAATGGGTGAAGGTGGTCTCGCTACTGGAAAGCAGTGACTAGTATTTTTGTTATTCTTGTTATTCTTGACCCAGAACATCAGACAAGAAAATAAATAAAACCCCAGGATGACTTAGCTGGTGGTTCATTGACTGTCGTCAATATCTGTTTCATAACTCATTGGAGTAACCAGGCAGCCTCACCTTGTGTTAAGTACTCACCGTGCTTTATTAGTGAATTGAGACCAATCAAAGTATTTGTATATACTGTAGATAGATAGATAGATAGATAGATAGATAGATAGATAGATAGATAGATAGTCTGTATATAAATATATATATACACTGAGTGGCCAGATTATTATGACCACCTGATGTTTGTAGGCAAATTAGCTATAATTTTGCGCTGAAGTTGCTAGAGGGCCAGACCATTATAAATAGGGAAGCAGGTTGTTTGCCACGACAGTAGAAGTGATTTTTCTGAAGATACGGGGAAACAACGCGATTTAACAGCCTTTGAACGTGGGATGATTGTTGGCGCTCGGAGCCATGGAGCGAGTATCAGCAAAACAGCAGAATTTGTTAAATGTTCAAGAGCAGCTGTTGTTAAAGTGTTTAAAGACTGGACTGTCAGCCGAAAATCTGGGTCTGAACGTGCGAATTGTGGCCGTCAGCGACTAGTCAATGTTGGGGCAGAACGGAGAGTGGCAAGACTGGTACAAGACAACAGAAAGGCAACAGTGCAGTGTCAGATTCCTCGCATCACCTTTCAACATCTCGTGGAGTCACGAGGCGGCCCAACGAAGAGCTGATGAGGTGGTCATAATAATCTGGCCACTCAGTGTATATATATAGATATATATGTATATATATCTATATATATATACATATATATGTTTGTTATGTGTTCCCATTCACACAGCATACTGAAAAATTATTTTTAGAAAAATATTTCTTACCTTGTAGATGTTTTGTTGCAGCAGGCAATCTGAATTGCCTGCTGCAACAAAACAGGTTTTTTCTCAGCCCCTGTACAGTGACCTGTCCTTATAGAAAGACTTAGAACTAAAATGTTGTGTTTCTCTCAATAAAGTCGTTAACATACAATGCTGAAGCCAGAGTTGTAACCATTTGACCCTTTGTTATGACAGGTAGTGTTTAAATCTACTTTACAAATTACAATGGACAAACTCACAGCCCCGCATTACAAAGAAGAAGATGCAAGAAGAAATGTTAACCCTTAAGAAGTGTACTTTGCCCGGTTTTTAAGGGGATAAAACATGAGGAAATGTGTATGCATTGCAAAGATGTACTGCATAGGTTTTTTTTTTAGTTCTAAATTTTTGCTCCCACATGTTAAAGTCTGAATTTTTGGCTAGAAAACTGCTTAAAACTCAAACAATTATATCTTTTCTGAAAGCAGAGGCCCTGTAGAATAAAAAAAATGCTAGCTGCATTTTTGTAAGTCACACAATATTTGCGCAAATATTTACTAAATTCATATTTATAGGAAAAAATATATTAAAATAATGTAATCCACACAAACAGAATATAATACCCAATTTCTTGGTAAAATGTATAATGGTAATAAATGAGACGGGGTTGAGTCAGATAAATAGATACCAAACATGTCAAACATCAAAATTGCATACAGGAAAAAGCAAAAAACTACAAACTACAAAACTACTAAAGGGTGGGTGGGAATGTGGGCGGGACATTAGCGAGGAGGGGAGGAGCTGTGAGGGAGTAGTGTAAAAAAACAGTGTACCAGTTTCTGATCACAGTGCTGCTGCATGTATACAATGAAGACATTAGGAAAGCAGAATGAAATGAGGATAAAGGCATACAGGAAATGTATGTGAATGTGGTTCTCAGCATTTTTTTTACATTTTTATGGGGATTAAATGGACATAGAAATGTAAAGTTATAAAGCTAGAGGGTGAGAGATGTTAAAATAACATGCTGAAGCAAATATGAAATGTTTGTTTTATGACTTAGTAATGCTTTAAGTAAACAAGGAGCCACACAGGGATGACCTAATTCAGCTGTTGTAGAACTACAAGTGCCATAAGGCATTTGAAGACTCTGACAGTCACAGGTATGACTCCCAGAGGCAGCAGCATGATGGGATTTTGTAGTTTCGGCACCGCTGGAGCGCCAAGGCTGCTTACCGTCGACCTGATGTACATAATCCCAGTTGATTAGGAACATTTGTATAACATCTCCATTTTTGTAATTGGTGCTGCTCACGACCATATAATACTAGGTGAACTTTCGCTATGTGCATTTTGCATTCTGCTTAGTCTACAGAAACCTGGAGAGTTGCTGGTAAGGGTTTTTGCATGATTAATGACTACATTTTTCATAGGTGTCTGATCTCTGCTAAGTGTAGACGGCACCCACATTCAACACCAAACTCAGTATAATGTTCACATGGAGAAAGGGCTATTCTAGGTGAAATGATTGTTTTCAATTATCACCAGGGAGAGAGAAGTGGAAACTGCTTTCTGTTTTGGAAGGCTCCCATCTCATCTCAGAAAGCACCTGAAGACGGCCCCCTGGTATCCAGAGACTTAAAGAAGAACTTTGGGCAAAATGTTTTTAACCCTTGCATTGGGGCTACCCCTGCACTGCAAAGGTTAAGTGCTCGTTTTCGTCAAGGGACAAAAGTAGCAACGTTATACTTACCTGAACCTCGGAGGCTGCTGACTTAGACCAGTCCCTCCAGCCTCTCTCCCCCTCCGCAATCAGCGCTGAAATGTCCCTCGGCATACTCACATCTGGTACACACTGTATTGGAAGTGATGACTCACAGGACCTTAGACTGCTGGAGTGGAGGAGGAGAGACGCTTCAGGGACCAGTCAAACAGACAGCTGGCTGAGCCTTTCCTACAGTCAGGAGGGATTTGTAGTTTCAACACCACTGGAGTCCTAAGGTTGCTTACCCCTGACCCAATATTGGGTCATTATATTATTATTATTATTATTATTTTTATCTGGGATCTTGAATACCAGAAAGAGGATTACAGTCCTATATGAAGATGGTACCTGTGCCAACATGTAATGACAGCCCAAAAGACACCAAACAGAAAACAAGTCTCTGGTTGTTCTCCAAGGAATTGACATTGGCTCCCGAGGTAGCACTGTCACCAAACTGTTCCAAACAGTATGAGGGTTATTCACTAAGCTGCCGAAGGGCGCCGTGTGAATAACCAACCCGAAGTGAAGTGAGACGAATGCTGTTTGGCTATTCACTTCAGCCTTGTATGGCTGATTTCAGCTGTACACCTACTGAAATCAGCCGTACATCGGCTTGCTGCGGCTGGATTCAGGTCGGCCGAACAAGCTCAGCCTTTTCGGTCGACCCGAAGTGCAGAAGGAGTTCGACTCAGCCGATCCAGTATTTGGATCGGCTGAGCCAAACCTCCGGCAGTCTACTCGCTGCTGTTCGGCCTATTCCCATAGGGGCCGAACAGCAGCGAGTGAATAGCCGAATGCGCTTAAGTAAATTTTTGTGCACAAAAACACAATATAATATGACTGCTGATTTGCTGGAAGTGATAAAGTGCTGCTTCTGTCTTTATTCAGCGGGTAGGAGATCAGCAAATGGATGTTCGCTGGTCTCTTTCCCTGCTGCTTGCCAACATACTTGATGCAAGTCCTGGGCCCACAGGATGGGCAGCAAGTCGGGGAAGCAAGGTCGGAGGGTATTGGCTGGGGTGGGAAAAGTTTACCGAGCAATGGAAGCTATCTGGCAGCAGCTCAAAAAGCTGGCTGTCTGTTTACAGTGGTCTGCAGCCAGCACTGTAAGGGATACGGCACTGGCAGTGAAAGGGTTAAGAGACGCAAACAAGATTGTGGTGATTGTTGGTTATGTGTTTAGATGAAGCCCTGAGACCTTGAGCAATGCTGAATTAAGTTTTACTTGATTAGGAGAACATTACATGTATGTAAACAGCATTGTGGAGGAAACATATATACAGAAAGAACTTCCTGTGTATCATCGACAAGCATGCATACAGAAACCAACGCTGCACCACAGCGCCATCTACAGCTCAAAAGACATAACAGTATGTGCTGTTGTATTTTCAACAGTGATGTGGTGGGATAGGAATCTCCTAAATCAATCCCCTATGAGTGTCTGTGGGTTTTGAAACATTACAAAAATATATTGATATTGAAGTCAAAATGTTTCATCTTGTTTCAAATGCTAATTACCTACAATGGAAGCTGCTCCTTGATTTTAAAAAGTTGTAGTTTCCTTTAGAATCAGCTGGTGCCCTGAGCACTGGGCCTAATATCCTCTTTTAGAGTGGCTCACTTTCCTTTGCAGGGTCCTACGGAGCCACCCTTGTGTGTGCTACTAAGAAGCCACCCTAAAGCAGGATTTTAGAGCCCGTAGTCAGGAGACCAGCTGATTCTGCCGGGAACAGAAACCTTCAAACATCAAGGAACATCATCCATTGTAAGTGATTTCATCAGCATTTGAAATAGCTTAAAAACCTTTTGACTTTAATATCACTTTAATTATAAAAGGATGTGGTGTCTAGATATTGGTCAAGCAAAACAAACGACATGCTGGTTTGTGAGTGTGCCATGATGCCTTTCTACTGTTTTACTGTTCAAAGCCCATTTCGTGTGCACCTTACTGTATAACTGGTGACAAGTTGTTGAGTGCGTTTGTCGTTTGTTTTGCTTGACCGATTTGGTGCAGCGACGCATGGGGTTTCTCAGCTGCCATTGGGATGTGCGGGATCCCTTGTGTGTTTCTGTGCTTTTAAGGAGGCTGGGCGTCCTCCTGACAAACCTGCACCCAATTTGAAATCTTCTGCCCCCATGTGCTCCAAGATGGAGACTCTCATAGTTTAGAGTTAGGACCGCACTATAAGAGGTGCCTTGGCGCGGCAGTGCGGCTTTCACATCCTCTGCAGAAGACGTGTATCCAAACCTCTGTTATTATCCTTAGTGGTGAGATAAGTTGTTTTACATGCTGGTTTGTGAGTGTGCCATGATGCCTTTCTACTGTTTTAGTGTCTAGATATTGTTCTTTGATACACCCACATTGTAATTCTTAAAGCATTATATATGAATTGTAACAGGCGAAAATAAGAGGCAACTTTCTTTCCTGTGGTTGAAGGACAAGTGCAGATAAAGAAACATTTGGAGAAAGTAAAAAAGTAAAAAAGTACCATTAATAAAAGAAGTAATCCGTATCACTTTAATCTCAAATTGATAAAATTAGACAAACAACCTCCTGTCAAAAATTCTGTAATTTTTATTACACAATCCTCCCAAATAGTCCATTTAAGTCCCCCTTTCCAGCTCTGAACTCCAGTGTTTTATGTTAAACAACTGTAAAAGCAAGTGTTACATTTTTGTGTGGGTGCCAATGGCTGCTAGAAGTGAAGAGAGATCCAGCTCTGACTCATTGTAGCTGGCTGTTCTGTTTTTCAGCAAGTGTTAATTGTAACTATCCATCATGGCTATATGGCAGCAGTCTGGTCACTCCCCTCACTATCCCGCACATTGCACCTCGCCAGGTCTCTACAAACTGCTGTTGTCAGCTATTTCCATCACAATTTCCAGGGCCGACCACTCTGTCCTTGGCCCTTGGCTGGTTTGGGAACAGCCATCTGGCCGCCAGCCACTTCCAGCGCTGGAACTACCCAATATTACAAGCCCATTGTGCTGTCTGTGCTGTATTGGATCTAGTGAGGTAAACATTTTATCCCAGTGGGATTTAAACAGCAAATGTAAACAGAGAGGCGGGAAGGTATTATACCCCTTTATAACATAGCGAATCAAAAATGTGAAATGGTATTGAACACTAAAGAGCAGTAAAGTGATTTTGGCAAAACTGATTGCGCTGCAAAATTACCATTGGAGAAACTTTCCCATAATGGAGATTCTCAGTTCTGCTCATTCAACTTTTTAGGCAAAATTTGTTGTAAGAAAATATAACAGTCTAGTCTGTGTAAAATTACTATTAAAATTAATACAATTATTATTTTCTGTTTAGAGGGTATGTGGGGTTATTTTGGGTGATTGTAGGGTAACTTAGTTAGGCAGGTCATAGTATAGCTAGTGATAGTTAGCCACAATCACCTGAACTTGTTTGGTGGTTTTATTACCTTTTCTTCTTATGTATGTGATATTTTTTTTATATATATATTTTTTGTATTTTTCTTTCAATGTCTTCTTTTTGTGAAAAATAAATAAAAAATAGTAATAATAATGTTAATGAGGGGACATTTTTTGTCACAAGAACAGGTCCAAATATTTGAAAGGAGCTTTCATAACCCTCAGGTGACATTTAAAACCCTTTGAGGGGAATTTATCAAAACTGGAGCATATGCCCATCACCTTCTCTCTTTCATTTTTAAAGCTTAACTGAACAAGCTGAAGAGAGAAGCTGATTACAATGTGCAACTGCTCTAGTTCTGAGAATTTCCTCCCATTGCACCTTTAAAAAAAAACTACCTTAAAGGATATTTAAACCCTCAGGGGTTTTTTGCATATATAAGTTACGAAAAAGGTTTAAACTTACCTGTGTCTCCGCCACGCACTCCCGTGTGAAGATCTGCAAAATCTCGGGCAGACGCAAAGGATCATGGGGCGAGCGCATGCGCAGTACAAATCTTTGGCCCGGGAGACGAGGAGAGACACAAGGTAAGTCAATAGAGGCATTGTTCACCCGCACAGACTCCGTGAGACAGGAAGTGCCAGGAAGAGAGAGGAGTCAGCGCTGGATCGGAGACCTATACCAATGCTGGAGGGACTCCTGAAAACTACAGGAAAGAAGGAGATGATTGACTCAAGAGGCATCATTTAAGGTAAGTCCTTACACTAGCATTGGGGGGATATTCTTTAACCGCTTGAAGTCCAAGTGTTTACACCCCCTTCCTGGCCAGGTCATTTTTCAGTATTCGGCGCTGCGGTACTTTGACTGACATTTATTCCGTCATGCAACGCTGTACTGAAATGAATTTTATACCCTTTTTTGGGGACAGATAGAGCTTTCTTTTGGTGGTATTTAATCACCACTACGGGTTTTATTTTTTTACTATATTTAGGAAAAATTACTGAAAATGTTGGGAAAACATTCATTAAGTTAGGAAACAGTTATTATTACCCATATTTTTGGTAAAATATAAAAGACGGGGTCATGTCGGGTAAATAGTAGAAGCAGGGACACCGCAACTCCAGTATAAATGTGCAGAAAAAGTCTTATTTATTGAAGAGGTGCGACATATCACAGAGATGCATTGTGAGTTGCGTAGTGAATACAAGATGTGAAGAAAGAAGACCTTTTCAGGCTGGATAATCAGTGGGGGTGCTGGATGGGTAGTGCCAAGTCAGACTAAATCTTCACATTTATACTGGAGTGACGGTGTCCCTGCTTCTACTGTTATATGACGGTTGCCATCCGTCGATCACCGCAGCACCCGCCTGATTTTCTTTGGAGACAAGTGGTCAGGAGTGCGATGGGTTCATGGATTTACGTCAGGTAAATAGACACCAAACATGTAAAGTTTAAAAATTGCGCGCACCCGCGAAATCGCAAAAAACTACCATACCCAAAATTGACCATAGGCGACGCTTTAAAAGCTTTTACAGCTCATCAGTTTCGTGTTATCAGTGATTGATGGCACTAAAATTATTGCTCTCACTGTGATGTTCGCGGCGATATGTAACATGTGCGTAGTAATGGGCTCAATCGTCGTTTTCGCAGGTATGCGCACCTGACGCATGTTTGCATGCGTGTATGTATGGGTGGGGACTTTTTTTGAAAAAACTTTTTTATGTGTAACTTAAAAAAAAATTTTGGAGACTCATTTTGTTTCCTATTTTTTTTTCACACTTAACTTTATTGCTATCACATAGGGGGCTAACCCCCCCCCCCCATATGCTGGTCCTGGGCTCGCACTGGGCACAGCGGAGCCCGGGACCAGAGTGACAACAGGTGGGGGGGCTACGGAGGGAGGGGGGGACACGGGTCGGCAGCTTATACAAGAGATCCACTGGCTCTATAGCCGGCGGATCGCTTGTATGTTAACAGGCATCGCTGCCTGTTTTTAAATGTTGTGTCTTTCCCACTCGTGCGCACCTCACGGCGCGCCCGAGTGGACGGGGCTAACAGGCCATATATACACGGCCTGTTACATCCAGGAAGCTCCCGGCCGCCGTTTTTTTTACAACAGCCGGCCGGGAAGCGGTTAATTTCACTTTAGCATGATATTAAAGTCAGAAGGTTTTTAAGCTATTTTAAATATTGATGAAATCACTTACAATGGATGCTGCTCCTTGATGTTTAAATGTTTTAGTGTCCTACAGATTCAGCTGGTCCCCTGAGCTCTGGCCCTGCCTGATATCCTATGTTAGGGTGACTCCTTTCTCATGCAGGGTCCTATGGAGTCACCTTTGTGTGTGCTAGTAAGTTGTGTGTGTCTCCACAAACACACAGACACAGTAAATCCCCCCCCCTTCTCCCAGCTAGTAGATGGATGGTTGCTGCAGTCTGCACTGTCCCTTGTGATATTGTACTCAACAGGAAGTTCAGGGAAGCCGAGCTGAGAGAGTTGGAGTAGTTCAAAAACCTGATCACTGTGTTTGGGAAAAAAATTTAAAGAAATACTTTACTGGGCAATGTATATTTGTTTAATCTGGATTCATTATTGAAAATAAAAGTGAGAGTTTAATACTACATACATTTTACCTTGGCATTGACTCCAAAGCATTTGGCCAAAATAAAAACTTTACCAAAATCTCCCACTTTTTTTTAATGAAACTTTGGAAGAAATAAAAGACAATTTTGTTCAACCCAATTGAACACCAAAAATGATAGGTAAAAGTAATGTATGGTCTTTTCAATGTGTTTTTTTACAGGTACACAAGAGATCAGCTTGATGGAAATAATCTCCTCAGTATGTGTACAAATATTGTTCCTGTGTATACTTTGTATTTATAGCTGTACATGGGGTCAGCCATATTTGCTTCCATATGCAGCTTCTGCTCTCTGCTCTGTAGTGCTATACTGCTCCTGTCTTTCAATACAAGACTTTGAGGTTGATTTAATAAAGTATTAGTGAATATTCGCTTAGTGAATAGGGTGAAGCTGTATAGTAATTTATTTATTACAGGTATTTATATAGCACAGACAATTTACACTGTGTTTTACATTACGCGCACATTCACATCAGTCTCTGCCCTGGAGGAGCTTACAATCTAAGGTCCCTATCTCACATGCATACATACAAGGGCCAATTTAGACAGGAGCCAATTAACCTACCAGAATATCTTTGGAGTGTGGGAGTGAGGAGTACCTGGAGGAAGCCCATGCATGCACAGGGAGAACATGCAAACTCCATGCAGATGGTGTCCTGGCCAGGATTCAAACCGGAGACACCCAGTGCTGCAAGGCAGAAGTGCTAACCTTCAAAGAGACAAAGTGATGATGTTAATATACACAACTTCATCGAACATCACATTTAGATGAAATAGCTACAGGCCAAATCGTGGGGACAGGCACAACCAGGGGTCCATTAAGTATGCCGATGACCTTATTGCGGAGAGGTGGGTGAGGATTTCTCTTTGCATAGAAACAGATCCTAAATATATGTCTTCAGTGTAATCTTCCTGTAATTCTCTGTACAGCAGCCCTCAGAGCATTGCACATTCCTGTGAGACATTGCTTACAGGATCGGAGAACACCTGCATGTGCTGTCTGGCAAGACTTCTTGGATCTCAAGACTGGCAGAATAGACATGTCAATCCTTGGGCAGGTAACAGCTGACATATATGTGTCTCAGCTATGTGTTTACTGATTGCCTGGACTTCAGCTTTAAATGCAGGCAAAGCACTGATATCATCTAATTAGCTGCTGAACTTGAATGAAGCAAGTATGCTACAAGTTAAAGTGTATCTGTAGCCACAATATTCTTCTTTTTCGTTTTGAATAGAGTAGGAAATGGTAAGAACTCTTCTTTGCTGCCTGTGAACCCCATTCAAGATTTGTTCCCTCACTTCCTGCCTAGGTGCAACTGTTGCCACCAAAACAGGAAGTGAAGGAAACTCTCTCGAACGATGGCAATAAAAACACTAGGGCACATGGGCAATAACAATAAAAAAGTTTTAGTATGTGTGTGTGTGTATAAGAGAGGCAGAGGGAGAAAAAGGAGACATGGAATAGGGAGTGCAGGGAGCTGGAGACACAAAATGAACTCATAAATACAGAGTGAAGAGGGAGCACACAGTGTGAGGAGCACACAAAATTGTGGAATTGCGGAAGAATAGATTTCAGCAATCCTGATCTTTCACCTACTTGCATCAGTTCCTCTGTAGAGATCAATGTGTTACATTAATCTTAATTGTTATATTGCAATACCACTGAATGCATTTTATTATATAAGCAAAAAGAAATATTAAAAACACAAAAGTACAAAGAGTAGAGAACACATTCAGTTGTGGTGTACCTGATCTTCTGCTAGTTCTACTACATGTGTACATCATTGTAATCCAAGCTAAAGGACAGCCGATGGTCCCTGACCGCAGTACTACAATCTCAACACTAGGTGGCAGAGGTCAACTACCAGAGCTTCAGATAACATGCTATTACTGTCAATATTTTGGAGTAACAAAATTGAAATACATAAAATCAAATAATTATGATAAGCAACAAAATTATCATAAACTATAAGGTAGTTGGCACAACCACGTTGAATAATTGTTTTCGGTGTCCTGGCACTGAGCAGCATTGAGATTGGCCAACTATATGCAGCTCTCTGCTATAGAAAGGGGAATTTACAGAAAAGTTACTCGAGCTAATTTGATTTTCCACTTGTTAGTACTCAGCAACATCAGAGTGAGTTTACAAATAAAATCAGCTTCTATATTGCCTCTATATTGAAGCTGCCATTCCTGACGTATTTTAAAAATGCTATATGCCTGGCTATCATGCTGATTCTGAGGCTTTAATAGAATTGGCAACATATGTATGAGTATTTCTCACTGGAATATCTATTCCAACACCAACACACAGGATTTGTGTGCCAGCTAATGCTTGAACGTCTCTGCGTGTTCAAACAGATAAGTGCATGTGCAGCACGATGCTCCTCCACGTACGGGTCACTGAGACGTTTTACACATTAGGGCACATTACTGTTTCGTTTATGATATGTGCATTTAAAAATGCTGACAGCAGTCAGATAGACCCAAAAGCATTCGAGAAAATTTGAATTTTAGGCATGTCATCTCTCCAGGGCACATTCTGATACTGGAGCTTACATTCCACAGCAAACCACCCTTCTATATATATATCTACAAGGGATGAGCTCAGGTTCGGACCAGACCTGAGCTCTTCCGGGCACGGAAGGTGCTCCTCTGAACATGGAAGGAAGCTCCTTCTGCTCTCCATCAGCTTCAGTCGGGGAATTCCGCACCCACAGGTGCACATATGCAGAGGGGCTAATGCAGTGACATAATTGACATTATATGGTCACATGGCTATGTTTGGAAAATTACAGTGACCTAATACAGCCATGTGGCCATATAAGGTCAATGGCATCAGCACATGCATTCCACCCCTTTCTTTATGTTTATTATCCCCACCCCACAGCTTAATAGCTCAGGTTCAGACTGGGTTCAGTCCAAAGCAGAGCTAAGCACAGAAGTTGTTCCTCCAAACATAGAAGGAAGCTCCCTCTGCTGCCGCCCAATCAGCTGCAACCAGGGAATTCCACTCCCACAGCTGCACAAAAGCAAAGGGGAGAGATGCTGTGGCGTCATTGACCTTATATGACCACATGGCTATAATTGGTCAATTACACTGACCCACATATAAGGTCAATGACATCAGCACCAGCATTCCACCCCTTTGTTTATGTTTATTATCACCGACCTGCAGCAACATTAGTAACAATGTAATAAAACACAAGCAGGTCAATAACAAAGCATTAGCTCTCCATATACAGTTGTGGCCAAACATATTGGCACCCCTGCATTTCTGTCAGATAATGCACCACTTCGCTCAGAAAATTATTGCAATTACAAATGTTTAAGCATTCTCATGTTTATTAGTTTGGTTGTATTGGTATGACACAAAAAAAGTGGAGAGAAAAAAAGCCAAATCGGACACATTGCATGCAAAACTTCTTCAAATATGGACTGGACAAAATTATTGGCACCTTCTTCAAATTGCATGAAATATTTGCATTCCAAGTTTTTGTGGAAAAGCATGGACAATCTCAAGGTTACAAGTCCATGTCCAGAGATCTCAATGTTCCTGTGTCCACTGTGCATAACATTGTCAGGAAGATTACAGCCCATGGCACTGGAGTTTATCTCCCTGGACGTGGACGAAAGAGAACAATTGATCAAAGATTGCAACGAAGGATTTTTCGAATGGTGGATAAAGACCCCCAATCAACTTCCAGACAAATTCAAGCTGACCTTCAGGCACAGAGTACAACTATGTCAGCTCGCACTATACGCCGCCATCTGAATGAAAATGGACTCCATGGTAGGAGACCCAGGAGGAGTTTGCCAAAACTTTCCTGAGGAAGCCAAAATCCTGTTGGGAGAATGTGCTATGGACAGACAAAACAAAATTACAGCTCTTTGGTAAAGCCCGTCATTCTACTGTTTTCAGAAAAAGAAATTAGGTCTTTAAAGAAAAACATACAGTCCCTACAGTCAAACATGGTGGAGGTTCACTGATGTTTTGTTTGGTGCATCTGAGGTTTCTTTGCTGCATCAGGCACAGGATATCTTGACTGTGTGCATGGCATTATGAAATCTGAAGACTACCAAAGAACTCTGGGGTGCAATGTAGGGCCCAGTGTCAGAAAGTTGGGTCTCCATCAGAGGTCATGGGTCTTACAGCATGAAAATGACCCAAAGCATATGTCAAAAATCACCCAGAAATGGTTTCAGACAAAGCGCTGGAGAGTACTGGACTGGCCAGCAATGACTCCAGATCTGAATACCATTGAGCACCTGTGGAGAGATCTCAAAACAGCGGTTGGGAAAAGGAACCCTTCCAATCTGAGAGACCTGGAGCAGTTGGCGAAAGAAGAGTGGTCTGAAATTCCTGTACAGAGGTGTAAAAAACTCCTTGATGGTTACAGGAAGCGATTGATTTCAGTTATTTTTTTCAGGGCTGTGCTACCAAAAAATTAATTGAGGGTGCCAATAATTTTGTCAAGTCCACATTTGAAGAAGTTTTGCATGGAATATGTCAGATTTTGCTTTTTTTTCTCTCCACTTTTTTGTGTCATACCAATACAAACAAAAGAAATAAAGATGAGAATGCCTAAACATTTGTAATTGCAACAATTTTTAAAGTAATGCATTATCTGACAGAAATGCAGGGGTGCCAATATTTTTGGCCATGACTGTATCTATAATAAAAAGAATTATCAAAAAAGTATTTAGATCAAGTATGGTAGTTAACCTAGCATTAGCAACCAGTAGTAGTAACTAGTAGGGATGAAAATACTGAGGGGTCTATTCACTAAGCTGTCGTAAGGCAGCCGAGTGACTAAACGACCCGAAGCGAAGTGAGGCGAACGCTGTTCGGCTATTCACTTGAGGCTGGTATGGCTGATTCCAGCCGTACATCGGCTGAAATCAGCCGTACATCGGGTGGCTTCGGCTGGCTTCGGGTCAGCCGAACATGCTCAGCATGTTCGGCCGACCCGAAGTGCAGAAGGAGCTCAACTCAGCCGATCCAACATCTGGATCGGCTAAGCCGAACCTCCGGCAGGCTACTCGCTGCTGTTTCTGTCATTCGGCAAGCTTCGGCTTTCACCTCGGCTCAGTCGAGTCGAGGCATATGCCTTCGGCTTGACTGAGCCGCTCGGCCAACTTCGGGAGCTTTACGGGCTAAAGTGAATACCCCGTACAGCAGCCCTTCGGTTCTACTGAACCGTAGGAGTCCTGGGGCCGAAGCTAGCCGAAGGATCAGCCGAAGCTATGGCTAGATCCTTCGGCAGCTTAGTGAATAGACTCCTGAGAGTCTTCATTACCCTGAAATTTTACCACTTTGGTGAAATACATTGGAGTTAATGGGGAAAGCAAAATTAAGATAGTTTTGGGTGGGTTTTAGGAGCATAATGGACTTTAAATGACTCCTAAGAGTCACAGAATTTCCAACTAATACTTCTTATGTTATGCGATTTACTAATTTATATCCCAAACATTTTTTCCACATCACTTTATAGTGGACATTGCACCAATCACATCAGTCTCTGACATTGAAGAATCTACCCATGTATATCCCCCTACCCCACTCACACCGACATGCACATCAGGGCAGATTCTGGGGGGAAACAAGTTAATCTACCGGATGGGTTTTTGGATTGCTGTTTGAAGTCAGAAAACCAAAAGGAATACAAGGCAAGCACAAGGGAAACATACATATCCCGTAGAGGGTCCCTGGTATCAATTAAACTACCCCAACAATGCAAGCATCCCAACCACATATCCACCATACTGTCCCACAGTTGCTAGCAATTTCACTAAAGCATTCTTCACTATTTATTATATAAAAAGTTGTAATATGTATACAGCACAACCATATTAAGAGGTCACTACACCAAAAGTAATAGTTATATGTTTACTGTAGTGGACTGAGTCAACCCCTGGCTTCTTGTATGCTTTGAATATTCCAGTAGTGAGACCTCCTTATAATAATTCCTTACCCACTTATATATGTTGCGGATATATATGTTCTTACCCACTAATATGTGTTGCAGATCCTCATGTTAACTTTCTCCATACTATAAGATATATACAAAATCCCACAGGTAGAGTGAGAACTCAGCCTAATGTTCATAACTGGTGTACAAACCCATGGCCTAAAGAGTAGATTTGTTATTAGAGAGATATAATAAATTGCCCACGGGTTTATCTCTTCAGTGTATACTAAAAACTGAAATATCATTTTTGTGAGTATGAAGCACAATGGACCTTTCAAATCAATCTCTATCTATAAACCTACTTGTATATACCAATTTTGATCAATGATTTGCTTAAGGATTTTTTTTTTTATTAGAATAAAAATAAATTAAATAAATAAATGCTACTCTTTGTTTAGAGGATGTGTTTTTTGGGTGGGAGTTTTTTGAACAGAAGTTTAGTTGTTGTTTTTTTTCTAGTGTGTCATGTTTTGGTTTTTTTCCTGTTAAGTGTATTTTTTTAACTGTCTTTTTTGTGTGAAAAAAAGTAAACTAATAAGGCTAGCTGGGTGCTTTTGGCACAAGAACAAGTCCATAATAAGGGGCTTCCGTAACCCACAGTAGCCATTTCAAACTCTTACAAAACACCAAAAAAAACAACTTAATTTCACCTTCCCCAATGTATTTCATCAAAATTCAGAAACGTCACCAAAATCTCACGATTCTGAAATTTTGGAGAAAGGAAAATTCCCAATTTCACTTATCCCTATTTAGTCCCTGAAATATAGGCAAATATAATAACTGCTTAGCAAATGTTTCACTCATCAGCATCCTGAAAGATTGCAAGCTCAGTATCCACAAAGTGTTACCATGTTTATTATATTTCCCCCCCAAAAAAAAAAGACATTTAAAAAAAAAAAAGCTCAACACATTTATCAAAAAAAGAAGTGACATGCTTGTGTTTCTCCAGATTAATCATCCGTTATTCTTCACCTATTTATTTGGGCACTTGAAGGATTTCACTAGCACTATTTGTATTTAAAGTAGCTGAATTATTTTCATTTCATTATCATTTTAAGAAAATCTTCAACTCTTACTCTGGAAAAAAAAAAGGGGGCTAGTTCACAACATGTGCGGTAACTGGCATAATTCAGCACTTGATCAATGCCAGTCACCGCAATGGCACATAGAAAACAATTGTTCACACCACAAGGCTGCTGGTACAGTGTGAAAAAATGAAACGTCACTGTGACATTTCAATAAAGTTTAAGCAAAAAAAAAAAGAATAAAAAGTGCCTTGCATTGTACCATTGCTAGTCATAAAAACTGATGGGATTCCTTTTGTTGTGCATTGTTGTGTGACAACCAACACATGACAAAACGTACTTGAATGGGGAATTCACACTTGGAAGTGTGAATAGGTATTTAGAAACCATTCACACCTTTGTGTTAACACACATAATGAGGCAGCCTGAGGCCTCAGGTGGCATCTTCTAGCATGGTCACTCTGCTGCACAAGAGCTGGGCAGGAAGACGTGTAAGGGCCATATGCACCTCTCCACCCAGCTCTTAGCAGCCTCGGACACTCTGGCCGGCATCCCACTGAGCTCCTGGCAACTAGTGATGTCACTGGTTGCCAGGAGCTGGGTGGGACGCCAGCAAGAGCGCCCCAGGTTGCTAAGAGCTAGGTGGAGAGATGTGTATGGCCCTGACATATTTCCCTGTCTGTCTCTTAGCATACTGGGAGCTCTGGCCAGAAAAGGGATGACAGGCACTGTGCAAACATTGTGCCACAGAGCGGCCATGCCACTCTGCCTGCCACCTCCCACATGTCCCTCAGACTGCTTCATTATAGGACCGGCCCTGTGAATGTCCCCACTTCAGTAAGGCATGGATGGGAGGAGGAATGGTCTGCAGGAGCCAGAGCATTGTACCTGGGCTCCACTGGTCATGGTTGCAATGCTTTACTGGCTCCTATGCAAAAATATTATAAATGCCCAATTTTTGTTCTTTTATGAAGAAGTGTACATTTATTATTTTATATCAAAAGGTTGATTTTCCCTTCAAATTTACCAGCAACTTTGTAGAGTGAGAGACTGAATATTCAATTTATTTTTTATCCAAGCAAGCAGCCCCTCACTCTACATGGTTGTGGATATAGCTATCGGATATTGTACAATACATTGTAACATGGGTGATGAATTCATGAGGGTCTGTGGGCAGCCAATGACAACTGTCTAAGCCTGCGAAGAGGTGGGGACTTGGAGGTCACATATTGTGGTTACTTTGGAGTCAGGAACTGATGGGAACAACTTAGAATTGTTTATAAACTGACATCCCCATATACTGTAAATGAATAAAATAATAGAATGTTGTTTTGCAATGTCAGCCGACAGACTCCTATCACAGATGTATCTATTTATCCTGACTGTAGCCTGATGCTATGCATTATAGGTATTCTTTTATCCTTTATGATTTCTATTTCCTGTGTTTGATACTTTGAAAACTTTAATAAGAATTTTTGAATGTAAAAAATGAATAAGATAATACATCAAAAAAACATAAAACAATAAAGCGTAAACATGCTGGAAGCCTATAGAAAGTCAACAGTGCCAGGGAGGGATCAGGCTATGGTTGTCTCCAGGAGTAAGCACAGAGAAAGGAGACTAGAAAACACAAGAAGGGGATTTTCTGGAAGTTCTTCCCTGGCAGGGAGGCTGGAAAACTACCTGGCTGTTCCTTGTTCACAAATCCAGCACCGTATTGATCTTGGCCTATACATTAACTTCTTGGTGGGGTGAAAAATAAACACACGGCCCTGCAAAATGTGGAGATTTCTTTCTCCTGGGGGATGACAGGGAACTGTGTGAAGAGGATCTCAGCAGGACAAGCTGCTGAAGGCTCTTGCACAGGGAGGTGAGGAAGGGGTCTAGTTAACACTGTTGAAATAAACACAGACCACCCAACTTGCCTGCAGATCTCAGGAAGCTTCATCCCCAGCCCTGTCTGAGACCCCCCCCCCTCCCTTGTGTCATTCTTTATTTTATTAATGGGCAACTCACTTTCAGTGGTTCTAACACAATGGCACTTGGTTGTACGGTGCCCCTCATTATGGTAAAGTTTATCTTATTGTCAGGTTGTATTTTTACAAGGTGATTATGGATGGGGCTGTTGAAGCCTGCATCTCATAAGCCTTGTCTGAGCCATGGCCCTGCTGGAGCTGCCATTGTCCCTGCCAAGCACCTGGTGGCATGCTTCTAGGGTTTAATGGCTCACTCTGAGCTACTGTTTAGAGAGGACCTGTCTAACATTTACAATGCAGGTCTTTGGAGGACTACAGCAATGCTAACCAAATGCATGCTGTTGGTTTCACAGGCAAGCGTTCAGAGCACTGTGTCTCATGCTATAGCATAAGCATTATTTCCCATTGAACTGATAGGTGAATATAAGCCAGGGTAAGGGTTGTAATTATGTAAGGGCATGTATATTGGCACTATGTCATGGTACATATGTTGGTATTCTGTAAGGGTCCATGCGCTGGCACAATGTGAGGGTACATACATTGGCACTCTACTAGAGCACATACATCAGCACTATGTAAGGGTACATTGGCACTCTATAAGGGCACATGCACTGGCAAATGTAATGGTACATACATTGGCACTCTATAAGGGCATATGCACTGGTACCCTGTAAGGATACTTGCACTGGCACTGTGTAAGGGTACATGTGCTGGCACTCTACAAGAGCACATGTACTGGCACAATGTGAGGGTACATACATTGGCACTCTACTAGGGCACATGCATAGGCACTATGTAAGGGTACATTGGCACTCTATAAGAGCATATGCACTGGCACAATGTGAGGGTACATACATTGGCACTCTATAAGGTCACATGTACTGGCACAATGTAATGGTACATAGATTGGCACTCTATAAGGGCATTTACACAGCTCTACATGCATTGGCACTATGTAAGGGTTCCTGCGCTGGCAATGTAAAAGGGTACATCTGCTGGCACTCTATAAGAGTACATGCACTGGCACTATGTAAAGGTACATACATTGTCCCTCTGTAAGGGCACATGTATTGGCACTATGTAAGGTTCCTTGCACTGACACTGTGTAAGGGTACATATGCTGGCATTCTATAAGAGCACATGCACTGCAGCACTGGTACTAATTAAGTGTACTAGCACTGGCATTGTCTGAGGGCACATGCACTGGGACTATGGATCGCACATGCACTGGAACTATGTAGGGATACATACATTGGCACTCTATGAGGGCACATGTATTGGTACTATATAAGGGTACTTGCACTGGCACTGTGTAAGAGCAGATTCACTTGCCCTGGTATATAAGGGTACACACATTGGCTCTATGTAGGGGCACATACACTGGCAGTATATAATGGCATGTACACAGTTTACTGTGTATTGCAGGTACACTGACACTATGAGGCTGATTTACTAAAGAAGTTAAGAATCTTTACACAATAAATTGTATAAATAATGACTTCAGTTGTCCAATCATGTGAACGGCAAATCCTGGCTTAGTTTTTTCTTCTGCATGTGATAATTGAGAGAATATTCAGATTCTCAACTCCTTCAGTAAATCAGCTGAAATGTATTTGCACAGGCACTATAAAAGGACACTTGCCCATGTATTGGCACTATGTAAAGGGATATACTCTCACCCTATGTCAGGGCATGTGCTTTGGCACTGGGTATTGGTTTTTCCATTGGCAATTGGCAATAAGGGTAACTTGGAATATGCATTTTTGCATTTCCATAGAGATGATCTGCCGGTATTTAATTTCCATAAGGCAGAGATCATGAATAGGTTTATTTATGAGAGGCTCTAACTCTTGGTGAAAGGAACCTGGGAATTAAAACATACCTTTCTCCTGAACATGAATGTAGGCTGGCTGTGTAGGGAGTGAGAATGACTCCTTTAGTAAATTGCCCCAATGTGTGTAAAAAGTCAGACATTGTTGGTCAGCACACAGACAAATAAACTGACATCGTTAAATGTAATTGGCTGTAGAGGAGTAAATCGTTACTGCGAGTTTGGAATAGAAAAAAAACAATGAAGGGAAATTGTAAAAACCGGAGCAGACAGAATCTGGAGCAGTTGTGACCAATCAGTTTCTCTTTTTAATTTTGAAAAACTTAACTGAAAAGAGAAGCTGATTGGTTACTATGGGCAACTGCTCCAGTTTTTATAAATTACCCTCATTGTATTTTTCTTAAATTAAAACTTTTTTGTTGTTCTAGCGATTGTATTCTCATAGAAAGCGATAAGCAGCAGAGTAAATAAGGAGAAGAATGATAAATATAGACACCGGGTGATGACTGAAATTACAATGTTATTGCTGAAATCTGCACTCTCCCCAAAATGTATTAGGACTGTTATCATAGAGCTAATATCTAATATATATGTGCATACAATATACATATTAACATGTTCATTAACAATGTGAAGGGCGCAGTGATGCTCGGCAATTCGGGGCATCCATCCCAGCAGAAATCCAATGTACAACAGCATTTAGGGGTTGAACCAGGATTTTCAGCTGATTGGCATCATTCTTCTATAATACTAAATAAGCCAAATGCAGTAATATCATGTTTATTGAA
>NW_017306418.1:28375-31478 GCF_000935625.1 Nanorana parkeri
ACACACACACAAAATATAAAGTAATTAAATGTCATTTAGCTAAATTGAGTTCTTAATTTGAGTTCGGATTAAATAACGCTAAGGTTAATTTACTAGTTAAGTAGTAAACACTGCTGCAAAGTGAGTGCTCATTTTGCTTAATAAATAAGACTAAGCTGTGTTAGGTTTGCATATTCAGTCCTGTGCAAGAAACTGTAAAAAGTATTTTGTTTGTACAAAGGATAAATTATTAAAGTTATACTATTTTATCTAATTTACTCATCTCAGTAAACTTTGACTTAGCGATGAACAGTGTCTGTCATTTCAGCAAATGAACCCCAATGTACGTTTAGATATCTCTATGTAACATCTCAAATGCACCCCAATACCATCTCTGACAGCCTACAAATATTCCACTTTAGTAAATAAACTTGCCGTGCAACTTGCACCATAAATGATACTAATTCTCTGATTGCATACACCAGTTTCAGAGGGGCTTACAATTAGTATAGGATTACTGATAAAAATACATAGCAGTGCCTTCATCTGTACCACCGAGAAGGCTTCACACGGGACTGTACACAAATGGTACAGATTCTAATATATGCCTGAGACGAATTGGTTGGGTGAATGAATTCAGCGAATCTTCATCGCCTTCAAAAAACAGGAAGAACTAATATGCTTCAAAAAAGAAGAGGACAAACTCGTGATTAATGCCATGTTATTATGTCAGCTTAACACAATCTATACGAAATATTATAGAACAATCATATGCAAAAATTAATTCAGTGAATACTAAAAACTGCTTCTTCACTATTCGTAAGTATACTTATCCTGCGTTTAACGAATAGGAGGTCAGAGCCGACCATGTACCGGCAAAACAAATCTCACGGTGCTGTCATAATCCTGAATTGTACTAAGTATAATGCAACATAACTTTGTTGAGTAATATTAGTATTTTTCTAATAGGTTTTATATTTTGTTCAGAGATGTTAACAATATTGTATTATATGTATATATATAATTGATACAAGAAAGGAAGGAAAGAAAGGAAAAAAAAAGAAAGGAAGAAAGAATATATCGATACTAGATAAATACATATCGGATAGATAGATAGATAGATAGATAGATAGATAGATAGATAGATAGATAGATAGATAGATAGATAGATAGATAGATAGATAGATAGATAGATAGATAGATAGATAGATTTTATTGTGAGTTAGGAAAGATGTGCATGGGTGGTATTTAAATGTTTGCAGTAAATATATGTAAAAGTTTGGAATATTTCTGTATTTTATATATTGTTGTTATTTACCAAGTGCAGCAGTCTTCACTCTCCAATCAGTAATTCGTTATGGTCGATATAATACAAACTAGCGATGTAAGTATGTCATCGTCTGACTTTAGGGTTAGTAGCTCTTGGCATTCATCTAGTTAATTCCTCACTGTGTGATAATATCACTAATTTGATTTATTTTCTTGCACACTAATGGCAGTCTGTGTTTTGATGCTGAGGATTTAGGGGTTAACAAGCCCTCAACAGGCTCTGCATATGGTCAGCATTCCCAGGAGTTGCCTAGCCAATGAGTTGGAGCCCTATTCCAAAGGCCAGCCAATCAGAGAACACAGGCTGCAGCTGTCACTCACAGGTGAGCAATGAGAGAGAAGAGAGTGAGTGCAGAGACGGCATCCAATGCCAGGGATCCCTCTGCAGAGAGCTCAGCATGTATAGGAGCGCATAAGAGGGACAGCTTGGACAGGACAGCAGAGCACAAATCTACAGGGGGACAGAGACAGACCTGCAGGAGAGCACAGATCTACAGGGGGACAGAGACAGACCTGCAGGAGAGCACAGATCTACAGGGGGACAGAGACAGATCTGCAGGAGAGCACAGAAAGAAATATTTACAGGAGAGGAGGGGGACGGATCTACCGAACAGAGAGTGACAGATCTACCGAAGATCACAGAAATAAAGAGCTACAAGAGAAGACAAAGGAGCAGATCTACTGTAGAGCACATAAGGACAGATCTACAGGAGAGGACAGAGGAACATATATAGCAGAGCACAGAGGTACAAAGAGGTAGACAGAGGTAGATCTACAGGTGAGGACAAGGGGGGTAGATCTAAGGAGAACACAGGGAGACACATCTACAGGTGAGGACAAGGGGGGTAGATCTACAGATCTCAGGGGGAAAGATCTGCAGGTGAGGACAAGGGGAGTAGATCTACAGGAGAACACAGAGGGAAAGATCTGCAGGTGAGGACAAGGGGGGTAGATCTGCAAAAGACCACAGAAGGACAATTCTACTGGAGAGCAGATAGGGTGAGATCTATAAGGAAACACAGAGGGACAGAACTGCAGGAGAACACAGAGAGACCGATTTACATGCAAACAGTCAACCCAGATCACAGCCTGTACAGTACAGAGAAGAGGGACAGCTCAGCAGAGAAGACATCTACAGAGGTGGAGAAGGTCGGAGAGCTCTTCAGTTTGTCTGGACTCAGGGAGGACCTGTCTGTCTGGAGGCAGGCTGTTCTCTGTTGGGTCCGCTCAGTGTGAAGATGTCATTCCCTAGATGAGATCCTGGGAGAGACCTTTTGTTTGTTGCTGACAGCAGACGTCACCCGGCGATCCCCTGCGCCCATTCCTGGACTTACCTGGATAACCGGAGCGAATGACCCTCCCAGTGACTTGCATGGACTGTCATCTGGCTTCTCACCATTGATCTGATCCTTGGAGAGATCGGGGGATTCCAAGCAGCCTGAGATCCCCCCCAAATGCAAATGGCTATGAGAAACTCCAGCACCCTGACCTCCTTCTCCATCCAGGCCATTCTGAACAAGAAGGAGGATCGCGGGGCTTCCTACCCCAGGCTGGGCCGCCTGCTCCCCGCCAGCAGCAGCCCCACCACCCCCGCCTGCTGCTGGAGGCTGTTCGGGGAGGTGGAGGCAGAAGGACTGGGAGCTCACGGAGGGCTGCCAGGAAGGGAACAGGCTGGATGGGACTCGGACTCAGCGCTCAGTGAAGAGGGGGACCCGGGAAGGCCGGTGGAGGGAAGCCTGAGGATGGAGGGATCAGGGGTGAGGAGCAGTCAGAGGCCTCTGGAAGCCCGACCTAA
>NW_017306418.1:31565-43064 GCF_000935625.1 Nanorana parkeri
CAATACAGAGCAAATATCTATTACATGTAACTCTAGTACCGGCCCAGCTAAATATGTTGTAATCATTATATACAAAGTAGCATCTGCAACTGATTCACTGTAAACATTACAATTCACCTTCTTATACATATAAGTATCAGAAAGTATATAAGTATATAAGAATTCTTCTTTTATACTAAGGTGTCCCCTAACACTGCAGAAAGGCATTCGTTGTATACATTTCACATTACCTCTTATACATGAACCATGACATCAAACTGTACACCAAACCCCTTTACAGTTCAAGCAGACACGAATTATATATAGGCCCCTTAACATTACATGTGTATACTAATTTTTACATAATATCACAGCATCACATATGAATTGTCTTCCATCTTACTATATCATGTACAATAGAAAAGCTAATTCACTATAAACTAATGCAATGGGCTCAATTTACAAAGCTTTAGCAACATCCCAAGTCACTTTATTTCTGGTCACGTGACTGTCATTTTCAGATTTCATTGGACTTAGCTGGAAATAACTTTCACTTTTTCAGAAAATAAAGATACTTATCCTGGTGTGCTAGCTTTGTAAATGGAATATATATATATATAAAGAGAGGGAGAGAGAGAGAGAGAGGAAGAGAAAGATATGTTATGTGCCACATATATACAAAAATGAAACAATTTTGGACCTAAGTGTCGATTTAAGCATCAGGAAACAATAAGAAGGTAATATAATTCACTCTTTATTTTAATAATATGTTCCCTACAAAAGAAAATATAGCTTAAATCGTATCTAAAATTCATGAAGAATGCATTGCTTTTGTTATTATTGTCTATGAAGTAGTCCCATACTGGGCTTGCTTTGTAATGATGAAACATTACAGAACAAGTTGAGGTGAATGTGACTAATACTACTAGCTAGCTATTGCTGCTATTATTATTAGTAAGAGTAGTAGTATTAGTATCATTATATCTAAACATCACCACTATTCTTTTTATGTGCACTATTTTATTTATTTATAGATCTATTTATGTTGCTTGTATTATTACAAATATATATTTTCAATAATTGCAATTTTATTTTCATCAGAAATAACTATATACCAGTGCCATGACAATTCACAGTACGTCATATTCAAAACGCCGATGATAAGCCTGCTAGTATTACAAGTAATAATAATAGTAATAGAAGTGGAAGTAAAAGTGGTAGTAGTTGCACTTGTTTTATTGATGATGATGATGATGATGATAATAATAATAGTCATAATAATAATTGTTTTTATGATTACCTATGTTTTGGTTTCGATTTTGGTTGCCTTATTGCTGATGCTTGAATTTTCCATTTGCCTAATTTAATAAAACATTTGATTAGTGTAGTGTTGGTTGTGTTTTCATTACAAGGGATGTGTCACTCTCTCTCTCCCCTGTGACTGTCCTGTCATCGTGTGGGCGTGGCTACATGTCTGAAGGAGGTGTTAGTGAAGTCTTATTGTGTCTGCTGTGATGTACACCCAAACACAACCTGAGTTTCAGATTATTGCCCACATCTGGGAGCAGCGTTCTTTCCTCAAGTTCTTTGAGGAAAGAATAGTTGTATTCTCACCAGAAGTGTCTGTGGAGGATGAGGTTGTAGGTTAGAAATGTTGAAAACAAGGTGTGTTTTGGTTAGGTTTTGTGGTTTCGTAGTGTGCACACATTTTGCTGCAGCAGTGCAGAATAAGTGCAATAAAAAGTGTATTTTTCAGTCGATATTATGGATATCACAGCTGGAAATAATTTATCTATCTGGCAGATGGAATGTTTATAGGTGCGGGAAAAATATATATAAAAATATATATAAAGTCCACATTTAAATAGAAATATTTATTTTGAGGAAATTATGGACAGTCCAGACATCCCAACACAGATTCGTAACAGAATTATTCATACCTTTACGTTATTTCTAATTATAACGAAAGTGAAATAACTAGAAAGGCCTTCATAATACCGGCAGGCGGGCCCATGTATCTACCCCAGGCTTACAAAGATATATAATTAATATAGGGATCTGTTTATCAATGTTTTCACACATGATTCACACATAGCTTACATTAAAAAATATGTGAATCTTGGATGAAAACATTTATAAATATATCATAGACCCGTAATTTATTAATGAAAAAGATCGTTTCTCAGTTGGGCCGGGAGAAGAATTTTTCTATAAATAGTAAATTCTCTAATGAATACATGAAATAAATATGATGTTGTTATGTAGTGACAGTCGGCTGTCTGTCTTTGGAAAATGAAGGAACAAAACACGATTTTCAGCAGTGTACATACATGCAAATATTTACTATACATATTATTTACATGTGTGTACACACATCATTAGTACATAGGGAGTTCACAGATGCAGGTAATACGCTAGTGGTGTATATTGAATTTTAATGGATGAATGTGTGTGTTTGCATTTCTTTCAGGAAGATATTGTTAATTTTTGGGTTTTAGGCTTGGACATTGTATCTGATTGTTAGGCGATAGTGTTAGTTGTGGTGACTCTATCATTTATCATTGAAATTGCTCAGATATATTTTTCACTATACCATTGGGGTAAGATTTCGCAGGATGAGGAGCACCCAATGGGCTGCAGTCACCAGAGCACAGGGTAGAGTCGATTTACTGAAAGAGTAGGGACTTTGCAAATGTTATCACGGATTATTAAATGAACATTAGAATGGCAGTACACTTTGGGAAGTTGTATACTCAATCACGTGCTTGTGAAAAAAAAAAATAGGATTTTTGCTAGCATATAATAAGTGCATTAAGTGAACACAGCTTCATCTTTACTAAGCTCGATTAACGTTCATTTTGCTAAGTGTGCAATCTCTAATAAATCAAATGTGACGTGTGAGCTGTCCTCTGGTGATGTGCAGTGTGGGTACATTGTGTATACAGGACTCTGTGCCCTATGGCTGCCAGTCAGTGGCAGATGCACAAAGCTGGTGACCTCCTGGCCTCTCCCCTCGCTGAAGTATTAAGTTCTGTAACCAAAATTAACTTCTGACCTCCGAGCTGAGAAGGCCCTCTATTAAATGGTCAGCATATCATAGGAGCTGAATGTTTCCCTGTAGGATAGGGGCATCTGCCTGCCAGCTTCTCACCAGCTCTGGACACCATAGTACATTGGAGAATTGTGTCCAGACCAGGAGATAAAATAATATCTATCTCGGATATATTATCTACTTTTATGTATATGAGATGTTTCCTCCCAGGTGTTCAACAAGTCTACTATTTGTATGCATTAGTCATAAAGAATGTGGAGGCTCACTGAACCTGGACAAGGCAAAATATCAATAGCAGCCAGCGAGTGGTGTGCTATCTCGTTTGGACTTTATTTATATGGTCCCTTTCCCTTTCTTTCTTTCTTTCTTTCTTTCTTTCTTTCTTTCTTTCTTTCTTTCTTTCTTTCTTTCTTTCTTTCTTTCTTTCTTATTTATATGGTCCCTTTCCCTTTCTTTCTTTCTTTCTTTCTTTCTTTCTTTCTTTCTTTCTTTCTTTCTTTCTTTCTTTCTTTCTTTCTTTCTTTCTCTCTCCCTCTCTTTCTTTCTTTCCTTTCTTTTCTTTCTTCTTTTATCTCTTTTTTTCTTTCTTTCTTCTTTTATCTCTTTTTTCTTTCTTTCTTTCTTTCTTTCTTTCTTTCTTTCTTTCTTTCTATAGGTAGATTTAAACAGCTAGCTATTATTGATACTTATAATCTTAAATACAAACCTTGATTGCTGATAAATATAATAAGACGTTTCAAAGTATAACAGACCACAACACCTGAATACTTTCGGTAGCATTGAATGACGCCTTAGAGTTGATTTACTAAGGGATTAGAGAATAATAATTGAGGTTAGTGAGTAAGGTGAAGGTATGCTCACTTTGAATACTCAATACTGTGCAAGGGAAATCATACACCAAAAAAAGAAGCCAGGAGTTTTCCTGCACATATTTGAATCGAACGCAGCTTCATTTTAATGACTTTAAATAAGTGGACATTCACTTAGATCAGTCTCTTGTTCTTTATTACATCCCCCCATTGTATTTTGCACTAGTAGTCTGGTGGTATGGAGACATTTTATACCGCATCCCGCCATTGTATTTTGCACTAGTAGTCTGGTGGTATGGAGACATTTTATACCGCATCCCGCCATTGTATTTTGCACTAGTAGTCTGGTGGTATGGAGACATTACAATAGTAGTCTGGTGGCATGGAGACATTTTATACTGCATCCCCCCATTGCATTTTGCAATAGTAGTCTGGTGGTATGGAATAATTTTATACTGCACCCCACCCCCCTTTGCATTTTGCTATAGGTAGTCTGATGGTATGGAGACATTTTATACTGCATTGTGATCATATGGAGATGTGAATCCTTTTTTTATTTTCTTAATTCCCCTGTAGCTGATTAGGTACTTAGGATAGAATGTCTACATGAGTAAACAAGCTTCTTTATATGTAAACGTTATACGGATACATGATGGGTCAGAAAATGAGCCCTGGCTCAATTGCCTGGATTCTATTTAATCATCTTGGTATGATGTCCCTATAAGTGAATCATAAATTAGTAGCCACTATAGCTTATTCAGATTATTATTTATTGTCTACTATAGTAAATCATCATATCTGGTACATTCATGACTTGTGTAACCATCTGATCTCATGAATCGTTGACTGATTATTTTTTTCATTAATGTATTTCTTGGTTACTCTAATTCCATATGTATTGACTACCCGCGTGTCTAATTTATTGATTATTGCCTGGATTCATTTATGAAATGCTGGTTATATTAACATTCCAATGTCTTCTCAGATCCCAGCCCCCCAGATGAGGACCCCAAGTGTGACCAGCTCCTTCTGGAGGCTCCCAAGCAGCGGAAGAAGCGCTCCCGGGCCGCCTTCTCTCATGCACAGGTCTTTGAGTTGGAGAGACGCTTTAACCACCAGCGTTACCTGTCGGGGCCAGAACGGGCCGACCTGGCCGCCTCCCTCAAGCTGACAGAAACCCAAGTGAAGATCTGGTTCCAGAACCGCCGCTACAAGACCAAGCGCCGGCAGATGGCTGCAGATATGATGGCCACGGCCCCGGCAGCCAAGAAAGTGGCAGTCAAGGTCCTGGTGAGGGACGATCAAAGACAGTATCAGCCTGGAGAGGTGCTGCGGCCGTCACTGGTTCCATTACAGCCCCCTTACTATTACCCCTACTATTGTGCCCTGCCTGGATGGACGCTATCGGCAGCGGCTGCTGCCGCAGCAGCGGCTGCCGCCTGCTCGGGAGGGACGCCTTAAGCCTAGCCAGCAATTATTAGTTATCACTGTCCAAAATCAGGGGAGCTGGGGCTATCCCCTAATCAGCCTGCCGACTCCATCACAAGATTTGATCAGGAGGAGATCAAACTAGGCGGGCTTCCTCCATGGTATCCATGCTGTTTGAACTGTGTATAGGTTTTACATATTATAACTACATATATTTTTATAGACTGGCCTTGGAAACCAGCGAAACGGTGCTAGCTGGAAAAAGAGTACCAAATCAAGGACACACGGTCCCTAAATGACTCGGTGGGGGGCAACTGGTAGTACTTGGGAAATCTGACATTCCAAAATCTTTATCTTTCCTGCCTATTCCAAGTCTGGCGTCCCTTTCCCACTACCAGGGCCCCCTCTTCATCCGAAGGTCTCACCCCATGGAGATCTGACACTGCCCTAGCACTTTCCTAGCCTTTATCATAGCCAATGTGAAGATGAAAGGTAGGACAGAGAGAGTCTTCCAATGAAATGCCGGACTGCCTGGCCTGCTTTGTGGAGATGGTCCTGTATAGAAGGCCTGCAGCAGAGGGCTCCAGAATATCCTTGTTGTGAATAGATCTTTTTTCTAAGATGCTGTACTTTTCCCTCTAATTTATAAACTACAGTTGGAAAAACGAGACAGTCGTGTGATTTATTCTCAAATAAACTGATTTCTTTTTACATGCTTTAGTTGTATTTGGTAATAATTGCCAGTACGCTGACAACTACTGTAAAAAAATAAATAAATAAAGATGATGATATTGATGGTGATGATGATAATAATAATAATAATAATAATAATAATAATAATAATAATGATAATAATAACAATAGTCATAATAATAATAATAATAATAACAACAACAACAACAACAAGCAACAATATGCAGGGGAGAAAGAGAGAGTGAGAGAGAAAGAAAGAGAAAGAAAGAGAAAGAAAGAGAGAGAGAAATAGATGGATGGATGGATAGATAGATAGATAGATAGATTAATTTGATACAGTCATAATAAAATCACAGTGTAGTACAGGCAGGCTGTAGGTATAGCATCTCCATTTTAGGGTTATTCTCCAATTACTACGATGTCAGCAGTGGAAAATCAATTGCTTTTTTATATTTTCTCAAATCTTGGGCAGAAAGCAGCCAAGCAGACACACAGAAAAAGCACAGAGTGTGCCTTGGATTATACATCAGCTTCACTCTGCTCTGGAGAAAATGTCTTTATCCTGACAACATCCAGAGTGACTTTATGATAACACTTTACCACTGAGAGGCTGGCAGAAACATTTTATTTGTCTAGCTAGTGTTTGTGTTTACGTTTTGTAGTAAACACATTCTAGTAGAATTAACATTTTACTACGGAGATTTGCTTACATTACTATTTATCAAAAATAATTGTACATCCAGCAATATACTCTCATTGTTATGGCTACCAAGTATTTGCATATGCAGGTGCAATGCTTACAGATCCACATAATAATAATATTAATATTAATAATAATATCAGCATAGCACTGTCAGTGGTGATAATAATAGTGGTAATAGATTGTAAAACAAAACTGTAATATTAATAAGTAAACGAAAGTTACCAAACTTTAATGAATACAATGAAGCTTTAAAAGAAATCAAGACAGCATCCCCAAGGAGATAATACTCCATTCCCGACTTTTGATAGTCGTAAGCCTTTTAATTGTTGTGCCTTAATTACATTAGATGTAGTAGTAGCAGCACATTGACATCCCTGTACTTCCACACACTGCTATGTACTGATCATTATTATTTTTCATTGTTAGTCCTGATACTGGTATATTACTACTATATTACTATTCCTGGGAGCAGTACCATTACTTTCACTGCCAGTAGAAGTACTACTGTGTTATTATTTTATTTATTGAGACCATTAACAGCATTATGTTCCCGAAATGGATACTGACAGTATATTATTGCTGACAATGTGCTTTTTGGTAAATGTAGATCACTGCACTAGTAAAACTTGTATTATTAGCTTTATATATACACTAATTATTTTAGGACTGTGTGAGCCAAACGTGTTGTGAAATAGTAGTAGCAATATTTAATGATAATAATAATAATAATAATAATAATAATAATTATTATTATTATTACTATTATTATCATAACTACTACTTGGAATAATGATAATATCTTGGTGTCTGTCTCCTCTTCCTAAATCGTAGGGGCTGTACTGCTCCTCTGTGACATTAGCTTTCCTCCTCCTCCTGCAGATTCCCACTCTGCATCTACTCTCCAAATACTTTCTAATCATCTCTAAATGGAAAGCCGATTTTTTTTTTTTTTTTTTAATCGAATGTGTAAAGACTAATTCCTGAGATTTCTCCTACAAGTTTCTTCAGGGGCATAAAAATAATAATTTAATAGGCAGGAAACGAATTAGCCTCGTTCAGTGTTCAGGAATGTGCGTGGGCCAGACCTGTGCAGAGTCCAGGCTGTGTTCATATAGAGAGCTCAGATCCCCGCACAGCCACACTGCACTCCTCACCGCACTCCCTGCCTGAGCTCAGGGGGGTCATCACTGGAGAGGGCTCATTTATATACTGGAGTCATTACCCAGACAGGGCTCACTTATGTACTGGAGTCATCACTGGATGGCTCATGTATATTTCGGAGTCATCACTGGAGACAGGTCTCACGTATATACTGGAGTCATCACTGGAGAGGGCTCACTTATTTACCGAAGTAATAATTGGAGAGAGGGCTCACTTATATACTGGACTCATTATCCAGAGAGGGTTCACTTATATACTGGAGTCATCACTGGTGACAGGGCTCACTTATATATTGGAGTCATCACTGGAGAGAGGGCTCACTAATATACTGGAGTCATCAATGGAGAGGGCTTACTTATATACTGGAGTCATCACTGGAGACAGAGCTCACTTGTATACTGGAGTCATCATTAGAGGGTGTCATTACCCAGACAGGGCTCCCTTATGTACTGCAGTCATCACTGGAGAGGGCTCACTTATTTACCGTAGTCATCACTGGAGAAGGCTCACCTACATACTGGAATCATCACTGGAGATGGCTTACTTATGTACTGATGTCATCCCCATACAGGGCTCCCCTATATAATGGTGACATCACCTGGAGAAGACCCACTTTAATACTGGGTTCATCACCCAGAGAGGACTCACTCATATATTGGGGACATCACCCCGAGAAGACTCACTTATATAATGTGGTCATAGCTGGAGAGGACTTACCTATATACCAGAGTCATCACCCATACATGGATCACTTATATACTGGCATCCTCAGCTGGATAGAGTTAACTTATACTGGAGTCATCTTGTGGACACAACTCACTTATATACTGGATTTATCACCTGGACAATGTTGTCTTATATATAGTGGGACCTCAGTTCACCATCATAAGGAGCCAGATAGATTTAAAAAAATGTATTTTTCTCAGTAATAAGGTTCTGCAAATTATTTTTTTTTTTTAATGAGTACTAGTCCCACCCATTCAAGAATAGTTTGTTTGTTGATAGTCAGGAGTATTTATTAATTAATTAATTAATTTATTTATTAATATAGCGCTGACAATTTACGCAGCGTTTTACATAGGTGCACATTCACATCAGTAAAAAAAAACAGAAAACAGGAGATAGCAGGCAGGTATGAGTAGAGAAGTCAGAGGCTGGGAGTGATGGAGGAAGTTCTGTTTTGTCTACATGTCTGAGTAGATGGTGATTAGAATGAATGGCATTCCCATTCCATAGCTCATAGTCTACACAGCAGGTGAGTTCCACTATCACAGCCAGTTTATAATATGTGGCAGGACTCCATCCATGATAAGACTGGACTGTATACATGACATGCGTATAAACTGCAGGCACTTTCTGTTTTATAGCAAATGCATGCTTTTAGGGATAAGTCCTGAGTCCAGTGCATTACTAAGTCTTGAGTCCAGTATGTTACTAAGTCCTGAGTCCAGTGCGTTACTGTGACATTAGAGTGTAAGCTCCTCTGTACAGAGACTGATGTGACTGGCTCAGTGTTCTCTGTACAGCCCTGTGGTAAATGTTAGAGCTATATAAATGTATAAAAATAATAATAGTGTGAGACTGTGGGGGGAGTGTAAGCTCCCATGGTGCAGAGACCGCTGATGGGGGTGGGAGTGTCGGTTGTTGGGCCAGTGTCATCCACTTGGAGGGGGGGCCAAAGAAAAAATCTTGCACCGGGGCCCTTTGTTCCTTACGTCCGCCATTGAGCAGGTTCACAGAAATTGAGTCCCCATTGGAAGATTTCTCATCTATTTCTATTTTGATGACAACCCAAAATTTGGGATTTTCTTTCACTGTCAGTAAAAATGGTCACTAGGACAAATGGAGAGGGTGAATCTCCCGAACGGGACACAGACAGCAATAAAATCATGACAGGGGTTGTAATCCCTCTCTACTCTATCCAAAACAAACAAAAATTGGCTTCAGTTGCAGTTTAAATGCAAGCATTATATCTGAATTTAGCTTGGTATCAGCCTCTTGCAGTCTTGGTACAGCAGAGCCCGCAGAGTGGGAGATAGAAGCAGCACAAGGAGCCAGTCAGCAGGTGTCTTGCAATGCAGGGAGCATGTTAATAGAAGAGAGAGCAGAGTGACAGAAAAATTAGATTACTAGTGCTGCTTCTTCTTTGAAGGTCAGTCACATGGTGAGGTTGGGGAGGGGACACGTATGTGAAAGCAAAACTGCAGCAAACAACCTACCAGCGCAGTACTGTGTGGGAGAGCTGAGGAGATCTCAGGACTGGATGGACAGAAAAACTAATTATTTATCAGGTAAACAGCTCCCTAATATGAATTTCATTTTTGTATTTAGCTGTTTGCCTGGAGTCATAAACCTCTGAATAGTTGAAACCGTGAAGAAGAAAAAAAATATCTCAGTGTTACAGAATTCCAAAACGTCAAAACATTTTTTTTTTTTCCTACAGATTTGAATGTTTCCAAGTTTTCATCCTGCTAAAGTGTTAGACAATCATGTTCTGCTCCAGGCATCTAAAATATTTTTCTTTGAGAAATGTGTCGTAGATTCCAGAATATTTTCACTAGTATCGCATTCCATTTTCATGATGGGTTCAGGCTGACAGGCCGCGATAGTTGTTAAATAAACGCATGGTTCACCTTTATTGGGGCACCTTGTATGAGGGTGCGCCATGGGCAATAAGGGGTGGTGTGGTAATTAACTTCAAATGGTAGCACATTAAGTGCCCATTCACACCTGACCGTTTTGTAGTGCGTCCTACGCTCGATGAACGCACTACAAAACGGACCAAAAAGTAAATAGCATTGAAGTCAATGTTATAGTTCCCACCTGTCCGTATTTCCGCCCGTCCCGAACGCACTACAAAACGACCCACGCATGAAAAGGTCCCGAAGCGTTTTTGCTGCGTATTGGTCCGTTTTGTAGCGCGTTAGTGCCCATAGACTTCGACGGGAACGGACGAAATCACTGAAATCGCGCATAGAACGCGCGTTCCAACACCTCCACTCGCTTTCCACTTTTTATGGGCTTCTGTGCCCACTTTTATTAACTCAAAACTCAAAAGAAAAGTCCACACAGGTGTTCCAAGTGGATAGATGAGGGAATCCTCCGCACACCTTTCAGCAGTCCAGGCCTATACACAAAATGGTGCTTGCAATGACAATCACGGATGGCACCGTGTAAGTACAAAGTGGAAAGAGAAGTCACCAGCACTCAGTAGAATAATCCAACAAGTCCCTTTTAATGGACATAAACGTCACATAAACACAGGAGCAGACGTTTCGAGACCGCACAGGGTCTCTTCATCAGGGCATAAGATGTGAGCTGCCCTGTGATCTGCCCTGATGAAGAGACCCTGGTGTTCCCAGGTGTTCCCTCGCAGGGGTTTTCAAACATAAACAGGGCCGGATTTCCCACAAGGCCAACCGAGGCCCGGCCTTGTGGCAGCAGGGAGTAGAGGGGCAGCAGGGGTGTGGAATTCCTATTTCCCTATGCACAGGAGATGCAGTTCTGGGTGCTGGGCAGGTAGTTGTTTTCTATATTTAGCCGTGCTTTGGGAACGCAGAGCAAAATGTACAGCGGGAAAGCCGCCGCTTGTTTTGTACAAGTGATCCCGGCGATGTCGCCGAGATCACTTGTAAGCAGCTTGCAGGTCTAACATTTTTCATGGGAGGGAGGGG
>NW_017306418.1:43327-52743 GCF_000935625.1 Nanorana parkeri
GCATTGAGGAACCTGGACTTTGGGCAGCAGAGAGAATAAATCCGGCCCTGAACATAAAGTACAGTGTTCTGTCATCAAACAAACAGTTTCAAGTCTCACCGACTTCAGGTGGTTCCTTTAACCAAAATTTCTGGCCACACAGGCTTGTCTTTTGCCACACAGGCTGCTTTTCACCACCCAGGCTGCTTTAGGGTTGCCACCTTTTCTTTAGGCGAAACCCGAACACTCTAGCGACACGCAGACTTTTTTTAGGAGAATGAGTCCTGTAAATAGTGCCACCCATTCATATGTACTGTAAATATTACAGTTGAGACTATTTTGGTTGCCCCTGTCTGCCTGACATCTTGTGTCTGGGTTTTTGCTGCCATGCAACCCGGACACAGCATTCAAAAACCTGACTGTCCGGGTGAATCCTGGACAGGTGGCAACCTAGGCTGCTTTTCACCACACAGTCTTGTCTTTTGCCATACTGGCTGCTTTTCACCACACAGGCTTGTCTTTTGCCACACAGGCTGCTGTTCAAAGCACAGGCTTGTCTTTTGCCACACAGGCTGCTTTTCACCGCACAGGCTTTTCTTTTGCCACACAGGCTGCTTTTCACCACATAGGTAAACTGCTCCCCAGTCTGCCAGACATAAAGACTGCTTCCAGGGTGGAGCTCCTTTCTTAAGCTGCCCATACACCTTGCGATCATCGGGCGACACTTTTCGTCCAATGATCGAACCGTCATACGATTTTCGTACGGCGGCCCCATTCTGCAACGATTATCGCAAGGTTGGATCTGCAGTAATTAGAAGAAAGCACCTGGACGAATTGCGGTAATGGACCGTATTTGTGTCTGCGCATGTGCATTGTAGATCGTACGAATTTTGACATACGGAAACACCACCAACCTTGCGAAAATCGTATGATTGCCCAAAGTTTTCTAACCTGCTGTTTAGTCAAAAGTCGATCGATTGTACAGTATTGTACGGTTGTACACTGCCCATCAACCTTACGTATATCGGACGAAAACGTGATCGCATACGAAAATCGAACGATATTCGTAAGGTGTATGGACAGCTTAAGGAGGCTGGGAGTACTTGTAGAGGCCCGAACAAGCCAGCTAGCGCCAGCTGGGCTTGTTACCTCCAAGCCTCCAGCCCTCTCAGCACTTCCCCCTAGAGGAAGAACTTCAGTATTATATCTGAATCTAGGGCAACTCTGCCATCTTGGCTAGACTCAGACAATTTCCTCTGCCTGCTGCCACAGTGGCATTAAAGGGTTTCCATGATTGGTGCCTGGGATTGATTACAGAATGATGGCAAGTATGTATACAGCTAGTTCATTAATGTTATTATTAGCTCAAAAAGTTGCTTCTTCCTAACCAACTAGGGACATGCTGGATATTGTTTGTTTACAAAGTGGCCCCAGAACAGAACATGTGATTACATTTCTGGTTTACTCAGGGGCTTTTCTCATTACAACACTGGAAGTGATCATATCAGGCAAAGCCTCCCAATTAGCACTCAGGAAATAGGAAGTGACTGGAATGCGTGTGCACTTGTTCATGTGTATACTATGGACCGTGTCCTGTACATAGGGTCATTGCCAGGCTGCGATAGCATGCATGATTTCTCATGTTAGCGTGGACTCTTAGCACTGGTGTTGACACCAAATGGTCCATATCAACTGGACAGAGTGCTGAGTGGTTTGCAGATTAAACCTGTTAGCCTGTGACCAGACCTGCTGCTTCCACCATCCAGTGTATGACCCAGGATGACCTCGGACCTGTCTCTGGATCTTGACTCCCCATGCTGTGAGTGTGACCCCAGAGTGTGTTTTGGACTCTGCTTCCTGCTTCAGTACCTTGCAGGCAGGCTATTACTGATCTCGGCTTGTATCCCAACACAGTCTCTACCTTCTGCTTTGATACCGCTCTGTCTGGCTGTTATCCTCCCTTAGCATGTGTTCTGGCTAAGCTTCTCAATTTACAAGTGTCCCATTGCACTCTAGACTGTAATCCCTTAGCAATATACTGGAAGGGTGCGGGTGAGAAGCGGATGGTGCAGAAGAGATCCAAGTATAAAGAAGTAGTCGCCTGCACACCAAGGTCCCATGCATCAGTAAGTCCTTTTATTGACCTCAAATACACATGGCATCACAAGCATAAAGCAAAGTTTCAGAACCTAACATGGTCCCTTCATCAGGCAAAAAGCAAAGTGAGGTTCTGAATCGTTGCTTTATGCTTGTGATGCCATGTGTATCTGAGAATAACATCTCTTTATTGACGTTGCATGCAACAATACACTTATTGTTGCAATAAGTGTATTGTTGCATGTAACGTCAATAAAGAGACGTTATTCTACCTTGGAGTGCCGGTGTCCATAATTTCCTAAACTCCGCATTCCCCTCCCCTTCTTTCTTGGTGACAATGGTTACCACACCTCCTAACTGTTGCCCATAATTGGAGGGACTGTCCCTCATTGAGAACCAAATACCCCCGTCCCTGTTTCCTCATCAGTTGTCCCTTTTTTTGGTCTGATGTACAGATGTAAAGGAAAATGTTCTATTCAACTACCAAAACTGTTATTCGGCACTAAAACTAATTATCTTGCTTGCTATTTAGAATATCCACTATAAAAGAGGTTAAAAAAGTAATGATGAAAAAAAATCAACTTTTCTGGGTTTAACCAATAATTTTTTGCATATACATTCTAAATTAGTGGGCATGGCAGGGGTGTATCCATTGCCCAAATACATTGTGCTAGAAAGTGTCCCCCTTTCTCATCTCAGAAAGATAGGTGGTATGATGGTCATGGTACAAAAATAGAAGTCAATATCCCCAACGCACAAAAACTTGACAGGGGGTTTAATCTCTCCCCCCCATTCTATCCAAAAACAAAAAAGAGAAAAACTTTAATATTTTCATCTGCTGCCTGTAGTTGTGGCCTAAGCGTGCTTGCCTAAGCGCGGGGAGTTATAATAGTAAGAGTGAAGCTTAAGGAATGAACTTGATAAATGAACATTTAAGGAAATTGTGTGTGAAACGCAGCAACAGATAATGGATGGCGTTCTTTTTCCTCTCAGTGACACAGGCAGTCCTGGAAATAACTTTGGTTTGATTTATAGTTTGCTTGAAAACACAACTTGGCCGTGTTATTTCTGACACTTTCCCTGACTGACACACTTCCTGATCTTTGTGCAGCCCAAACAAAAGTGTACCAAATAAAGCACCTGTGTGCGGGCAGCATGCAGAGTGACAGTGACCTGTGACTCAGTGCTGGGTGACAAGCCGCTGAGGGAGGCTAATGGGAACTCGGTGCCCCTCAACACATAAAGGGGCAGGATGAATAACACCTTCTAAATGGAGGAGAGAAGCACAGGGAACTCCGCTGCTCCCGGAGACAAAGAATGCACAGTTTTGGCAATCCGCAGCAGAATAACAGATTGAATGGCAGTGAAAATACACAAGTGTGCAGCTCCTTCACAGACAGACTGTTCACATTAATGCTAATCTATTAATAAAAGGAAAATACACATATGCAAGACAAAATAAATGCTGTTTGCAAAGGTGCAAATGAGCCACAAAGGATCTTATGTAAACCGAGCATAATAGAGGGGGCATTGTGAAGAAGTCAATGGTTGGGGAGTAAATATATCCATAGATGGGGGGTGTGTGATCATGCATTAAGGGTCAGTATGGCTTTCCTCTTGACTAATATAGTCATATACAGGAGAGTAACAGTGGACAGTTTTGGCGCCCATTCACACTTGAGGGTGAGTGTTTCCAGATGATTTTAGAGCAATTTTTTTGCATGCTTTTAGGCATTTTCAGGCTTGAATGTTTTTGTTTTAGCTAATAGAAAGCTACTTAAGTCGCATATTTTTTCAATCAACCCGCAGGCTGAATGAAAAAAAAAGAACAGATTCCTCCAATAAGGCTTACGAGCGTTGATAGAGGAATCTCCCGCTGCTCGCATTGTCACTGGCCGCTATCAGAATACCCGAATGGAGCTAGCAGCTGATTGGCTGCCAGCTTCGTTCAGCCGAGGATTTTCCAACCAGCTTTAATCAGCTGATTGTGGGATGCCGGGCGGATGGGTGCCGACAGATGATGAACCAGAGGAAATTCGCTGCGTGTATACCCGGCTTTAGTAGAAGGAGCAGATTGTTGTTAGGCACAAAATAATGCAAAAGGCCCCATTCACACCTGAACATTTTGTAGCTCCATTGCCAATGTGATAAAAGCTGGAGAAAAGGAATCCGATTGCTTCCAATAGCCCCTGTTCACATGTGGGCGTACCGTCACTTGTAGCAAAATACTTTTAGTGGGAAAAAGTACATGAGCTTCTTTTGGGGCAAAATCTCACCTTTTGGTCCTAATAGACTTTGATGGCGGCTCCTGAAAAAGGCGTGGAATTGCAAGCAACCCGTGCTTTTCATGCGCCTTTCTTGCCTAATAACTAGCTTTACATTGGCTAAAATAATAATAAAAAGATGCTGAAGCATGAAATGCGCATAAAAATACCCAAAACATGACCAAGGATGCTCATCTCTAGTGTGGACGGGGACAAAAATGCACAATATGCATATTTTTCTGGCATTCTACAAGTGCCAGATGACGGACATTTATGGCAGGATCACTAGGTATTATTATTGTTTATGTCAGATGGTACTGATAACAGAACAGCACTTGGTAAAGTGTTTGCATTAACCAAACCAATTAGCTAAATGTGTAGTGCATAGCATAAGAAATAATGTTATCAAGAAATAAAAGTATATAACTCGGGTCAAAACTTCTTTAAGAGATTTAAGAGATTTCCACTCACTTCCTGCTGTGTCTCAGAACTGGAAGTGACGGGAAATCTCCTTAATGGGACAGAAACAACAAAAGAAAATGAAAGAAAAAAACAACTGGTGTAACTAAAGTCTACTGTATCCAAAACTAGCAAAAATAGTTTTGGCTATAGATACACTTTTATTACACAATACAATTATAAAATGATTATTAAACATATTAATAATAATAATAACCTCTACAGATTACTCCAGAAATAATAATAATAATTGTTATTATTCCTTCACCCTGCACATGAAGAGAGAGCAGCGGTGACTGGTCAGCTGATTGGAGGGGGAGAGAAGTGAGCAGGGATGTGACGTCATCTCTCCTCCTCCAGTCACAGAATGCCTTGTATTTATTTTAAAAATACAAGATATTTTGTGAATGGGCAATAGTGAGGAGGGGCGGGTGATATGACCGGAGCACTTTATTGCTCGAGTCACATATCTCCCTTTCCATTGATCGGCCAGCTTCAGCTTTCAGCAGGGCTCAGCTGAGCCGATGCATATGCGTTCGGCTCGGCTGAGCCGCTCGGCCATGATCGGGAGCTGTACGGGCTATTGTGAATAGCCCGTACAGCACCCCTTCGTTTCTACTGAACCGAAGGGGTCCTGGGGCCGAAGCTAGCCGAAGGATCGGCCGAAGCTACGGCCAGATCCTTCGGAAGCTTCGTGAATAGACCCCTATATACTGTTTATGTATCTGTACATGAGAGTTAAAGAGTTAATGAGAATGAGGTAAAGAGAATAAAGAGTTAATGAGGTCAAATTGACCAAATGACATTTTGAATGCCACTCTTCAAGTCTCTGATGGCATCATCGTTAACCAAATCAAATGAGTTTTTCCATATGAATGCTCTTACAAAAATCAACCAGTGTATGGCCAGCTTTTGTGTGTTCATGCTTGTCCTATTTATTACATCCTTTGGACCTAAAATCCACCTTCCAAACATGGAGGCATTGACAGATTTGGTTGTATCATGGGAACTGAGAGTATTTCATGGTTCAGATGTACTCAGCTGTGAACATTGAGGAGAAGGACCAGCCACACATGAACATAAAAATATCAAAGTTCTTGACATTTCCCATCTATTACAGACATAGGACTCCATGATAAGTATAAGTATAAGTGGTGGTTTATCTTAAAATTATCATGTTGTTATATTAGGGGACCATTTTCCAATACAAACTTTGCTTAGCAGAGTTCCTCTAGAAGACATTCTTGGGTAGTTGCGGTGGGGTGGTGTACTTTGCACATCATCACCGCTCTTGTCATTGTCTGATTGGATAAGCCTGCATGAAATGTATGCGCAGAATGTTGTAACCTGTTCCAGTTTCTCTAGGGAAGAATTCATCCATTTATGAAGGAGCTCGTCTGGTGGGATATAAACAAGCGTGATAGTGCTCAGACCACTTAATCATCCAGCAGTCAAACACTTTTAACTTCTTCTATTCTGGATGGGATGCTACTGTCATAAGAAGTCCATCTGACGAGAAGTGCAACACTGAAAACAAAAGCTGTAAAGGTTAGTTGCTCAATCCTCTGTTGTCAAACTTAAAGTGATATTAAAGTCAAAAGGTATTTAAACTATTACAAATGCTGATGAGATCACTTACAATGGATGCTGCTTCTTGATGTATGTAAGGTCCTATGGATCTCTACACCCTTGGGTATACTAGTAAGCTGTGTGTGTCTCCAGAAACACACAGACACAGCAGGCAAGACACTTCCCTGCTCCCCACTCCTCCATCTTCCCTTCTATAAGCTCAATTGGAATACTAGTTCCACCACGGATTCCCCTCACTTTGGAGGGATTTCCTTCCACACCCTCTTGTGAATATTGGACAGTAATTAAAGGGAAATCTACATCTATACAAAGGGTTATAACTAGGGATGCACCGATACGAATACTAGTATCGGTGCTGGTACCGAGTATTTGGGCAAGTACTCGTACTCACCCCAAATGCTCTGATGCCTAACGCGATACTTCCGGTATCAGTGAGTCATTACACGCTGCCCGGCTTCCTGATTGACCGGGAAGCCGGCTTAATGCTCTCTCGTCACTTCAGGACTTCCGGTACCGGTATTCGGTATCGGCAAGTACCCCAAAAAAATATCAGTAATTGTACTCGATACCGATCCCTAGTTTTAACCCCCACTTACTCTATCTAAAGCTGGCCATACACCTATAGATTTGCTGCAGATTTTCTATGGTCAGATGATGGAAAAAGTGCAACAGATTCCTCCATGTACGCTAGACAGGGTGGATGGAGGAATCTCTCGCTGGGCCAAGCTTCCGTATCTTGCTAGTCAGCCCCGCTGGCTCTCAAAATACTTGAACAATGCCTGTATCCAATCAGATTGTTCAAGTATTTTGGCAGCCAGCGGGGCCGACTAGCAAGATACTGAAGCTTGGCCCAGTGGGAGATTCCTCCATACACACAGTTTAGCGTAGATGGAGGAATCTGTTGCACGTTTTCCATCTGGCCATAGAAAACCTGCAGATAATCTATAGGTGTATGGCCAGCTTAAAACCAAAAAGTTTTGGGTTTAGGTCTACTTTATGGTATACACAGGGCCTGATTTCTATTACTTGAACCTGAGGCCACACAACCATTGGCACCCAAAGCAACCACAGCTAGGTCAATTTTTTGTTACACTATTTTCTTGTTTAACAACATCTCCAGTTTAGAATATTTTAACTGTATAAATAATATTTATATGGGATGACTGTAGTTCTACTGTTGATTGGGAAATACTGTATCTGCTCAATAACAGTAAAAAGGTGAGAAAGGAGCAGATAGGCCCAATAAAGGATGAAAGCGGGAAGCTAGTCACAAACGACAAGGAGAGGGCCGAGGCGCTGAACGCTTTTTTCTCCTCAGTATACACAGGTTGGACTTGATGGACTAATGTCTTTATTCAACCTCAACTACTATGTAACTATGACTGTACTGGGAAAAATTATCTCTTTGTCTCTGCTGCCTATAGGCACCAGCCTACCTTGCCTAATAGTAAATTTAGCCCAGAGTATACAACTGCTATACACGTTTACATATCCTCTATCCACTGTTATTGATTTCACTCATTTATATTTATAGCTCATTGACCTCTTTGGATGTACCCATAGGCGTGCGCAGCCTATTGCATTAGGGTGTGCACACAAACGTACAAACACAGCTTCCCAGGCACAGAGGACTGCAGCTTTGATGTGAGGAATGTAAATGGCAAGTGCTGCTGAGCTCAGTATCACTGAGCCAGTCACAGAGAGATCTTTGTGATGTCTACACTTTGTGATCTCTTTCAACTGGCATTAAACCTGGACACAGGACATACAGGACTCTAAATCTGGACTGTCCAGGTGACACTCGGGGTGAATAGGGTGTGCTCAGGCACATTCGACACTCCCTGTGCGCACACCTATGGATGTGTCTGGTGCTTTTAGGATTCAAGGGGTTAAAACCAGCTCACAGTTGTAGCAGTTGTGAGCTTGTTCCAATTTTCTATGTTGTGCACCAGGCTCATGGCTTTAATGTACAATAATCTGGGTGAATGAAGAGCCACCTGATTACTTTTATGTGACTTATGGCCAGACTGTCCCCTTCAATAGTTCCGATGCTCTCCTGCTCCTTTTGGGATTCAAGAACCACAACAAACAGCATCAGGATTGTGAGCAAGAAGATATGGAGGAACATTCATTCCATGATGCCCTCTGCAAAGTGCCATCCTGGAAGAGCCCAGATTTGAGCATTTCCGAGTTCAGAGCTTTCAAAATCCTAACTGAAAAGCCCGGTAAATGGCTGATTATGCACAGTTCTGTGCTTGTGCACCTGGAGCAGAGGCAGGGGAGCCTAATAGATCCCTGATGTCTCTATAAAGAGTACCTGAAACCTGCCCAGTGCTATCACATAGATAGTTTGTTAGCACCCTGGAAAACAATAAAGTTAAGTAAAAGAAATGGAAAAAAGTGTGAAAATATGTAAATTGTATTAAAGTAGATAAAAATAACAAAAAAACCTACCTACCTTAAATGATGCCTCTTGATCCAATCATCTTCTTCCCTCCACTTGTTTCCAGCAATCTCTCCGGCGCTGGTGTCGGTCTCTGATCCAGTGCTGACTGCTGTCTCTTCTGTGTCCCATGCTGTCTGTCCAACGTGCACGCTCCTGGCTGCCTGTCAGGGACGTGCGGTCAGGGGAGGCAGGTGAGGAAGAGCCTATTCAAGTCTGAAGCTGAGAGCTTTTTCTCCATTCAGATCGGCTTGTTACACGTTACACAGCAGGGAAAGCCACCACGCTGTGTAACCTGTCATGGACGGAGTGCTGAATGTTAATTACAGGCAGCGCTGCATCCGGCTTTTGACAGTTAGGGGTCTATTCACCCAGCTGCCGAGGGCAGCCGAGTGAATGACCGATCTGAAGTGAAGTGAGCCGAACACTGTTCAGCTATTCACTTCAGGCTGGTACGGCTGATTTCAGCCGTGCATCAGCTGAAATCAGCCGTACATCGGCTTGCTTCGAGTGGCTTCGGGTCGGCCGAACATGCTCAGAGAAAAGAAAAGCATCTATAAGAATAGGCCGAACAGCAGCAAGTA
>NW_017306418.1:52757-139571 GCF_000935625.1 Nanorana parkeri
GAACATGCTGAGCATGTTCGGCCGACCCGAAGCCATGCGAAGCAAGCCGATGTACGTACAAGCCTGAAGTCAATAGCTGAACAGTGTTCGGCTCACTTCACTTGGGGTCGGTTGTTCACTCGGCTGCCCTCGGCAGCTTAGTGAATAGACCCCTAGGTGCACTTTGTATATTTTTTTTCCAGATTTGTGCAGTAATCCAGTGTAAAACGTCTGTGTAGAAGTGTGTTGTAATAAAAACCAGTCACTGCTACTCTCTCTCCCTGTGCAAGGTGACTGGTCTCGTCTCCACCCCCCTCCTGGACTTTTTTGCAGACAGCCTGTGGTGGGCAGGGCTATCTATATTCGTAGATGAGAATGTGGACTAGGAGAAGGGGAACTGCAATATTAACTAATGATATCTCCATACTGAAAATACAATTTACTTTCCCTATAACATGGACAGAACATTTCTCTCAGTCAGGTTTTACAGTCTTAAAGTCCACAGAAAATTTTGGAGAAGGCGCAGTTTAATGAAGCGTTACCTGGGAGCTAATCATCCCGCAGATGATGCCAGCAGTAAATGAGTCATTACAGCAATTAGAGAGCCCTCCTGAATAATGTGCTCTTTATTACACACAGTAAACTTGTTTAACCCATCCCTGTGCTGTGCCTGATAAAGCGCTCACGCGGGTAATTCTGTTTTCAGAAGGGATTACTCGGGTCACTGACAATGTGATGGATCCTCCAAAATGTTTTACATCCAGAGATAAAATGTTGTGTACATTGAATGTTACTGCTGCGTCCTCTAATGTATACACCATATATCATTATAGAGCGTTATAGAGAGTTCAGCCACTTAGCAATTGCCCAAAAATCACACTTACCAGGACTTAAAGCAGCACAATATTATTACATTTTTACTGGAAAATCAGTAACGTAGAAATTGGGATAAGAATTAAAAAACAAAGTCAATAAATACCTCATGGTCAGATGTAGTATTTTTCTACATGTACTTTTTGTATTTTTGTGACTTTGTGTTAAATACAGCTTGGCTGTATGGTGATTCAACAGACCTGCAGCCATACAAATGCAAGCATACAACTTTGACCAATGACATTTTGACACAACATTGCAGCCAAAGTGTCAGTCTGAAAAGGTAAATATTCACATGATAGGTCATATAATGGCTGTCAGGGCTAACTAGGTTATAAGTGGTTAACGGTAAAGCAGAACTCCAGTTAAATAAAGTAGCAAAAAAAATAACAGCCTATTGAAAGATAAAATACATTTGCAGAATTTCTTGCAATAATCACCCTTAATGTAGAGGTGTCCCCTGCTGTACTTTGCCATAGTTGTCCTCAATCTTCTGACAGCCAGCGTCACACTTGTTAAAGGGGAACTGTACCCATATCTTTAAAATAACAACAAAAACACCTTTAGAAATGTTTAGTAATGACAATCTACAAACTTCTAGATAATTGCCGGCTTTGTATTCTGTGCATATCTTATTTCTCTTTTCTTACCCAGTCTTCTGACAGTGGCCATGTTAACTAAGGGCAGGTTACAAGCTCTCCCTTTATTTCCTGGAATTCTGACACATGTGACTAGGACATGTGACCATGCACATCATCTCAGAGGAGGAGAATGCCTTTCCCTGAGATCTCATGAGATTACAGATGAGATTTCCCAGCAATGCACTGCTGATGTAACCTTCCCAGGATGCAACATTGGAACATAGTAGGTAAGGTTGAATAAAGACCAAGGTCCACCCAGTTCAACCTATGTGTGTGTGTGTGTTTGTATTTATGTGTATTTAACACTTCCCATATCCTTGTATATTTAGGGGTCTATTCAACTGAAAAAGTAATCCAGAATTTTAATGAACTTCTCTACGTTATCAGTGGGTACCACTGCATTTTTTCTACTCGCACAGTAAAAACCCCTTGCGCGATCTAAGATTGAACCTCCCTCTCTCTATCCTCTTGTTGTGTCCTCATGTTCTCAGTCCTGTTCTTGGTGAAAACAACTTGTTTTCCGAATACAGAATTGTGGTCCCCATTGATTTTGAAGACTGCAATAAGGTCCCCTCTTAATCGCCTCTTTTCTAAGGAGAATAAGTTTAATTGTTGGAGGCGATCTTCATAGCTCAGGCCTTCTATCCCCTTAAATTCATTTGTGACCCTTCTTTGAACTCTCTCAAGCTCGAGGACATCCTTCCTGAGAGTTGGCCACCAAAATTGCATGACATTCTCAAGATGAGGCCGAACCAGTGATTTTTAAAGTGGAAGTATTATTCTCTTATCCCTTGCTACAATCCGTCTTTTAATGCAGGACAGTATCCTGTTTGCTTTGGCACATTACATCATTTGTGCCAGAACTGGACCAGGAAGTAGATGCATTCTATTTGTAAGTAAATGAAAAACAAGTTTCTTTAACTAATGAATGTATGTAATTATGATTTTAAATCACCATGCAGAGCTGCATGCTGATGTGAATCTTAGTAAAAGGGGAAAAGGTCCGCTTTAATTTATGACTTGTAGTTTTTTAGCAGCCAAAGGTATTCTATCTAGACATGCATGACAATTTTAATGTTTCTCTTCAGTCATTTATATTACCATTGCAAAACATTAATTAGGTTTATTAAAAGGCTAGCTTGGTCTTACTCTCATACTCCCAGATGAGATGTCGGGGATGTCCCTTGTGAATGGTCTGCTAATGTGCAGCATATGTATCTTCTGTGACCTTCTTAGTAAACACCATGACATCAGTATTAGTCACAGGAGCCCATTCTGTGTCCTCTGTGAGACTAAAACTGGTCAGCTAGGCTCTTGCTGTTTAACCCTACACTGCCCAGTGCTTTTCCTGGCCAGGAAACTTAGTAAATAGTCAGCGTCTGTGAAGGCTGCAGTAATTTAAGCGCTGGAGTGTCCTTGTCTATGTCTTCTACATTGTGCCCAATGCAATCATTGTGTCAGAACTGAGGACTATGAGAATGAGAATAAATGAGGGACATGAACACTAAATGGGGATTAAAATAGAAGTATACAGGAGACCCTAGACTTGCAGATCCTAGTTACTGTGTCTAGTTTGTATTATTTTCTGGTATATTAGGAAAAGTTCAATTTTGTTTTCAAGTTCTAACTTGTGTCTCTGACCCATGATGGGGAGATCTTCCCACTTCCTGTGCAGTGACCCCAGGTCAAAAAAATGGGGGGATTGGTTGCCATAAGGACAGGAAAGCATGGACAAAAATAAAATTATGGGGTCTATTCACGAAGCTGCCGAAGGAACTGACCGTAGCTTCGGCCGATCCTTCGGCTAGCCTCGGCCCCTGGACCCCTTCGGTTCAGTAGAACCGAAGGGGTGCTGTAAACCCGAAGCCACGTGAAGCAAGCCGATGTACGGCTGAGATCAGCCGTACCAGCCTGAAGTGAATAGCCGAACAGTGTTTGGCTCACTTCACTTCAGATCGGTCATTCACTCGGCTGCCCTCGGCAGCTTAGTGAATAGACCCCCAAGTGTTTCTTTTTTCTGTGTCCATACTGGACATACGTCCCATCACTTACTGCCCATCACTTACATTAATGCAGTTGGGCGTAAAAGTGGAGCTCCAGGAAAACAGCTAAAATACACCCTTGAAATATATATAAGTGAACTTTCTTAGCTGCGAAATAATTTGTAATTCTGTTTAGCCTGTCTCAAAATCCACACACCCCTGCCAGACAGTAAAGTCAGGTCCTTGACACCCAGTGTATCTAAAGCAAAAAATAAAAAATACACTTTGCATAGTGTAGGAAAAGGTTGGAATTTTTTTATTGCTATCTGTGATTTTTAGCTTCTCTATTAGGGTTGAGATCAGCCAGTCCAAATATGAGCCTCTCTTTTAGGGTTGAGATCAGCTGGTCCAAACCTGAGCTTCTCTGAACCTGGAAGGAGCTCCTCCTGAACACAGAAGGAAGCTCCCTTAATGCCACCCAATCAGCTATGGCCAAAGAGTTCCCTGACCACAGATTGATATAACTAAAGAGGCGGGATGCAGTGATGTAATTGACCTTGTAGGGTTACAAGCCTATATTTGGTCATTTACATTTACCTAATGTGACCATATAAGGTAAATGATGTCAGCACAAGCATCCCAACCTTTGTTTGCATGCAACTCCGGGGTGGGCAATGCCTGGCCCCTAGCTGATTAGTGAAAGTGTCCTTGTTTGGAGGAGCTCGGGTTTGGACTGAGTTTGGTCCAAACTTGAGCTCATCTTTACTCTCTATGTGTCCTGGTGACCATCATCAGGACTAATTCAACATTTTGAGTTGTCAGTGAGGAAACTTGTTCCAGTCGCAGCTAAGAGAGAGTTTACCTTACTTTGACAAAATTTGCTCTCACTTCCTGTTGTGTCTCCTGAAAAGTAAAGTAAAATCTCCACATGGGGATAAATGTTTTTTTAACCATCACCTCTACTATCCAAAACTAAAAAAAATGTTTTGGCTTTATATATACATTAATGTTAACCCCTTATAAGCCAGAGCAATTCAAACTTGGCCTATGACAAAATGCATAAGCAGACATTAACTTCCTTAAAAATCCCATTTGAAAATGATCCCATGATCGAGAAATATAGGTAACTGAATTTAAATGCAAACTTCAACTGTTGCTGTAAAAGTCATGCTTGGTCCTATGATCAGGATCAGTTTTCTCTATACAAGAGTAGTTTTTTTTTTTAGATGCTCCTACCTGCAAGTACAGTATATGATTACAACCCTCACTTCAGGACTGATGTATAAAATGTCCACCTATTGTATAGCTGTCAGAATTCCATTCACAAGGCATTACTGCCACTAGATGGAGCAGGGTAACATAAGAAATTCCTATGCTCCAAGGCTCCATCTAGTGGCAGTAATGCCATCCAAAAGGCATTAGCCCAGCTATGCTTGTCTGCGTACCTCATTCACTTTGTTCCTAAGAACAAGCTGTCTAGATGGTTCAGGTGGTAGATGAATCCTGCTACCTGCCACTGATCCTATTTGACTCTTCCACCGGGTGGAATAGCAGGTCCCCCACACTGGCTGCTGTGGTTCTTCCTGATGAAGCCTGAACAGACCTAGCCTAGAAGGACAAATTAGTGATGTAGGGGTTGGCTGGAGAAACCACGTTGGTCAGCAGGGTGTACACTATTATTCCAAAAGTGTGGAATAAGATCAGTTCTGGGAGCTCTGCTACAGAACCAAGTTGCATTAAACAAGCCACTGGACTGACAGGTATATTGCTGGTTTCATTGAAGGGTACTTTAAAGTAGTAATAAAGGCTAATCATTTTTTACTTTCTCTGCATTAGGGTAAAACAATGCTCTGCTACCTATTCACTCCCTCCCCCCACCCACAACACTTACCTAGGGTGCACATCACCGCCGCCAGTGTTCTAACAGATTGCTGAACTTCCTTAGAAATCTGGACCGCGTCATTTCCGGTGACGCAGTCTCAGAAGTTGCAGGTGGCGTCAACTGAACAATCAGGCTGGTTGGGTCTGGAATTTTCACAGGCTATTTGCCTGTATTGTGCATGTGCGGGGAAGCCAGTTGGTCCAAACAATTCACAGGTGAGGTGCCTGTGGCCACATAATTTAACACACAATAATAATAAAAAAATTAAATATAAAAAAATTATAATGTGCTAAGTGCGCCTCGCCTGTGAAAATGTTTTGGTCCCACTGTCTTCCCTGCACATGCGCAATACAGGTAAATAGACTGTGAAAATTCCAGACCCAATCAGCTGTTTGAGCGGCTCAAAGCTTACGCGTTCAGCTGACCACCCCTTCCCGGACGTCCCCGGAAGTGACGTGCAGATACAGATTTGTCACAGGTCCAGGATTCTAACAGAAAATCGGGTCCCGGGCAGGGCAGCAATAGGTTCCGGCCCCTGCCTCTCAAATTACTGATAGGAGAAAGGAGGCAGACACAGGGGGCGTGCCTTATCAAACACTGTGGGGGGAATTTATCAAAACTGGAGCAGACAAAAACTAGATTGGTTGCCTATGGCAACCAATTAGCTTCTCTCTTCAGTTTGTTCAGTTAAGATTTGAAAATGAAAGAGAGAGGCTAATTGGTTGACATGCACAACTGCTCCAGATTTTGTCTGCTCCAGTTTTGATAAATCCCCCTCTGTGTGTGTCAGTGGACACACACACCTCGGCATAGTTGCCAGCGGGGAACGCGCACACACGGGTGTCTCCTTTGCAATCTTCTAGGCAAAGGAGACACCCTGCTGATTAAAAAAAAACAAGGGGGGTTTAATGTCACTTTAAGTCTAAAATCAAATATTTTAAACCCAAAACAATTACAGTTTTTATTTAAATAAAGGGCACCAAAAAAAGTGAATATGCCACTAAAGGTTCTTAGCAACGGCAGCAAAAATTTTAAAATGCAGTTTTGTTCAATTTTATTGTGCTTCACGACTCATCTGGTTATATATCTGTAAAATTCTGACTTAGCTGAATGTACATGAGTGTGCTGGGACTTGCAGTTCTTTTAGTAGCTGCACATGCTTTTCCTAAGCACCTGACCCAATATAATGTGGCAGCATGGTGGACTGAGCAGAGAATTGACTTAGATGAGTATAGGAATTCAGCAAGGTCGGGAAGAAAACACCTTTCATAGGAACCGTGGGCTGGATTTGTGACTGTGAAAGTGCAGCAATTTCTGGGGAATTTGGTTGGCGCAGGAACTGAAAAACCTAATTGACCAAGCAGAGTAGTTACCATCAGACTAATGGTGGGAGCACTTAATGCCCTGTGCTCTTCTCCAGCCGTTCCTTAGATCTCAGCACTGTTTATTAACACAGTTTTATCATTAAGAAAATACAGCAATTTTCCAGCCCCCAGTGTAGGGTACAGCTGAGAGATCAATGCCTGCCTGTGTCTAGGTGGCAGTTTGGGCTTGGACGTCAAGGATAATTCCTTTATACAACTTAATGGAGTCCGCTTGACATCCATAATGATCCCCAATCATAAGAATTATTTGTGCTAGCACGCAGACATGTTCCAGTTGTTGTGACAGATCACATTTCACCTTTAATGATGGAAAATTACCATTTCTAATTCTCCGGGTTTTGACACCTAAATCCACAAGCCATATGTTGATGAAATATAAATTTGTTAGGCTGAAATGTAATGTCACCCATCCACTCAGATTAATCAGCGTGGTGACACTACACCATCCTTTCATGGGATCAGTATTACAACCTGCTCACTAGATCATTAGAACCTATCTGTCATTGCGCAGATGACCCTGACTTTCTACCCAGAGTACCTTCAGCCTTAATGCGGACAAGATGAAGGGGCTAATTTATGAATGTTAGAGTAAATATGGAGATGATTCATATAACAACTGATCACACCACTGGGTCATTTTTTACAGTCTGATAACTGCCTTATACCTCCATTTCTATTGCAGTTGCCTGTAATCTAACATCTGTAATGCTCACAACAATTTTAGGCCCTAAAGAAATAATGAAATTATCTGCAGCCAACAGTGCATCATCTACAGACTTCTCCAAGAGGGCCATCAGCTGTACAGAGATTCCAAAAATCTCATGATTGCCTCTACACCAGCCAATGGCCACTGGCATCAAAGACATGAGACACTAATGTAAATGAGGTGGTGGGGCGTGCTGATTATTTTTTGCCACTGTAAGGAGTAATCAAAGGGGGCCCCATGGGAAATTGTGTCTAGGGTCCACAAAAGGCAAAATTTGGACCTGCAAATCTGGAGGTGTCATAGATGACCATGACCAATCAAATCTGAAATCTGGTCATACACAGAAGGAGCTACAATGAACAATTATACCCCTGGACTTCGTCGATTTAGCTAAGCCATTAGCAAAACTGTACTTTATAGAACCTAGGTGCACCAATAGAGAAAACATCAGATAGTCATCACAAAGTGCCGAACAGGGCATTTCTAGAAAACAGGTTGGTGTTACAATGGGTAACACAGGGTGGTTCCTGATAATAGCTAGGCTGACATTACAAAGGGTCACATGTGATGGTTCTAGATAACCACAAGATACACCACTCTAAATGATGGTTAGGTGGGAATTAAAATTAGTCACAGGATGCTATTTAACAATTACACTATCTTCAGAGGGTCACATGGGCAATTTTAGGTAACAGGTAGGTTGTCATTGCAAGAGGTTACACAGGGTGGTCCTAGATAGTGGTTAGACTGGCATTACAAAGAGTTGCAGAAGATAGGTGTAGTCTAGATAATGATGAGACTGGCATTACAAGGGGCCACGCAGAATGGTTTTAGATAATGGTTAGGTTGATATTACAAGGGGTCACAAAGAGTGATTTTAGATAATGGTTAGGTTGGCATTAGCAGGAGTCAAACAGGATGGTTATAAATACTGGTCAGGTTAGCATTTCTAGGGGTCACATAGGGTAGATCTAGATAATAGTTGTGAGAACAGAATGAGGACATTGAAAACAGGGCAAACATAACTGTAATAGCCATGATGTACACGTCCTCTGAATGATCGCTATACTCCGTAAGTGTCTCTGTGTTTTAACAGCACAGTAATGTCAAACAGCATAGCAGGTGTACCAGGAGCCCGAGGACGCTGTTATACACTGTAGTAGCTGCAGCTACTAATCTGCCAGGGATCATTTATATATACTTACATTGGTTACATTGTGCCAAGCTGGAGATCAATGTAGGTATCGATATATATGATATATATGTATATATATATATATCATATATATGTATATATATATTTTTTTTTTTTAAAGCTGGAGTTCTACTTTAAATTCTGTCAGACAATGTCATATAGAGAAATGGTAATAGTATATGTTATAGACACATACTGGAAAGATAAAAAGAGGGAGATATTGTCCTCTGATTTACTAAAACTCAACACAATGCCCACACCTATGTGGAATACACATACGTTCTTTGCTTGCAAATTTACTAAGTGCCTATTCATGAACGCTATCACATAACACACCTAGCGGAGTAGTGCTATGGTATGAATGAGTCCTAAAATAGAGTGCACATCCTTATAATCCTAACAGCCCGTTTACAAGGATCAGTTGCTCAGACGCTAGAACTGGATATGCATTTTTACAATAAATTAATTCAGTTTTAATTCCTTTTTTTAGGCTGAGAAATATGTAATTACAATGAGTAAAAAAAATATTATTATCATCGTATTAATTAAAGTGTGTGTTAAGCAAAAGCTTATTCATTTTAGTGTTAGATAGAGTTGGATTTGAAATGAATTCTATTCTTTGTAAGTGTACTGATTCATTACAATACAGATAGAAGATAGATAAATAGATAGACAGACAGACAGATAGATAGATAGAAAAATCTGAAATAATACACACATTGACAAGGAAGACTGTATATTTGAAGTTATTGTGTTGAACACATAAATGATCAGGATCACCCATAACAGCTGAATTTAAGGGTATTCATTTGTATGTAATACACAATGGTTGAAGGAAACAGCAATGCCTTGTGTGACTGATTCCATAAAGATCTGCAGTCATAATAAGTTTGTTATTTCAGCAGTTGAAGCAATTCTTGTCCCATTCTGGACCTGTGACTGGAGAAAGGAGACATCTTCGGGTGTGCTTTCATAAGACAGGTGTTTGCCGGGCCACTAAGCCGGGTAATGCTTCCCTTCTATGTAGGATTATACCAAATCGATTTGTAGTGTTCAAAGACTCCAGGTTCCAACATCTGCAAACCATTACCTGCAAAATTGCTGCACAGGCAAGTGCTGAAGACTGACCTCAATAATGGGAACAGCCAGGAGCCAAAGACTGGTGTATGGCCAAAAAGAATTAGCCGCACGAGGATTTGCTATAAGGCTGATGCGGATGTCACGAAATGAACATTGCATAATACACTAAAAGCCCAGTTTGCTGTCAGCTTCTAGTTAGACTATTACAATATTATTATTATATTTATTATCCATAATAAATATAATAATAATATTTATTGTTAATATTATTACTATACTAAGTTGTCCAGTTTTGTTATATATTTACATGGTATAGTATACTGTATATTCACAAATGTATCCTTCCTGTCATTTATTATTACAATTATGATTAATCTGCTCAGTTGTTAATGTTTTCTATTTAGTAATGCTAATAATATTAGTTATACAAATGTATCCCTCCTGAAATGTATCATTATTCCTCAATAATTATTGTTTGTATATTGGATGGGTCATGTGTGTATTGACAAGGCATGGAATGCACTTATTCTAGTACAGGATGGGTGATGCTGACATATATTTTCTCACTCTATGGAGAATTATTATTATTCAGGATTTATATAGCGCCAACAGTTTGCACAGTGCTTTACAACATATTGATTCCATTTATTCTTCTACTCAAGTGATGAGGTGTCTAACATTGCAATAATTAGATGATGAGTTAGATGATTACAGTGCTACATAACCTTTTTATGGAAAGATGGGGGAAATATAACCTAGCTTCTATTACTGCATTGAGTATGTCCTTTCTATTGCTGGATAACGATGAAGTTCTGGTAGTACATCAAATATTACAATACTGCGAGGTAAGGGAAAATTCATACAAATTTCATAATTTTTTTAAAATGTCTTCTTTATCAGCTCTTCCCATCCAGCACTTTTATTTTTACATTTTGGGGCATATTTATAAAACGTGAATGTGACATTTACCATACATTCACTGTAGGTAAATAGATCACTGTCATTTAAAGCACATGCACCATGAAGATTCACCTGCAGGAAATCTTAGGTGAATGTTACATTCACTGCTTTATAAATATATCTATTATTATTATTTGTCTTATTCTTCTTCCTTTTATTAATACAAATTATTATTATTATGATCTTTGTGTTCAGGCCAGTCTTTACGCAGTAAAAGATCATTTTATTATATATGCTAATCCATCCCATATTTCAGAAACTCCTATAACCCTCTCTGAATAGGTGAAGAGCAGATAGAGCTGATAAGTGACGTCCCATACACAGCACAATTCACATCGCCCCAGGATTGATCTCTGGTGTGACCCTCGAGCGTTTCATTGGTAATTAAGCGTTTATATGCAGTTATAAGGGGTGCCAACATACAACATTACAACATGTAAACATGTATCCAGCCATCGTGCTGAGATATAAAAGCCTGCAGAGCATCGTAAAACAGAAAAGAACAAACTGCCCTAAAACAAAGTTAACTAGGCTAAAACAGTAGTGCCATTCTTATTTACATTTCATTAAAACCCCATTAAACCGTATGTTCCTATTAAAAACACATTAGCTTAAATAATGTTGGGCTTATTTACTGGCTCCCAGTTGAGCCATAAGAAGGACTCTACAAATAGAGCTGGCTGCCCACCTGTGCCAGGTGTTTATGACAACTTCAGCAACACTGGCAATGTTATTTCAGGAATCAATTCACAGACAAGCCAAGCGGAGAGGGAACATAACGCTATTGTCTTGGGCTGCGCTAGTGAAAGCCTGACCTGCCTGTACAATCCCTCACCGATCTGTCAGCACAGCCCTTGCCTGCATTCCTGGTAATGAGCAGCTAACCAGGGGCAGCCACACATCAACAGCCGGTATTGTGTGTCTGTGCACTCTGTGCTTAACTGCTAGGGATGAGCATAAATAAGAAATTGCATTTCCCCAAAATGTCTGCAAATTTTTTCCAACATTTTGGCAAAATGCATTGGAAGCAATAGGGATGGTGAGGTTAAAGAGGACTTCAATTGTGGAAGCGGTGCCCAAAAAAGGCAGAGGGAAGGAAAAAGGACTAGTCACCAGTTTTGCTTGAAGACTCCCTGCAGCTGATCTTTTTTCTATTATTGACTGATCATGACTTCTTTTGCAGTGTGCCTCTGTGTAAAGGGGTGACCATCTTGGTAGAGGAAGAGTATTGTTTCCTCATTTTAGAGCTGCCCCCTTGATGACTGATAGTGGCGTCACAAGAGGGGTGCGGGCCACACCTGGTGACGCAATTAGAGGGGGTGACACCAAAATGACTAACAGTCATTTTGATATCACCCCCTCTTAAAAGGCGGGCACTTGGTTCTGGACTGAGAGTCCAACATTGACACGAGAGAGAGGGAGGCCCCCGGCGGCATACCTGATCCTGCTGGGCCAACATCCCTCCTCTCTTTGCCGGTGTCCATCACCAAGATGGCCACCAGCAGTGAAGTACATCACACCGCAGACATGATAACGCATGTGCGGCCGCCGCACCTTGTGACACACACATCGGTGCCGCTGCTGATGACTGCTTATCTGACTGGTGGTGATGACAGATCTACAAGATGGATGATGCAAACGCATGAAGATCCTTGCACTGCAGGTCCTCAGTTACAGTTCCAAGCAAAGGAAATAGTGAACAGCACAGTACTGCCATTACCAAAATCTCACCCCAAGGGGTCTATTCACAAAGCTGCCGAAGTATCTGGCCGTAGCTTCGGCTGATCCTTCAGCTAGCTTCGCCCCAGGACCCCTTCGGTTCAGTAGAATCAAAGTTCTGCTGTACGGGATATTCACTATAGCCCATACAGCTCCCGACGTTGGCCGAGCGGCTCAGTCGAGCCGAAGGCATATGCCACGGTTCGACTGAGCCGAGGTGAAAGCCGAAGCTGGCAGATATTGGCTGGCTGACAGCCTGCTACTGACAGCTGGACGGAGCCAGCCATCATCTCACGGCTGGCCCCGGCCACTTGCAGAGACAGATCAGTGTCAGTGCAGAGACAGATCTATTAGATAGCGGCTCCCGGCCGCCCAGGAGAGAAACACTTTCTCCCGCAAAGGTTTACTCTGCTCTATCAAGCAGAGTAAACCTTACCCTGCTCTGTTGTTTTTTTTTCTTCTGACATCGGAGCCGCCGGCCGCCGTCAGTCAGACAAAAAACAGCATTCCTATTGGCTATTTCACTTGCAATAGTCAATAGCAAACTAGCTATTGCACCCGCCCACTGCTGCTGTCAATCAGCAGAGGGGACCTGAAGTTCTCCATCAGGTCCTCTTCTAGTGATTGACAGCAGCAGAGGGCAGGTGCAATAGCCAGCTTGCTATTGGAGATTGCAAATTGAAATAGCCAATAGGAATCTAGCTATGCATTCCTATGCTGATTTTTTTTTTTTTTATTCTGACGGCAGCAGCTGTCAGAATACTAAAAAAAACAAAACTTGCACATAGCATAGAAGCTATTGCTTCCTCTGCTATCTGCCATTATTTCAGGGGGGGTGCTCTCTCCCCCCTGCATTACAATGAGAGCTTAGCAGAGCCGGAGGTGATATGAAAGCCGACTCTGCTGAGCTCTCATGGTACTGACAGTTCAGCATCCCCTGGTTACTTGGTAATCAGGGGACGCTGATCTGTCAGTACTATGAGAACTCAGCAGAGCCGGCTTTCATTCCACCGCCGGCTCCGACAAGCTCTCATTGTAATGACAGCTGGTCCTGGCCAATAGAAACAGTTGGGCGGAGCTAGTTGTCACAGCTAGCTCCGCCCAATCATTTTCTATTTTTTTAAAACAGTTTTTCTATTCTGCTCGATACCACAGAGGTACCGAGCAGAATACCCGATACCCGAGAATAGGCCGAACAGCAGCGAGTAGCCTGCTGGAGGTTCGGCTCAGCCGTTCCAGATGTTGGATCAGCTGAGTCGAACTCCTTCTGCACTTCGGGTTGGCCGAACATGCTGGGCATGTTCGGCCGACCCGAACCCAGCCGCAGCAAGCCGATGAAATCAGCCGCACACTGCACTTCGGGTCGGCATCTTTGCCTACGGCATCTTTGTGAATAGACCCCTAAATCTCATAAAACAAGCAGTCAGAGGCATCAGTGCCTTAGATCTCACACCGGAAAAGAACATAAAGACAATTTTACCTAAGCAGTTTATTTGGCAAAATCAGAGGGGTCTATTCACTAAGCTGCCGTAGGCAGCCGAGTGAATGACCGATCTGAAGTGAAGTGAGCCGAACACTGTTTGGCTAATCACTTCAGGCTGGTACGGCTGATTTCAGCCATATATCGGCTGAAATCAGCCGTACATCGGCTTGCTTCGCATGGCTTCAGGTCGGCCGAACATGCTCGGCATGTGCGGCTGACCCGAAGTGCAGAAGGAGTTCGACTCAGCCGATCACCCATCTGGATCGGCTGAGCCGAACCTCTGGCAGGCTACTCTCTTATAGATGCCGAAGAGGGACCGAGCAGACCAGAAAAATAGTTAAAGAAGTAAAAAAAAAGTAAATAGAAAACAATTGTGCGGAGCTAGCAATGACAGCTAGCTCCGCCCAACAGTTTTCTATTGTCCGGCGGTTCTGCTGCCGTCAAAAAAAAAGAAAAAAAACCTCTCCCGGGCGCTCTGGGAGTCTCCCGCTCCCGGCCGCCAAGGAGAGAAATACTGCTTTTCTTTTTTTTTCTTTATTCTGACACGGAAGCCTTGTCAGAATAGAAAAAAATAACATTTTTGCCCAATGCATTGGAATGCATTGCTAGATTCCTATTGGCTATTTCAATTTGTAATAGCCAATAGTAAACTAGCATTGTACCCGCCCTCTGCTGATGGACCTGATGCAGAACTGCAGCAGAGTGCGGGTACAATGCTAGTTTACTATTGGCTATTGCAAATTGAAATAGCAAATAGGAATCTAGCAATGCATTCCAATGCATTGGGCAAAAATGTTTTTGTTTTTTTTGTATTCTGACACTTTTTTTTGTATTCTGACACCCCCCTGAGGGGTGGGCTTCCGATGACCGCAATGCTGAACGGGCAGTGTGCGCGTGCGCACACCGGCCCGTTCGGCATTTGTCTCCCGAGCACCGTTCAAACCAGCCGAAAATCGTACGATTTTCGGCTGGTTTTCTAGCGTGCTCCTTAGACAAAAGACGTGCAGTAGAAACGGTCGCATGTCTTCGTTCACACTGCTCGATTCTCGTGCGATCGTGGGATTTCCCGCGATTCTCGTACGAGAATCGAGCAGTGTATGGGCACCTTTAGACAGCCAGGGAGGCTAGGAGAGCCATGAGTCTGAGGGGCCACCAGTACAAGTGTGGGACAGCACTTCAAAGAGGACCAGTGGGTCAGAAGTGCCAATGTTTAAAGTGGAAGCCAGGAAGCTGCTATTGTGTTGCTTTAAAGCCTTTCATGAATGTTACGCTGAACAACCCCTGCGTGGTTATCCAAGATGGATATATGAACTTTGTGTTGAATAAAAGTGGGCTACCGAGCCCTTAAACCGAAGATATTGCGAGTAGACTGCATTCTTAAGCGCTCACCCTTTGTGATAATATCCCCGAACATCACAGTATATATATATTTACCAACATTCACCTTTTTAGATAAACAGCCTTTACTTCTTTAGTCATTCAACCCAACGGTGCATTAATGTTTTATAGCAATATATTAAATTATTAAAAGAGTAGAGGCTGTTCATTTTGTTTCGTAGATGTTAGTAAATAATGTGAAACTGCGTACATTTTCATTATCCAATTGTGTGCAAAAGTGAGCACATCTTCACCTTTTATTGGCTACGTTCAGTGGATATTCACTTTGCTAAGTTAAAAGTCTCCACTTCTTTAGTAAATGAGCACCATAGTATGTGTTTGCATACATAGAGCAATAGTCAGTGTGTTCCTGCCCAGACATTTTTTGTTGCCCTTATGACAGGTTCCTTTCCATGTCTGGAGTGTATGTGGTGTGCTTGAACTCCGGGAATTAAAAAAAACGTACCCTTGCAGTAGAGCTACCGCTGCAACGCAAGGGTTAAGTGATCATTTTGTCTTGGGGGCTTAAATAAAGCAGATATACTTATCTGATCCTGGGTCCCGTCAGGCTGTTAGACCAGTGCCCCCCAATACCACTGCAAGAGTTAATTTTTTACAAGCTGGAGTTCTTCTTTAAAGAAACCTCTAGCTTATGGAATATGAGCTGATTTATTTTGTTTGAGATTTCAACAAATATGTTTTAAAGCAGTTCAGAGTTTAATAAGTTGCCCAAGGTTATTGTTAAAGGAAGCATCATACAATATATGAACACTGGTATGATTGATTGATTGATTGATTCATAAACTAAGGTCTATCCGGTTGGATGTAATTGTATGTACATGGGTGGAAAATTGGCTGCAGGGACGGATCCAGAGGGTAGAGATAAATAGACCATTTTCTAATTGGGCAAAGGTTGCCAGTGGGGTGCCTCAAGGTTCAGTCGTGTGACGGATCCTATTCATCTTACTCATCCACGACATGAAGATTGGACTAAAAAGTTTGACTTGGGTTTTTGCACATGAAACAAAACTGTGTAGGGCAGTAGTTTCTGAACAGGATATAACTGCACTTCAACAGGACCTTAACAAAATTGAGGCCCGGGCTACAAGATGGCAAATGTGATATAATTTAGAAAAATGTAATAAATAATAAAGTTATGCACATGGGAGCAAAGAAAGTGTGCGCAAACTAGCACTTGGGGAGTGCTACATTAGGGAAGTCAACTATGGAAAAAGACCTCGGGGTGCTCATAGATCTCAGATTTGGTAATATTAAGCAATGCCAAGCAACAGCCAGCAGAGCAAACAGCATACTGGCGTGTATTAAAAGAGGGATGAAAGAGTAATACTACCACTGTATAAATCATTGGTTCGGCCTCATCTTGAGTATGCGGTGCAGTTTTGGTCGCCAACTCTCAGGAGAGATATCATCAAGCTGGAGAAAGTTCAGCGAAGGGCTACAAAATAAATTAAAGGGATAGAAGGCCTGAGTTAAACAATTAAACTTATTTGCTTTAGAAAAAAGGCGATTATGAGGAGACCTTATTGCAGTCTTCAAAATCATCAATGGGGATAACAATATATTTTCAATCAGAAAACTGTATTGAGAACATGGGGACACAACAGGTAGTTGGAAGAAAGGGGGCTCAATCTCAGAAACCGTAGGTTTTTTTTTTTTTACTGTGAGAGTAGTAAAATTGTGGAATTCCCTTCCACAAGCGGTAGTCTCTGCTGAGAGCATTGATAAATTCAAGAAATTTCTCGATGAGTTTCTTATTTTGGTTGATATACAAAAATATGAGCAGTGTTAGAGTCAAATAAATACAAATACACAATCACACACACCTATACACACATAGATAGAACTGGATGAACCCTTGTCTTTATTCAACCTTATCTACTATGTTACTTTGATTTTGAGGGGTAGGGAATCTTTTCCCTTTGATTATCTAAACCACCCTTTCTTCTCAATGTTTAGCTGCTGGTTGGGAGATAGTTTTTTCTCTTTGTCACATAGAAATGTATGGGGTTCTACTGGAAATGCTCAGGCTCTCTTTAGGAGAGCCATACTCGGCAACTGTCCCGGATTAGCCAAAACAGTCCCACTGTTTAGCTTAAAGTGACATTAAACCCTCAGATTTTTTAACATAAAACAATACTGTAATGTGTGCCTTACTGTAATCTATGGTTGTTTCCCTTCTCTTTGCTGCTCTTCCTTTTAAATCCGTATCTCTTCTCATGCTCTGCAGAACTTCTGTTTTGCAGCAGACTGCTTTGTCTCTGGAATGGATACATGGTGTCTGTGTGTAGGTTCACAACCTGAGCCAGCACTACAGGAAGAGGCCCTGAGCTGCAAAGGGAAGTTCTCCCCAAGCATGAGAAGACATGAGGAGCTAAAAGGAAGAGCAGCAAAGAGAAGGGAAACTACCATGGATTACAGTAAGGCACACATTACAGTATTGGTTTATGTTAACAAATCTGAGGGTTTAATGTCACTTTAATGTCCCATGATGTCTGTGTCCAAAGTTATGTCTCGGTGGCTCGCTGAGGGCTACCAATGTGGGGTTCCGGGGCAGTGGTGCCGCTAGTGCCAGGGAAGTGTGAATAGGAGTTACGGTAGCGACAGGGACTCTATCACTTAAGTGCACCAGCTCTGAGCTGCACAGCCATCACGGCCGGGGCTGCCTATTTGAAGATTCCAGGGGTTGCTGACAGAGGCTGCCTTTGGACAGTCCTAGTGCAGCACCCAAAGGCAGCACCTACACTGGCTTGCTGGGCACACAGCAAAAAAGGAGTCCCTGGTTTTCCTTTTTGGAAATGTTGGTGACTATGGAGATCATGTGACACCAAAAAGACCTAAATTATATTATTATTGAAAGGAGACTTCCTGTGCTGGTGATTACTGATATCTGTGTAGATTGCTCCAGATTAGAAGGAATCAGCAGCACTGTCACTAAAAGTCAGTTATGCATTAAAAAAAATACACACAAAAACTGTATATATTCCTTTTTATCATCTTCATGCGTACGTAATAGGATTTAGTGCTTTTTGCTTGGAAGATTCAACATTTCTGTTTGCCCTGGTGAATATTATCATTAGTACTAAAAGTGAGAAAAACTAAAGCATTTGGGGTGTCACGGGAACAGAAATAGAAGGATAGTCTTCCAATGGGGGCACATGTTGCAGTGACAACTGCAAGAAAAGAATTCCTTTCACTTCCTTTTGTCTCTATGGGATGAAATGTTTTAGGAAATCTCCCTAATGGGACAGAGTTTTAATCTTTCCCTACACTATCCAACTCTAACTAAATGCTCTCCATTTCTACTAGTTATGATTTACCAAATCAGTAACCAGCTTCATTCTATATTAGTAAACAGAACTGTGATTTAGCTAGAGCATTAGTAAACACAAGCAAGGACATAGGAGGCCATCTTTAGAGATGAAATCTATGACAAGTTTTTATTACTATTTATTATTAAGGATTCACACAGCACCAACCGTTTGTGCAGCGCTTTACATGCTTTAGTATGGGGAGACAGTACAGTTACATAAAGAGAATTAGAAGGACCCTGTAGTGAGAGCTTACCATCTACAAGGAGGGAACTATAGGAAATGGAGGAGTTAAGCGGGTGTGCATCATATCAAGTCACACGCTAAACAGATGTCTCCTCTTGTGTCTTTCTCCTGACGTCTATGTGGTGCATACAATAAGCTGTACTTATCTTATTAAAACAGTAAGGGGAATACAGATGTGTGCTTTTTGCTTCTAATAATACAGAATTTTCATGTCAAGTGGGATTACCTGTGTTTATGACCAGAATAGTTTTCAGATTACAGAGATGGGATAGTCTGTCTGGAAATTGTTTGCTGTTTGTCTACCTGAGTTTGATATGTTTATGGCACAAAACATAGAGAGAGATATTTATATTTTAGTTTGTGAAAATATGGTAAAAATACAAATAATGCATTATTCCTATAAACACATTAGATGACAAATGACACCGTTTATTTTTGCTTCCTGGTGACAAAATGAAGCAAGCAACTCTCGTTCCCAGGTATATTAAGGAGAAAGAGAGGAACTAGATACAAAAATGAATGTGATTGGTTTAGTTGAACATGACTTCACTGGTGAAGTGAAGCGAAGTAAACAATTAAAGCAGAACTCCGGGTAAAATTTTTATTAACCCTTTCTGTGGGGCTACCCAGCACTGCAAGGGTTAAAGGAGAACTATGAGGTGAGTGATTTTCACTCAACCTCATAGTTTAAGCCGACGTGTGACAATGAAACTGTCACACTGCGGCTCAATAGATCAGGAAGTGAGCGAACACATACCGTCGCTCGCTCACTTCTCGATCATGTCCCTGCAAAGAGCCGTGACTGTCACTCACGGCTCCCTGCAGGGATTCCCCCCTCCCCGCTCCTCCAGCGCTGACTGGCGGAACAGACAGGGGAGGGGCGGGTACAGCTGGCTCTACATCTAGATAGGCAGAGCTAGCAGTCAATCACACAGCTGGGTGGATCTCGACAGTAATGTCAGGATCAGTCCCGGCTGCGGCGGTCTCAGTATACCGCGAGCTGTAGCTCTGGATATACTGAGCTTTGGGTCATGGGAGGATGCTAGTTTATGTCCTCCCGTGACCCTTAGGAGAACTGTGGAGAAAAACACTTACCCCATAGTTCATCTTTAACTGATCATTTTTGTCTAGGTGAAGCTAGACAAGCTAACTGGCTGTTGTGAGAATGGGGCAAACACAAATGTTCTTATGACATTTCTCTTCTTTTCGAATGCTCTTCAGTAAGTATATTAATAATGAATAGAGTGAATCATGAAAATACCACATTATGGCCACAAGATGGAGCTAAAGATCATAGGAAATAAATACATGTTATTAACCCCTTCATGACTGAGGCCCTTTTTTCAATTTTTGCACCCATGTTATATTCCACATTTTAGGCCTGAAAATACCCAATTTGACTACGTTAGAATGTGTGACCATGTGACCGGTCACACATTCCAATGCAGTCACAATCTGTGATAGAACACTGGAAGAGTGGTGTGTGGGCGGAGACAGCTGTGACAGCGTATCAGAAAGGATGTGATCGCTGAGTTTTTGTAGATAATTGAGGACATGGTATGGTTACTACGGTATATCCTCAATTATGAATGAATGGGAAGTGATCTATATCACCTCCTTTCGATTCATAATTGTGGTTATAGTAAACATACTCTGTTCTTTCTCTGTATTAAATAAATATGCTCAAATATTTTTCCTACACTGGAAAGTAGGAACCACAGCATGCAGAGTGGGATACAGGCTACCTGCATTCTTAAAAGTATTTAACGCCAAAGAGTCTTATAAAGGTTGCAGCGCTGGAATGGAGGAAATTAGACATGTGTACTGCCAAAAAATTAGTTTAGTTTCGTTTCGTTTTAAATTCGGATTTGTGTTATTTCGTTTTTCGGGATTCGGGTGTGAAAGTCAATTCGGATTCGGAATTCGGATTCGGACGAAATTCGGTAGCGTTCGCACGAACGTTCGTTTCGTTTTCTGTTCTTATTCGTTTCTTATTCGTTTTCGTTCGTTTGCAGCAAAAGTGACATTTGAGGGGGAAAAAATATTTTTCTCCTTCTCTAATGTCACTTTGCTCCAACGAGCGAAACGAATAAGAAACGAATAAGAAACGAATAAAAGCAGAAAACGAAACGAACGTTCGTGCGAACGCTACCGAATTTCGGAAATGGAAATTCGGATTCGTTTGCATTCGTTATGTCTGTAATTCGGAATTCGGATACATCCGAATGTCCGAATTTACGAAAATTCGTCCGAATTTCGATTCGGAACGAAACAAATCGCACATGTCTAGAGGAAATGTAGGGAACATTGTCCAAATGATAGGTGACTACGAAACTATACCTCTTCTATTCTAACCTGCCATCGGGAATTTTATTTTAGAAAATTGATAAGGTTGATATACAGTAGTGATGTAGAAAAAAAAATCTAAAAAAGCTCTAAGCAAACTACTATAGGCTAATGTACACTTTATCCTAGCGCGACTAAATTGGTTTGATTACTATATGCTAATGTTATTGCTAGGGATGTGTGATTCATAAATGGAAGTTTAATTTCACAGTATTTACAATGCTTTGACACCTGTTAATCTCTGGGCTGTAGTCCTAGCTGAAGGCAATGGTACATTATAACATGAAAATAGGACAGGGGAGGCTGCAGGGGGACTTTGCAATTTATGTATAGAATCACCTCACACGAAGGGCAACTAATAATACACAACGCACAACAAAGTGTGGTCAGATGATCCCGAACCCTATTCATCCTGTGATTGCTCCTGTATTATTATTATACAGGATTTATATAGTGCCAACAGCAAAGGCATGCCTCTGTTAGATAATTGTCCCCCAAACAAGTGTCCTCATTGGATAATTTCCCATCTATTCCTGTTCTGGTGACAATTCAAAATTTAGGTTTTTCTCTCATACCCTTCCCTAGGCCATTAAAAAAATATCCTTCAGATACAATTTAAAATAGTGTGCTCGACCTGTCACAACCTCTTGATAAGAATTGCACAAATTCATTAAGATATTGGACAAGGTGGAATAGTGGTCAACAGTATTATTTCACATTGAAGAAGACCTTCAGAAATGCAGACTTTTCCGATGTTCTGTTTACATGCTGTAAGCACCTTTCAAGCACATTACGCAACCTGACTCATTCCTTCCTCAAATATCCTGTGAATTATTGCTGGGAATCACACTTGCAGACGTGAGAAAGAAAATAAGGAAGATGATCCTAGCAAGGCGTGTGTGGGCAGCAAACTGTGTGATGGACAGAAAGGCAGATAGAAGCCCGAGAATGGGGCTGAGCATTTGCAACTGACTAAGCTTTAATGCGTTTAAATGGACTCAAGGTATTAGGACTAAGTAAATCAGTGCAAAATATAACTTAAACATAGGCCATTCTTCAGAAAACAGATTCTGGACTTGACAATCATTACTTATTAAAAACAGACAAAACCAAGATTCCATGGTTTTACTTTGATTATCCCCTAACACAAGTTTATAATATCAGTGAGAATAACCAGTTCTTCTTTCAGTCTTCAGCCTGTACCAAGAATGAGAGAAACATGGAGGCCGCCATTACAGATCTCCTTTAATAATGCTAGTTGTCAGGCTGCTGCTGGCTGCAATGCTTTCTGAGATACTGACCTGGAACATGCATGTAGCAGACAAAGTAAGAGTAAAGTTAGAACTCCTGATTTGCAAACTTGTTCCAGGTCAAGTGAAGAAATGAACTGATATGACTGGAACAACAACATCACAGTCTAAAGTGCAATTTTCCGAAGAGAAATATGGGGCCTGCCGTTTCTAAACACTTGGCTGTTATGCTGACCCTCTAGCTCCTAGACTTTCTGAGTCACTGACCTGGAAGAACTATGCAGATAAGGAAAGCAAACATAAAGTCAGAAGTCCTCAACTGCAGTTCTTGTTCTAGGACAGATTCAAAGTATTGATGCAAGAGAATCAGCATGAAAGTCATGCAGCTAGCATTTTCAGATGGAGAAATTGGTAATGGAAGCCTCTGGGTTTTTTTTTCACAGGAAAGGTTCCTTTAAAGCCTCACAACCCCCTAATTGCACCCTCTCTCCCCTGGAAGCCTTTCTACACTGTATGTTTTGGTAATACTTATCTTTTTTCAGATGTCTTCAGGCCGATCACATGATATGCTGGGTCCTCTTTCTCATCTCCAGCCCGGTGTGGCCTTCTACTAATGCGAAGAATGGCATTGACATGATGACGTTAGTGCTGCTCCCAGCTTCAATATATTATAAACCAAAAGCACTGTAGTGTGGGGAACAGCTGTGCATCGAAGCAAGCTCAAGCTGCTTTTTTTAAAATTTGTACCCTACCTGGAAGCCTACTTTATAAAAAATAAAAATTGCCCAGAGTTAGGCTTCCAGTGCCTAATACTTAGTGCTCCGTGAGAATGACCTCTCATACAGGTGAAACTCGAATAATTAGAATATCGTGCAAAAGCAATTGCAGTAAGTGCTGCAAAAGGGGCCCAAACCAAGTACTGAGTACATATGCATGCTTGTACTTTTCAGAGGTCCGATATTGTTCTCTGTACAATCCTTGTTTTATTGATTGTATGTAATAATCTACTTTTTTGAGGTTGTGGATTTGGGGTTCTTGGGGTTTTCATGAGCTGTAAGCCATAATCATCACAATTATGACAAATCACAGCTTGAATTATCTTGCTTTGCATGTAATGAGTCTATCTCATATATTAGTTTCACCTTTTAAGTTGCATTAGTGAAATAAATGAACTTTGCACGATATTCTAATTATTCGAGTTTCACCTGTACATGAAAAGAAACATCCTGCCACAAATTAAAGTTGAATTCTGGGATAAACAGATATTTTCTAAATACAAGAGTCATGTGTATTCTTACTGGAATCTTAGTGTGTATTTCTTACAGATCTGTGCAGAAATCCTTGTAATAAGAATAAGGTTGAGCTCAGGTTTGCACCAAACCTAAGCTCACTGAATCCAGCAGGAAGTGGACAATGCTAGCCCTTTCAGATGCATTTGGGAGAATACCCTGCCCCAGAGCTACACATAAAGAAAGGGGTGGAATGCAGGTGACATTGTTGACCTTATATAGTCACATAGCCATATTTGGTCAATGACTTTGACCATATATGGCCATGTGGTGATATGCAGACACTTATGCAAAGATGGGATTATGTAACTAGAACTTGGCGGTTCCACAACTTTCATACCTCCCACCCTGTTTTTAGACAATCAACATGTACACATTCAATGATGATTGGATTAAAGTGACACCAAACTCGGGAGTTAAATCTTAAAAATGCATTCAATTACATTAACTATTAACAAAAATGTATCTTATTTGTGTATCACTCGGCTGCAGATCCTCAAATCATCTCTGAATTGGTGCTGACACTGTCCTTCCTTCTGGAGGGGGGCTACTTTTGTTCCACACAAACCAAAAGATGATTTTAATCTTGAGCTGCTCAGTAATTTAACCTCTTGCTGTCAAAATAATTAAAAGACAGAGGTTAAAGCCTAAAGGTGCCCAGGCACTGTGCAATTTTCGTTCGGAAATCGTACACAAACTGTCTTTTTGTTTTTGATATTGTGATCGAAATCGATGAATCCGTGGGGTTTTCGTTTGTCAAACATCTCAGCAAGAACACAGTACAAAATCGACACTTGACTATGCTTGATGGGGTATTCAGCTATAATGGAACGAGGGTTTATTTCAGAAACAAAAATTTCTGATCGAAAATCTACCAGTGTATGGCCACCTTTACTCCAGACAATTTTTTTCTTTTAGTTTTCCGTACAGTGGGGAAGAGTTATATTTTTTTGCTAAGTGACCCAATTGGGGAGATTTTTCCCTCACTTTCCATCCCCATGAATACAGTGCAAGAAATATGGACAGGAAGTTACAGACAGCAATAAAAAAAAATGGAATGGGCAAAGCACAGGTTCACTTTCGGGCAAAGCACAGGTTCACTTTCAATATGAACTTCAGCCCCATCTAAAAGAAATCTAGGCATACATTAAAAAAATTATTATTTTATTTGTTTTTCTTTTCTCATTTTATTTTTTGTTGTCTTTGTCCCATTGAGGTTCTGTTCACTTCTTGCCCTTAAGACACAATAGAGAGGGTGAATCTCACCAGTAGTGTCACAGGCAGCAAAAAAAACCCAAACCTGACGGGGTTCTAACTGATCACTATTCCAAAATTATGTAAAAATGTTTGAAGCATTAGATATATTTTAAATGTATTTTGAAATACAAATAGACTAAGTACAGGAATCTATCTCAATATCAGTCTCTTGTAAACTATTGTAGAGCAGAAATCAGACTAAGAGAGGGAGAGATAATACTTTGATCCAATCAGGCTCTGGTGCATACACATCTGCTGACAAGGAACATGCTGACAGAAGGGGAGAGGAAAGAAATTACTTTATCAAAATACTGTTGCTCTTTCCTTGCCAAGTCATAGGGTGGGGACAGGGAGGATGTTATTATTATTATTATCATCATCATTATTATTGTTATTATACACGATCTATATAGCACCAACAGTTTGCACAGCGCTTTACAATATAAGGAGTGCATTACAGTTACAATACAATTCAAGACAAAATGGTTAGGAGAGGTGAGCAAGTTGTATTGCTTAACTGTCAAGTCAGCGAACATCAGGTCAGCAATCTGGCTGTGCTCTCTGGCAGAGCTATCTACATCTCAGGACTGACTGGACAGAATGATAAATCCTTTGGCAGGTAACTGTGCTACCACCACTTGTATGAATTCTGAATTGCTGGTAAAATCTTTTCCCACCAAGGATTTCCACTCCTGCCTCAGAAACAGGATTGCCTGCAGAGGCTGTAAGTTTAGAATCCACCAGTGTCCCACTGTCAATTGTTTAAGCCCTGATGAAGAGAGATTCCTGAACTCTGAAGCACATTGGCTGTGTATATCTTCTTGTTGCCTTTTGTGAAGGTTTTTTGCACTCTTGAGATGATTACTTGGCACTCTTTTTTAGTCTTCCTTCACATGAATTTCTCAATCTTTGCACCCCCTACCTCTGAAGGCTTTCCCATTTTGTGAAGAGCTGCCGCAACCAAGCTATCAGGTCCACATATTGCTCCTATTCAACTAGAGAAAGTTAGTGGTCCAGCACGTCAAACTCACTCACCATATGTACATCTCAGAACCAACTGGGAAAATGATAAGTCCTATGCCAGGTAAAGGTGCCAACATATATGTATTTAGCTGTTTGCCTAGAGCTTTACAGCAATATGGAAGACAGTAATCTTGTTTTTAAATGTATTTCTTCTCTTTAATGTTTCATGGTGTTGTTAACTTAAAATACAATATTCTTTCAGTGGAAATGCATGATTCCCAGGGCACCCTTCCGTGGCTGTCTTCGAGGTGGCAATTCTATTTATACATGTTTTAAAATGTGTACATAATAGGCATTACTTTAACACTCACAGTTCTAAAAACATAACTGATTAGATACCACTTCAGACAACATAAATACATATAAATCTCAGCAATTCACAAAGCCCTGTCTGTTCAGTCTTTATTTTTTTTCTGTATGTCACGCTCAGCAGCTGGGCCTGTCTGTTGTTACATTCCAGGATTGTAGACATTACTATGATAAACATTTGTGTACTTGAGTCACTTAGGAGGTTGTAAGATACTTTTAAAAGCTTACTTGTTAAACAAGGCCCGCTGAAAGCCAGTAGTTATGGAGCAATTAGGTAAAAGTCATGACTGCATTCTGTCATTGATGGCAATCACTCATATTCTATAGGTTAAAAAAAAAAAAAAATTGGGGAAAATGTAAAAACTTTCCTTTTCAGTACAAATGTATATATTCATTGAAAAACTGAAATCCTTTTTGTGGTTGTATTTCACAAAATGCATTTTTTTCCACCAAGAGCCAGTCAAGCCAAGATTTTGCAATCTAAAAACACTACAAAGATATCCTCCATCACTCACAAAGTTCAGAAAATAGTTGAATTGAGTAATGCTGGCAATACACCAGTAGAATTTCATTTGGAAACATTAGTTTTTGGGACATTTGTTTCATTTTCTAATAGTTAATAGGGTTGAATCGACAAACTATTTTCACCGTAGCTGTGAAAAAAAGCAGGTTGGAAAATTTGTCTCGAGCAAAAAATTTCTAACAGTGAATGTGGTTTTCATTCGAGAAACTCCATTCATTCCAAAATCGAAAGTTAAAATCAAACATAAATTTGAGTGACATTCTGCAAGTGTTTGGTGGCATTATCGAATATTTTGATGAGTTTTTTTTTTATAGGAAAGTTCATTCAAAAATCTACCAGTGTATACCCAGTTTAAAGTCATTAAACTCTCAATCTTTTTTTCAATAATTAATTCAGATCAAACAAATATACATTGCCAGCAAAGCATTGCTTTAATTTTTTGCCCAAACACTTACAGTCATCAAGTTTCCAAACAGCCCCAACTCTCTCAGCTCGGCTTCCATGAACTTCCTGACCAGTACAAGATCACAAGAGACAATGCAGTCTCCAGCAGCCGTCCATCTACTAGCTTGGAGGAGGTAGAAAAACTGAGCAGGGGTGTGACTTGTCCTGTTGTGCCTATGGGTTTGTTGAAGTAGAAGATCTTGTTGCACCCCTTACCGGATATACCAAACGATGGGAAGGGTGCTCGTAATTACTGCGGATGGCACTGCTGTAGAGCATAGATTGGTTAAGAAGAGTGTCACCGGATGCTCATTTTATTGAACAATTTGTCAAAATGGAAACAAGCGCTTTCAGGGCCACGCAGGGTCGCTTCATCAGGCTTTAACATTGATGTCAATGTTAAAGCCTGATGAACAGACCCGGCGTGGCCCCAAAAGCTCTTGTTTCCATTTTGACAATTTGTTCAATAAAATGAGCGTTTGGTGATCCTGAAAGGATTTTCGGTGTGCTGGTGACATTCTTCCTAACCAACCAGTGTGTTTGTTGAGACACACATGGCTTACAAGCAAACACAAGGTTGACTCCATAGGACCCTGTAGGATATCAGTGCCAGTGCTCAGGGGACCAGCTGATTCTGCAGGAAACTAAAGTTTTTCAACATCAAGGAGCAACAACCATTGTAAGTGATTTCTTGTTGTTAGTGATTGTTGATTACACAAAATTCCTGCACAAAGTTTTACCTGTAAAATAATACAAATAATGCTCTAGTGTAAATCTTCAGTTGAATTCTCTTCTGTAACCGACACTTCCGGGAGTATAATCCGCTGAATTGCTGAGGGAGATTATCAATGACTTGTTTTTTCCATTTCAGGCCGTTGATAAATAAATCCATTCATTAAAAAATATTTTTAATCAATAGAACTTCTTTAAAAATGTAAACACAACCCATGAAATAAACTCTGTGAGAGTAAAATGTGAACACGCTGACTCATCACCATGTTGTCAATTTATACCTAGTACACTGAAAGGGTTTGTTGATGGTTTGTTGATGAACAGCAAAACATATTCATTCAGTTAAATCAGTGTTTCTTAAACATTTTATTCAGAGGACCCAAATATGAATTGTTTCCATAATGGGACCCAAGAAAATAATTATTACCAAAATGTCACCAAAGCCATGCGGAGACAAATAAAATACTAAAATACAAACCATATTTGTGTCCATAAAAGTTTAGTTCCCATTTTTTCTTCTTTTGTAAAGCAATGAGATCAAAAGCTAACATATTGTTAATAAAACCATAAATATATTTCATTATAATTAGATTTAAAAACCAGGGAAGAGATCCCTGAGCATCCAGTGTCTGCAGTGTGTAAATGCTCATCCGAAAAAGGCACCCCTGGGGACTCCAAGGTGAATGATGAGTGTGACCACACCGCGCTGACAGTGGGAGGGGCTTAAAGAGGAATAGTTACCTGGAACCTGAGCCTATATCAGGGGTAGCCAAACTGCTGCCCTCCAGCTGTGGGGAAACTACAAATACTATCATACATCTACCTCATTAGGCCATGCCTGTGGCTGTCAGAGACTTGCAATGCCTAATGGAACTTGTAGTTTCATCACAGCTGGAAGGCCGCAGTTTGGCTACACCTGGCCTACATGGCACTGCCACAGCTATTGCACCCACAAAACAATGAAACTCACAGACACATTTAAAACCAGACACATTGAAAACCTCAGCACTATAATTTTTAAAAATAGAAACTCATACATTACCTTTGCTGTTCTGCATACAGAATATAGACAGAGAGATAACACTTTGGTTGAGCCTAACCTAAAGAATAGCTTCAATAAAATAGCCAACAATTCTTCCACTAGCCTCTCCATTCCTCCTCCACCACTGCTCACATCTGCAGCCCCCTGCACCCTTCCACCACTACTTATGCCCTCTACACCCCTCCTTTATCACTAGTCACTGCTCACCTTAGCCGTCCTGTTCCTCCAGCAGCCAGTTCTAGGGCTCGATATGCTGCTGTACGGCCTGTACACTGCCGAGTCATGTTAACAACTGCAAGTCATGTCAAGTCAAAGTCAAATGTAAACAATTGCAGGGCAGGCATTATTGTCAATGGCAACCCATAACAAGCCTGTGACTCAGTTTGGACTGTGGCCGTTAGTTTAAGAATTGCAGAGTTAAAAAATAAATTATGCTCAAATAGCAAGTTGAAAAATTTAAAGAGACTGAGGCCAGATTCACACTGTTACATGTGTCAATGTATATTACAGCACCATTTATTCTGAATGGCACACCAACTCACCTTATCAACACACAGTAACGCACTACAATGTGTTGTGCAGTGCTTGCTAAAAATAGTGCATACACATTTTTGTGTGTGTGTGTGCATGTTTTGGTACATTAGGCAGCCCGATGCCTAATTAACTCAATACAGATTAATGCGTGACACAATGTGTTAATGCGCCTTAATGCACATGCAGCGCACAGATGTAAATTGTCCCTATCACTAAGCGTGCACCCAGTGGTAAAGGTGAAAAGTTGCTTTTTTGTCCCTTTTTTCCTGTTGTACAAAAAAACATTTAGTGAAGTTGTTCTTTAACCACTTGTGGAACAGCCACTTTACATATACGGCCAGTCCGTAACTATTGTTACGGGAGGACCTGGAACCTCCTGTGTGCGTGCATGCAGTATGAATATATACAGACAAGCAGCTGCTCCCGCTGTCATTAGACAGCAGAGAGCATTGGCCTCAGACAAAGAGCCGATTGGACCGGTTCTGTGCCTTGTGATTGCTGTGAGTGGTTATCACAGTAATCATATGGCAATGCTTACATTGCAAAGTCCTTCCACAACAGAGGCTGGGGGAGGGTAATGGAACTAATGAATGAATTCATGAATGAATCATTCATTTATTATTTGCTAGTTGAAACAAGTTGCCCGAGCAGTTCAAATATAATAAAGTGCTGTAACATTTTTAACACCTTCCAACCCCTCTCCTCTAAAGGATATGTCAGCTCCATTCGATCTCTGCTCTGAGCTGTATATTAACCCCTTCAGCCCCCTTATTCTGCACAGTTGTACACCAAGCCCTTCATCTCCATCCTCCCGCTGTATGTGACCTGTGCGTTAACCCTCTCACTTCCTTCTCACTCTGTCTATGACCTGTAAATTTAATGTATCTCATGTACCATTACCAAGCTTCATATTTTACCCTCCTCAATACCAGCATGCTTCTTCTTTTTTCCAAAAAATTGTGGCCAAAAAAAATCAGATTAGCTTGGGGTGTCTACATTGCAAAAAGGGGTCATTTGGGGGGGTTTCATATTGTCCTAGTATTTTTATTTGCTATGTTTTATCACAGAGAGTAAGGTGAACAGTTTTTTCCCCTTCATATAGTAAAAAATACAAAAACATGGTTATTAAATACTAAAAGAAAGCTTTATCTGTCTCAAAAAAAAAATCCATTTGGGTACAGGGTTGTGTGATACAGTAATTATCAGTCAAACTGTCACAGCAAGTTTCTCCGACAAGGTCCTGGCCGGCTTCTCCAGTCCATCTGGGTGCACTTTAAATAACAAAAAATAAGCCAAAAAGTGAATATAAAATGGAAAAAAAGAGAAAAAAAGTGTAACCTATATGTGTGGTATTTCTTTATATATTGTTTAATTTGTTAATTACATCATGCAGTATCATGAACAATGTGTATTATCACACTTTTTTTCTCTCTTATTGTTTTTTTTTCCAGGCTTTGTAGACAGCGGGATAAAAAATAGTCAGAATGGCAGCTTGAAAAATCTTTTGTATTTTTTTTGTATATTGTATTATTAAATGTTAGAAAAGAGCAAAAACAGTAAAAAAAATACTAATTAAAAATTTGAAGTCGCTCCATGTTATATATATATTAAAAAAAACAAAATACGCAATTCCATTTCTTTTCCATGTTTCTCCATGTTATAAAAAAAACAAAATACGCAATGAAAAAAGAAAAAAAAAACTCAAGACAAATAAAAAAACACACTCAAAAGATTTAAAAATAACTAAAGCCACCATCATTTTACTTTCCCTATTAACTTCAGTAGATTTTGCTAATAGACAAAATTTGCCCCAAAAATAGTCATATTTCACTGAAATGTTGTCATAGGCTACTCAGCTATTATTTGCTTTGTCCTTTATTTTCCTCATTTTGTGTGTTGAAAAAACGAGTTTATAATTAAAATGCCTAAACCCTGAAAGAGGTAGAATGTAGCAGAAGCGTTGGTCCTACAGTCCACCTCCCCCTAAGTCCCTGGAACCAGAGGAGAGCAGGAAAATGCTTGAAATTACTAATATGTACTGCTGGTTTTATGAGAACCGAATTACTAGAATTTCATTCGGCTGCATGTATAATGTTAACACAGCAATATTACCTGGAATGCAATTCGGAGCTCTTACTGTGAGGCTTGTTTCATGTGAACTCACAATTTTGCACAAAATATATTCCTAGTGGCGATGGTCCTGTGTAGCTAATTCTTCTTTCAATTTTGTTTTATGAAGTGGGAAAAGAGGCTGAGCAGACTACACCCTGGGGCCTCATGTACATGCTGAAAAGGTCTGCCCAAAGCACTACATAAGTTCGAAGTGAGAAGTGCAGCCTCGATAGCCAGCAGGCATATAAAATTACAAGCAAAAGTGTGCCCGTTCATTGAACGGCAGAAACATCGAAAGGAAAAGAAAAAGTGTGTATAAAAAAAAATGTAAGTGCACGGGTCTTAAAAATAAAGTGTTCGTGTGTGAGTGCATTTAAAAAATGTAATAACAAAAGAATGTTAATAAATTAATAATAAAATAAATAAAATGAATTAATTATTTAATACAAAATTGGAATATAAATAGTAACTGACAAATTCTGAAAAAGAAAAAAGAAATAAATGAATGAATATGATACATTATTATGGATGATACAAGCAAATGTGTCATGATGTGAGAATTCTGCCTACTCGGAACACCTTGAGGCACCAAAATAAATGTTTGTAGGGGCGAAATGAATCTTCCGCACCACAAACTACAAAATGCACACTATTGACTCATAAAGATAATTAAAATGCATTTGCACTTTTGCAGCCAAATTGGGATAACACTGTTTTACATTTGTTACATGCTCCCATCACATAGAATAAGCTAACTTCAAATTAAAAAAATGCTCCTTGCAGTATAGATTTCTTCTTGCTTCTCCTTCTATCATAATATTAGGAAGGGCTGTGATGGATGAAGAGCTTCTCCATTGTATGTTAATGAAGTTAAGAGCAACACAATCATCACATCTTGCCTGTTGCAACAAAGCATTTGAAAGGTAAGAAATATATATATTTTTTGGTATGCTGCGTGAATAGATACACGTTACAAACACATAGAGGGGTTTTCAGAATGCAAAAGTGGAAATACACTTTAAGGAGTCTTTAAGAGTAAGTTTGTTTAGGAGTATGGAAAGCAACAAGCCAAACTAGGCTAAGGTCACCATTAATGTCGTTGTGCTGTACCTACACAGTAGGAAGAGAAGTCAGGCGGGATCTTTTTCTTGCAATGGCTAATTGTCACTAGGCTGAGCTGCACAGCAAAGATCGCTGACATAGGAAGAAAAATAAATAGTGGGCTGTCTTAAGAAGTGGGGTGATAAAATGTACCTTTCAGTAAAATTCCATGTCTACTAAATATATCTGCACCCCTTACTGGGAGAGTGGGCAAAGTGCAACCATGGCCCCTGCTGCCCCCCACTGCAGCACCTAAATCAGGTGCCTCTTATGCCTCTGTGTTGGCTCAGACCAAGTCCTGACATTTTCCACAATAAAGAAAAAATTATGTTAAAAAAAAATTATGTTAAAAAAAACTAACTAGTAATTTTTTTAAAAAAACCTGAAAAGCTCACAAAGCTGCCGAAGGATCTAGCCGTAGCTTCGGCTGATCCTTCAGCTAACTTCGGCCCCAGGACCCCTTCGGTTCAGTAGAACCGAAGGGCTGCTGTACAGGCTATTCCCTATAGCCCGTACAGCTCCCGAAGTTGGCAGAGCGGCTCAGTCGAGCCGAAGGCATATGCCTCGGCTCGACTAAGCTGCGCTGAAAGCCGAAGCTGGCTGACAGCCTGCTTCTGACATCTGGGCGGAGCCAGCCGTTATCTCACGGCTGGCTCCGGCCACTTGCAGAGAGATGAGTGTCCCTGGTTACCAGCAAACCAGGGACGCTGTCATTACACACTGAGAGCGGCCTCTCCGTGTTCTCAGTGTGTAATGGCAGATGTCGTTTCTGGTTACCTGGTAACCAGGAACGACATCTATCATTCCTCCCCCGGACGCTCTGGGAGTTTAACAGGCTCCCGGCCACCGGTAGAGAAACACTTTCTCACAGAAAGGCTCACTCTGCTCGATTGAGCAGAGTAAACCTTTCCCTGCTCGTTTTTTTCTTGTTTTTTTTTTTCTTCTGTTGGCTGCCGTCAGAAGAAAAAAAAAATCCTCATAGGAAAGAATAAAAAAAAATAAAAAAAAAATTTAAAAACTTAAATATAGGGATCTATTCACAAAGCTGCCGAAGGATCTAGCCGTAGCTTAGGCTGATCTGGGAGTCTAACAGATCGAGCAGAGTAAACCTTTCCCTGCTCTGTTGTCTTTTTTTTTCTTTTGACATCGGAGTCGCCGGCTGCCGTCAGAATAAAAAAAAAAAAAAACAGCATAGGAATGCAGAGGGGACCTGAAGTTCTCCATCAGGTCCCCTTTTAGTGATTGACAGCAGCAGAGGGCGAGTGCAATAGCCAGTTTGCTATTGGCTATTGCAAAGTGAAATAGCCAATAGGAATCTAGCTATGCATTCCTATGGTGGGTTTTTGAAAAAAAAAGCACATGCTTATTGACGCCTGCCGGCGGCCATCTTGGTGATTGAGGCTGGCAGAGAGAGGAGATGTTCACCAGGCAGGATGAGGTACACCATCGGGTCCTCTCCTCTCTCCTGACACTGTCAGGCTCTCGGTCCATGACCGAGTGCCCGACTTTTCATAGTGGGTGACACCAAAATTTTGGTGTCACCCCTCCACTGGTGGCACCTGGGTGCGGGACACCCCCCTGCATCCCCCTTGTGACGCCACTGTCTGCTCCCTTTTGGTCTGTTTAATACACCATTGGAAGCATTTTGTTACTTCTGTTTTATAACTGTGATAAAAACTGTTGATCTAGTCAGAAATTCAGAGCTGTCAGCTGTCCTGTGTCCTCTGCACACTTCCTGTATCATCTACAGAATGGTTCAAGAGATCTAAGAATGGGAGTGGTGCAACAGTTCATAAAAAGACACCGGGCAGGGCTGACACCACTCAGTCCACAAAAATCCTGAAATTCCAGAGTGCACTTCTGCCCCCCCCCGTCCCTGCAATGTGTTCTGGGCTCATCTATCCCTCCTGGGTGCCCCGGACCTCCATGGCGGGTGTCAGGATTGAGAGCAGCAGGAGATCAGCTTGAATTCGCTGATCTCTCCAGTGAAGAATGAACTCGGATGTGCTCAGCTCTGAGCCCTCCTGGTTCAGAGCTGTCAATCTCTGGCTCACCTATCCCTCCAGGGTGCCCAAGACCTCCGTGGCCTTGTCAAGTAGGAGAGCAGCAGGAGATCATCTGGATTTCGAAGTGAAGAATGGACACGGATGCACTCAGCTGTGAGCACTTCTGGGTTCAGAGCTGTCAATCTCCGGCCGGGGAAATTTCTGGTCCAGCACAATCTAATAGCCTAATAGACCGCTGATGTCTCCATAAAGAGAACTACATTGTTTGCCAGATGAAGGGACACATTATTTGCCAGATGAAGGGACACGTTGTTTGCCAGATGAAGGGACACATTGTTTGCCAGATGAAGGAATACATTGTTTGTCTGATGAAGGGACCCTATAAGGCCCCAAAATATTGTTTGCGATTATGTGAACCTCCATCAATAAAAGACATGCTTGTATCACTATTGGAGTGCCGATGACTTTTCCTGATCTTAAAGAGAACCTGTCACCTGTGCTATACCATCACAGATGGAGCTTATCAGCTTCCTTGTGATAGCAAACAAAAGAGCAAAAGATAAAAAAAACCAAAATAAAGTTTAATAATTTGAATAAATCTCCCAAATTTTTTTAAAAAAAGCCTACTACCTTTAAACCATCCCCTATGAACAATTTTGGGTTCGGTAGTTCTTCATCGTATGACAGGCAGTTTTAATGCTAAGCATATTCGTTATCTATTCACTCGACACAAACTCTTTTTTTTTTCATATTTTACAAAAATTGGGTGTCATATTGTGTTTGTGCGCGCTAAAATGAATGCATTTGAATGTGTTTTATACTAAAAAACATAGATTATTGTGTGACATGTTAAGTAATCTTCAGGCATAAAATGTGCATTTTAACTTGTGTTAAAAAAAGCAGCAAAGGGTAAAAGTGACAAACGTTGGGCATGTATTGGAGATATATAAGCCATAATCATCACAATTATGACAAATCACGGCTTGAATTATCTTGCTTTGCATGTAATGAGTCTATCTCATATATTAGTTTCACCTTTTAAGTTGCATTAGTGAAATAAATGAACTTTGCACGATATTCTAATTATTCGAGTTTCACCTGTATATATATTTTCTTTTTGCCCTGGCACTTAAAAAGAAAAAGGGGGCAGCATTTGAGATCAGACCCAGTGTGGTTGGAGACCAGCTCACCCCTTCCAACCTCCCTGGTCCAGGCCCTCTGTGTCTCCTGACCTCACTCCTTCCTCTTAGTAACCAGCGGGGTCACTGTTTGGACATTCTAGCTGTAGTTAAGGGAGGATTGTGATAGGCATCACTGGCATCCCTTTAGATGTGCCTTTTTATTGCTCCTTTCCTGCAAGTCAGGGGATGCTGCAGGTTGCTGCTACTCTGCTTCTGACTTTTTTACATCAAAGTTCTGTCACACTATAACAATCTCTCTAATGTACCTGTAAAGGGGACCAGCGTTGGGGCGGATGAATGCACACAGAAGAGCATCTCCTGGCCATTTTACAGGAAAGGAACCCACAGGATTTCCCACATCCCACTTCTTCCTCCACCTTGTCAGGTCCTAGGCCTTGGCAAGGGTACCTTTAAGTTTATAATCTCGAGGCCTCAGTATCCACATGAGCAGCGAGGATTGTTACCACTCCACAGACCCGTGTGACGATCTGAGTACAGGAGGTGCGCCCATAGACAGCAGACATCCCAACCTGCAAAACCTTATTTCAGGGAGGTTCCCATCTCATTTCAGGGAGGTGCCCTTTCTGTCTTTTGGTGTTTTTTTTTACAGCGGCCGTCGTCAGAATATACAAGAAATAATAATATAAATATATATACATTATATATATATACAATGGTGTGTGACCGAGTGCTACAGTGAGTCATGTGGGGTCCCATACCCAAGTGACTTTCTGAGCACCCCTGGGACGCCACCCCCAGGGGGCACAACACCACGGGCTTCTGCCGCCCCCGAACCCTCGAGCCAGACCAAGCTTCGCATCTGTTCAGTCAGAAAGCCATGTACTGAGCGGTTCCCCTCTCACAGGAAGCCTCCCCACACGCTCTTTCACTTCAGCGAGTACTAAGTAACCATCCCCCGCAAGGACGGTTCTTTTCCCCACCGGAAACTGATAAAAACAGATACTACACTTGATCTTAGCCAAAAGGCCGAGAAGCGTGTTTGTTTACAAGTGATCTTGGCACTTGTAGGGTGCCTGAATTTTGTCTTGCCTAGGGCAGCCTCAAACCAAAACGTGAACATGCGCCAAAAGCACGTCATATGCTCACATTGGCATGCATTCTCACAACACATTGAAAAGCATGTGCCGCTTTTGTGACGCCATTACTTGTTAATGGCACCCCAGAAGCAGCAGGTAAAACGTGCATTTTTGCTCAGGCGTCAATATGCACAAACACATAGTCAAGAAATACCGGAAGCTCGCAGCTGAAAATGCTGCAAGAGCTTTTTTGCCGCATTTTGTTGCGTGTATTGTAGCCCACTGAAATGAATGGGCTGACATGCAGCAACAGTGGCAACAATGCACACAGATGCTCGGGCTCTGTTTGGGGATTCTGACAGCGTCTGGAGGTTGCCACTAGAATACAATGAAGACAGAAGGAGATTCCTCGATCAATGCAAGCGTACCTGTCATGGCACCCCGGTTGAGACTGATTCAGAAATGTTGTCATCCTGCGTCTGACGGGTTCCCTTTGTGCCATATCTTTATACATTACCATGCCATTTGATGGTAAATTGTATAGGGTCCCTCATACCAGTGGACAGTGGCATCACAAGGGGGGTGCAGCGTGCACCCGGTGACACCATCAGGGGGGGTGAAACCAAAATGATTGACAGTGTCACCCCCTCTGAAAAGTCTGGCATTTGGTCATGGTCCGCGAGCCTGACAACTGCTTGAGAGAGAAGGGGACCTGTTGGCATACCTTATCCTGCCGGGTGAATGTCCCTTCCTCTCTGTGCAGGCGTCCATCACAGAGAAGGCTGCCGGCAGTTAAGTGCGCGTGATGATGTCACACGCATGTGCAAAGATGTCTCCCAGCAGATGATAATACAGATAGTAGACTGAGGTCAGTGTGATATAATATAATATTAGTACATTGGGAAATCTCCGATTTATATACAGATAGTAGATTGGGGTCAGTGTCATATAATATATTAGTACATTGAGAACTCTCCGATGTACCCCAGCAGATGATAATACAGATAGTAGATTGGGGTCAGTGTGATATAATATAATATTAGTACATTGGGAGCTCTCCGATGTATCCCAGCAGATGATAATACAGATAGTAGACTGGGGTCAGTGTGATATAATGTAATATTAGTACATTTGGAACTTTCCGATGTATATAGAGATAGTAGATCGGGGTCAGTGTCATATAATATATTAGTACATTGAGAACTCTCCGATGTAGCCCAGCAGATGATAATACAGATAGTAGACTGGGGTCAGTGATATATACCGTGTTTCCCCGAAAATAAGACACTGTCTTATATTTTTTTTGGCTCACAAAAACACACTAGGTCTTATTTTCGGGGGAGGTCTTATTTTTTTATATTTTTTTTAATGTATAACAATCCAAAGTTAATGCAAATCCAAATGAAATAATCCAAAATGGCAAAGTTAAGAATAGGGTGATCAGGGCAATCAGAGGTACCTTTCCAAGAGCAATTTGGTAACCAGAAAAAGCGAAGCGCACTTTCACTATAGATTCCTCACAGGCGTGCATTGGGTATCACTCCACCTGTGACAGGAGTTGGCGCTATAGAGTAAACATCGGCTTATGCGGCTCTGATCCCTGTGCTGCCGCATCACTTCCTCTAGCGCTGGCTTCATTGGCACGCTGATTCTCTCCCACGGCTCTTCAGGTTCCCCCTTATGCCACCACCGGCCCTGGCAATGGTCACAACTAGGTCTTATTTTCGGAGTAGGTCATATATTTTATCAATTCCCAAAAATAGTACTAGGTCTTATTTTCGGGGTAGGTCTTATTTTCAGGGAAACAGGGTAATATGATATTAGTACATTGGGAACTCTCCGATGTATCCCAGCAGATCTTAATACAGATAGTAGACTGGGGTCAGTGAGATATAATATAAGTACATTGGGAACTCTCCGATGTATATACAGATAGTAGATCGGGGTCAGTGTCATATAATATTAGTACATTGGGAACTCTCCGATGTATATACAGATAGTAGATAGGGTTTGTGTGGAGTACACTTGCAGGGAGGGTAGGAGGCTAAAGCTCCCCCTTCTAGAGGGATGCCGGGGATGCTTTGTTTCCTATCACACCGGAAGATTCTATCTTTCGCTAACAATAGGGGGAATGGCAATAAAAGAGACTTGCCTGATATGAATAGATGGTAACAGGGCTATGTACTGAGAGCCTGCTAAATCACACTGGATACCCGGCTGGTACTTCGCATTGCCCCATTTCAAGCAGCTCCCCTGCATTCCTACCCTCTATCCTCCCTCTCAGTGTGCAGTGGAAGTGTCCGCCCTCCAGCTACTGACAGGAGGAACATGGCGTCTGGTTGCTTAGCAGTGCTGCTGTAAATCCGGTGTCATCATAATCCCTGAGTCCGGAGCCAGCCTGTGTGTGCCCGGACCGAGCAGGGCCCCCATCGCTGCCAGGGCCCCCATCGCTGCCCGCTGCCAGGGCCCCCATCGCTGCCCACTGCCAGGGCCCCTATCGATGCACGCTGATAGAGCCTCCATTTCTGCCCACTGCCAGGGCCTCCATTTCTGCCCACTGCCAGGGCCCCCATTTCTGCCCACTGCCAGGGCCCCCATTTCTGCCCACTGCCAGGGCCCCCATTTCTGCCCACTGCCAGGTCCCCCATGACTGTACCCACTGCAAGTGACCCAATCCCTGTACCCACTGCCAGGGACCCCATCACTGTACCCACTGCCAGGGACCCCATCACTGTACCCACTGCCAGGGACTTCATTGCTGCCCACTGCCAAGAAAAACATCACTACCCATCGCGAGGAACCCCATCACTGTATCCTTTTCCAGGGACCCCAACACTGATAGGGACTCCATCACTGTATCCTTTTCCAGGGACCCCAACACACCCTTCCTGGGTCTTGGCAGTGCTCCATACCAACCAGTCACCACCTTTCCTGCCCACCCAGGTATGCGAATATCACCGGGAATCTATCCATAGGGGACACCATATCATAACCTGCCTGCAGCTACTACTACTGCAATCATCCACCTTCAACCACATTGTGAAATCTTTATCTAACTGCTCCCATGTTTATGTACCCGGGGGACTGGCACTCTCTGGTAGTACCAAATACTTGGGGTAGGCCTAGCCTTGCCTATAGCCGACGACTCTCTTGCAGCACCAGAATAAATAGGAAATAAGGGTCACTAAGGGGTTAAATGGGTACCATTTTTATTTTAAACCATATTCATATATTTTTTTTCACTTGCCAGATTACTTTAAACCCCCATTATGTGCAATTCTGTCCTGAACATAAAATAGCAAAATAAATATACATTGTAACTATAATATTATCACAATGTCTGTAGAAGCAAACAGTGCAGACTGATGGGGCAGAGTCGCATGTCTGACCCCAATGCACTTTAATAAGGCCGGCCGCTTTTGAACGTTTGTACCCGCGTGAGCAGCATGCAATTTTTTTTGCATGTTTTTGCACATTGTGTACTTTTTGATGCACGTTTTTACGTGCGTACATGAAGACGCGCGTTTTAACTGGCAACTTATAAAACATTGCGGGCAATGGAAGAATGCACGTTTAAACGCGCAAAAAAGCTCACGAAAATGGTGCAACATGCTTCTGCCACGCTTTTTTGGGCATTTCCTTTGAAGTCTATGGGGCAGAAATGCGCTTTTAACTTCCCGAAGAAGCTCATGTATCTTTTCGGGCCTTTGGCGTTTTCCTGCTAGGCGTGTTTCTGCTCAGGTGTGAACCAGGGCCATTAAAAATTATGGGATCTCTTGTGTTGGGCATTTAAAAGCGCTTTCCAACTGCTCAAAAACTCCTAGGTGTAAAGCAGGCCTTAGAGCAGGGGTAGCCAAACTCCGGCCCTCCAGCTGTGGTGAAACTACAAGTCCCATGATGCATCTCTCTCCGGGAGTCATGTCTGTGGCTGTGAGAATCTTGCAATGCCTCATGGGATTTGTAGTTCCACCACAGCTAGAGGGCTGGAGTTTGGCTACCCCTGCCTTACAGCTTCTGAAAGTAGAGGCAACACTCGTTTTCTGGTGTTTTTTGCCTAGTAACCAGCTTTCCATGCAAATAAAAACACTCAAGCCTAAACCACATGCAAAGTATAAAAATCTTACCTTGCAGCATGCCATCTCCTACATATAATGCCGAGCTTTGGGGCACTGAGGGGAATGAGAGATGTGACTCGAGCTGTAGAGATCTCCGGTCACATCACCCAGCCCCTCCTTACTATTGCACATTCACAAACCGCGTTCCATACAAGGCATTATGTTATTGGAGGAGGAGAGATGATGTCACATGCCCGCACCATGCATTGCCCCTCCAATCACAGAATGCCTTGTCTTTGGCAGAATGGAGCTTGCAGCCAATCAGCCAGCAGCCGCTGTCAGAATACAGTGAAAACAGCAGGGGATTCCTTCATCAATGCTCGTAAGCGTTGATGAAGCAATCTGTTATATTTGCTTTGTTCAGTCACGCAGGTTGAATGAAGAAAATAGAACAGTGTATGGCCAGCTTTAGATGGACATTATGATTTTAGATGGACTTTAAGCAAGTGAGAAACAAAAAGTTTTAAGCCCAACTCCAGGTAAATGAAAAGCTTGCTCTCGCAGTGGGGCTACTGCAAGGGTTAACTGCTTGTCTATGCCTAAGGGACAGGAAAAAGTTATTTTAGTTACCAGATCCCTGCTTCCCGGCAAGCAGAAGTGCTCTGCTCTTCTCCCCTCAGCTCTAGCTGTGGACTCATGGACAATGGAGGGCTATGGAGCCAGCATAGCACTTGATGATGTCAGATCCCTGCTTCCCGGCAAGCAGAAGTGCTCTGCTCTTCTCCCCTCAGCTCTAGCTGTGGACTCATGGACAATGGAGGCCTATGGAGCCAGCATAGCACTTGATGATGTCAGTGGTCCTTGGATAGCCGGAGTAAAGGGGAGAAGAGGCTGTGGGGACCTTTCTAGCAGGTGGAGGGAGCCGCCAGGAGCAGGGATCAGATAAGTACCCTTTGTTTTTCTGGATGAAGGGACCGGATGCGTTCCAAAATGTTGCTACACTTGGCTATGTAACTGTACACATGGAATAAAAGGAACTTTGCTTGGAGAACCTTTGTAGTGCTGGTGACTTACTGTTTTGTTTATCTGATCCAGTGGCGCCATTTGCTGTCATTTCAGCACCCCACCTCCCCATTGGAAGTTGAGGCATTTTTGGTCAGGAGTGGGATTCCCTACATGACAGATAAGTTCCCTGTCCCCTAGACAATATCAGGGATTTCAAGGGACATTCCACCTTTAGAAAACCATGACAATGAATAATTTCCTAATTTATTTTTGCATAGGGGCCAGTAACGCATTGCAACCACGACCAGTAGAGGTGCAATACTCTGGTTCCTGCAGATTCTTCCTCCCATCCATGTCCATCCCGAGGTATGAATATTTCAGTAACATTGACAGAAGGAAGTATCAATGGACTAAAGTGCGGTGACATCACTGTACTTGTACTCCATTGAAAAGTACAAGTCCCTCTGCCATGTAGTTTCTACATTCACAGATCCTGTCAAATTGGAGCCACATACAGCCGAAATTAGATCTGTAAGCAAGCTTGTCAGGAGAACCCAGCAATTCAGGTAGGGAAAGGGAGGGGGTGGGTTTGCAATCTGACCATTTTTCACCCTAAATATGGGTGTAACATGAAACATGGTCAGAAAGGTAAGCTTAGCCTTTAACCATTGAAGTGCGGTGTTAGACCCACTGCAAGGGAACACTTTCAATTTCCCTAGGGTTGGGTTCTAAAGTGAACAGGAATGTTATAAATTGCAGCTTATCATTCCTTAGATGTGATGGCTGCATTAGTTTTTATTTTTGAGGATGAGTGCATTCTCTGCAGGTACATATAAATACCTGCTGATTGCCACAACCTCCCTAGTAGAGACGAGGTAAACACAAGACGGGAGATGGATACTTCATATCCTATATGGTTACTTATAGGGATGCACCGATACTGGTATTTCGTTATCGAGTACGAGTACCAATATTTCTTTATGGTACTCGCCGATAACGAATACCGATACGGGAAGACCCATTAAGGAAGCCAGGCGGCGTGCAATGACTCTCCACCTGGCTTCCTGATTAGCCAGACAGCGTGTAAAGACTCGCCACCCAGCTTCCCGATTAGCAGGGAAGCCGTCCCCATGCTGCTCGTCACTCGGTGACGAGATAGCATGGAGCCGGCTTTCTGGCAAATCAGGAAGCCGGGTGCTGTGTAATAACGCGGCACCCGGCTTTCTGATTGGCCGTGAAGCCGGCTCCATGTCCCCTCGTCATGAGGTGACGAGGGAGCATGAAGCCGGCTTCCCGGCCAAGCAGAAAACCGGGCGCTGCGTCATTACACGGCTTCCTGATTGGCTAGCTTCCTGACCAATCAGTTGTGACGAGGGAGCATGGAACCGGCTCCAAGCCAATCAGAAAGCTGGGCAGTGTGTAATGACTTGCTGCTGGGCTTCCTGATACCGGAAGTATCAGGCTAGGCATTGGAGAATTTGGGCGAGTACAAGTACTCGCCCAAATACTCGGCATCGTCACCGATACTAGTATCAGTATCGGTGCAATCCTAGTTACTTATATATGCAATTAAGGATTTATGTCCCATATGCTTTGCTTTACGGTATCCCGTGTCCTGCATGGATATTTCATACCCATGAGATTAACCTTTAAGTATTCCATTACGCCAGTATGGTTATTGTTTGCCACCATCTCAAGAGAGCTGCAGCCAGCCCAATATCTATTTTTACTTCTATTGTGTACAGTGCTGCTGATGTTTTTTACACACTATTTTTTTAATCATTTTGCACATAGTTTCACTCTAAGGCCTCATTTACAACTGAACAGTGCGCAAATCCGTGCAGAGACCTGCGGCCGGGTGGAACAGGTGCTGCCTGTAGCCACTGCGCAAACGAAAATAATTGCGGTCAATTACAAGTCGTCCAGGTGTTTTTTTTTAACTACCGCTGATTGAACCTTGCGATAATCGGGGCATAATGGGGCCGCCCTACGACAATCGTACGACGGTTCGATCATCGGACAAAAAGTTTCGTCCGATAATCGTAAGGTGCATGGGCACCTTTATCCTACAAAATCTTTGACTGTGTGCAAGTGTAAAGGTGGCCATACACCTTACGATTATCGGACGCCACTTTTCGTCCGATGATTGAACCGTCGTACGATTGTCGTAGGGCGGCCCCATTATGCCCCGATTATCGCAAGGTTCAATTAGCCGTAATTAAAGCACCTGGACGAATTGCGGTAATCATCCGCACGTATTTTCGCTTGCGCATGAGCAGTGTAGATCGTACGATTTTTTGACGTACGGAAATGCCACTAACCTTGCAATAATCGTACGATCGGCCAAAGTTTTCAAACATGCTTGAAAGTCAAAAGTCGCATGATTGTACAGTATTTGCGGTTGTACACTGCCCATACACCTTGCGATTATCGGACGAAAGCGCGATCGCATACGATTATTGTACGATAATCGTAAGGTGTATGGGCACCTTTTAGAATTGATGCTGGTTTAAAGCCAAAGGGTAGTCACATCAAATATTGATTTGATTTCGATTTTTCTTCTGTTCACTCATTTTGCATTTTGTAAATTGATCAAAATAAACATTAAAAATCTATATATTTGAAAGCATTCTTACTTTACAGCATTTTTCCACACACGCCTAAAAACATTTGCATAGTACTGTATACAAATTATTTTACTTTGTTACGCTGAGACCTTGAATACACCTCTTTGTATTTTGAAGAATTGTTTATTAATATTTTATGGGTGGCGCGTTCCCTACACTAGAATAGTCACGGTAATCTGGTAAGATTAAATGGTAATTAGTGTCTGATGACAGACAGCATTTCAGCATTGCATGTTACCAGGCAAACACCAGTGTACTGTCTACTTCACTGCACGTGAAATATAAGAGAGGTTTGGGGGAAGGGTGATTGAGTAGAGGTGGTGCAGCTCAGATCCTTTCCTTTGCTCAGTGGATATAGATAGGGAGTTTTGGAAGATTTTCCCATTCTCTGCAGTGGAGAAAATTGTCTATAATTTTTTCTGCCTATGATGGTGTGTGTACTTGCCCGGCACTTATAACATATAAAAGCATAGCTAAAGTTGGATGGATCAATAGTTTCTAACCTCCTTAATGTGGAAGTAAAGTGTATTTAAAAAAAGCCCTCCAGAGTAGTCTGATGTAATATTTAAGTATTATTACCGTGTTTCTCAGAAAATAAGACGCTGTCTTATATTTTTTTCCCCCCAAAAAAATCACACTAGGTCTTATTTTCGGGGGATGTCTTATTTGAAATACTGTCACAATACCTGCAGGCTGCAGCTGTGCTGGAGCTCTCCTCTCTGATGCCGTCCACAGTTCTCTGTGAGATTCCCGCCAGGGATCCACCTCTCTCGTCGCCAGGCTGGACTGCTCAGTCACCTCACTCTGACCCCACTGACCATACGTTCCTTGCTGTGCTGCTGCCTGCTGGGAAATTTAGTTTTCTGCCCGGCGGCAGCTCTCTAAGCTGAGGCAGACATGTGTCTGCTGATTTCGTGACGGGCGGGATGCGGGAGCTGCGGCGCAGCGGTTAGTCCCAGCCATGTATTCTGGTTGCTCTCTGGGCCACCCCCAAACTAGGTCTTATATTACAGGAATGTTTAAAAATAGTGCTAGGTCTTACTTTTGGGGTAGGTCCTATTTTCGGGGAAACACGGTACATATATATTTATATAGCATTGACAATTTACGCAGCACTTTACATGTGCACATTCACATTAGTCCCTGACTTCAAAGAGCTTACAATCTAAGATCCCTATTGCACACAGGGCCAATTTAGACAGGACCTTATTAACCTTTTAGCATGCCTTCAGAGTGTGGGAGGAAACCCACGCAAAGAAATGGAGAACATGCAAATTCCTTGCAGCTAGTGTCCTGACCAGGATTTGAACTGGGGACCCCCATTGTTGCAAGGCAGAAATGCTAATTTGCTAAATATTAGCACATTATGGCCAATTTACCGTGTGGGCCATCCCCTCCAGCACTGAGCTGCCTGCTTTCCCCACCGGTCATCTTGGGGTTCAGCTCCTTTGGCCTCTGGATTGGCCTGGCCGGCATGATATGACTCCTGCACTTGTACCTGAGAGCTACTTCATTTCGGCACAGGACCTTGAGGAGCTGCACATGTGCGCCCCAGTGCACAGGAAAAAAATGACTCGCAGGAAGAAGCTTTTTTGGCAGAAGAGACTTAGGCTCCTTTCACATGACTTTGCAATCAGCTCTGCCTATCAGCTTTTCAGGCAGATCTGACCAGAACCTCAGTGTTAAGGTGCCCATACACCTTACAACCATCGCAAGACTTTTGTCTTACGATGGTCGTACGCTAATTAAAAGCTCGTACGATCTGCCTATCTTGGACAGGCAGATTGTACTTGCGATCATCGAAAGCCCGCCCCCCTGAGGGGCGGGTTTCCGATAACCACAAAACGGGCAGCACACCGACCCGTTCCGCAGTTGTCGAACGAGCAGGCTAGAAACCCGCCGAGAATTGTCCGATTCTCTGCGTGTTTTCAAGCCTGCTTGTTCGACGGAAGACGTGCGACCGTACAGTAGAAACAGTTGCACACCTTCCATACACTTTGCGATTATCGTACGATAGCGGGATTTCCCTTGATTATTGTACGATAATCAAAAGGTGTATGGGCACCTTTTAGTCTAGGGGGAGTTGGGTGTTGGTTTACATCTGATTACCTTCGAGTCAGTCTAGGGCCACAAAGAAAAAACAGAAAAGTTTAGAGTTAATCGAATGTAAACAGACACATGTCCACTTAATTCTAACTTCGCAAAGACCTAACATGGGACCAGTTCGTTCAGTTTTTTTCTTCCATTGCACAATGGGTGAAAAAACTGAACAACAAGAGTGGCATCCATTCTATGCTCCTCCAATCAGCAGAAATCCATGCACGGATCCCCTGCTGATTGGAATAGACCCCGTCTGTGTGAAAGGGACCTTTCTGTCATAAAAAAAACTGCCTGTAAACAATTTTTAACAAGAAAACTTTGCTTCCACTTTAATAACACATTATTTTAAATTGGACTTGTACTGCAAACATGCAAAAACACAGCAAATAAAAATGCTCCAAAATTGACCTGTGAATGCACTGCTTAGATTTTCTAAATCATTTTCATACGAAAGATCTTTTGTTCGAATTTCTATTAGTTGATGGGGCCAAATTGACGAACAATTTTGCCTGTAGTGATGAAAAAAACTTTCAGGAGCAAGATGGAAGTTTTTCTTCAACAAATGAAATTCTAACAGTAAATGTTTCTTTCGAGAAACTCCATTCATTCCAAAATCGAACGTGCAAATCAAACGAAATTTTGATCGACATTTGTCAATCATCTGACGGCATTATCAGGTGGTAAAGAAAGATCTTTCATTCCGAAATCTATTATTGTATGGCCAGCTTTAGGGCTTGTTCACATGATTTTCCGGTTCTGATCTGGTGCGGATCTGCAGACGCGGTGCATTGCTTGCAGTGCATTTTTGATGCGTTATTTACACGTTTTTACCGCGGTCCGGACGCTGACAGTTCTTTATTTTTTTTTTAAGCCTTGGGGCTGTCAGTTTGCAGATTCTTCCACTGAGGTCACTTCCGCCCTCTCGTAACAACCACTTTCCTTTGTGTATGTAAAGCTGGTGATCATTTTAATATGTAATTGTTGATGTAAAATGTTTGTTATGTAATCTTAAAATAAAAAAACTATTAAGTAAAAAAAAAAAAGCTGGTGATCAGACATGTATCACATGTTTGCAGTAGAGCTGTGAAAATTAACGATTAATTCCTCGATTTTAATCGTTCATTTTTTTGATCGGTAATCACCTCTCCGCCGGCTTCCGGGTCTTCCGGGAGTTCCATCGGAGATCCGGTGACGTCATGGACATCGACGTCACCGGACTCCTCCCGCCTTCCCCAAGTGGCTCTGTCGGGTAACGAAGGGAAGGGGGGGAGGAGTCCGGTGACGTCTGTCCGTGATGTCACCGGACTCCTCCCCCCTTCCCTTGTTAGCCGACGAAGCCACTTGGGCCGGTGAGTACTCTTTCTGCACGAGCGCCAGGAAAGGCATTGGCCTATACACATACAGCACAGCAATGAAGTAATAAAATGAACTAGAATCACACTAATCCAGCACGTTATTATTCTGAATTGCCCCACTCAAGCGGCGGCCATATTGAGTGGGGCACGTGAGATTAATAACGTGCTGGATTAGTGTGATCCTAATTCATTTTATTACTTCATCGCTGTGCTGTATGTGTATAGGCCAATGTAGTTGGATCTGTATGTGCGTTATAATTAATCGATTAAAAAAAAATTTGATTAATCGAACACGAAAATGTTAATCATTACCAGCCCTAGTTTGCAGGCGTGGTGTTGGTGCTGGCTACAGCAATCTGCAGAGAACTAGCTTTCAGGAGACGCCGTTATTGGGTACATCCGATCTTGAGGCTCAGGGACTCCAAGGGTCAGTTTTGGAGTTTATATGAGGATTTGCGAGCTCACTTTTTTTTTTTTTTACTTAGCTGCAGTGCAGTCTGTTTTCGACGCAATTTTGTTGCGTTTTTGAAGCGTTTGTGCATTTCCGCACCGGACAAAATGTGACATGCAGTATTTTTTCTGTTGTGACTGCGCACGTGAGAACTGTAGCCCATAAAACACATAGGGATACATTGGGATGCATTTTTAGTGCAGGAGCGAACGGATCTGGTCAGGACAGAATCCGGACGTCGTGTGAACAAGCCCTTAGTCTATGTTTAGTAAAGCTAATTCTAGGGAAGGTTTCATAATACATCCTCTTGATACAAATGGAAAAGCTGCATTCCGAAAAGTAACACAATGAAGAGCAAGATCACGATACATGGAGCTTTCCATGTTCCTAAAGGTGGCCAAACACTCTACAACCATCGCAAGACCTTAGTCTTGCGATGGTTGTACAGGGATTAAAAAAACGTACGATCTGCCTATCTTGGACAGGCAGATCGCACTCTCGATCATCGCAAGCCCGCCCCCCTGAGGGGCGGGCTTCCGATGACCGCAATGCTGAACGGGCAGTGTGCGCGTGCGCACACCGGCCCGTTCGGCATTTGTCTTCCCAGCACCGTTCTAAGCAGCCGAGAATTGTACAATTCCCGGCTGGTTTTCGAACATGCTGGTACGGTCGCACGTCTCCGTTCACACTGCTCGATTCTCGTACGAAAAACCGATCGCATACGATTATCGTACGATAATCGTGCAGTGTATGGGCACCTTTTACACTTGTATCATGGACTTGGTTAACTATTTCTTTATGCATGTTTGGACCTAATGGGTCATCCAGACGTCTGGGTCACTTCAGTGACAGATCTCATATTCTGAACAGGGTTCCCCTCTTGTACTGAATTCGGTACTTGTCCTGACAGCCGATAGTCAATCAGGATGCAGAAATCACTGTGAACTGTGAAAAATAATCTACATAAACCGCAAAATTTCTGGCCATGGAAAATCAAGTATAATCATTTGGCTGCCAGTGTTTGATTTCACACCCAGCAGAATGTCCATTTTCTATCGACAACATGGCAGCTTTTTCTCCGATCTGGTGATGTTATAGGAGCTGATGGCAATTAAGCCTTTTTCCATGATGATCTCTTATAAGAATTTGGCAGACTTCACTATGGGGGAGTTTAAATATATTAATAATGAAAAAAACACCTCTTACAAACGTTAAGAGGTTATATCTCGCTAAATTATTGCTGTGATAAATTATTTCATGATTTGGTAATGGCAATGGGCTGATGGTATATGCTGGTTTAATCCATCAGATTCATTTTGTAGATTTACATTTGCAGTTACAAAACAAAGAGTGTATGCATGTGTTGATATATTTTATGTGGATGCAAACGTAAAGTGAACCTGTGGCAAGGCTTTGGACATTCAAGTACTTATTCCTAACATGCAAAGAGTGACCTTTAAAACAAGCTGCCACACACTTTTGTATTTGCAGCCACCTATTCATCCATGGGAAGCAGGTTGACCTGAACTGATGAGAGATCGGGCTCATGCACATGTGTATAATAACATTCTGATATCTATGCAGAATCTTGGTGGCAGAAAGATCCTATGTAAAATGATGTAATGACCTGTAAAGTGCTTCCATTTAGATGCATAAACATCCATAAAATTCTCGTTCCATTCCTCTAGCTCAGATTATAATCCCAGCATGTACACCTGTACATGTGTATGCATGCTTACATGCATAAATTATGCAGAAGTCCTGACAGAGGAATGCAGAATGTTCTACTTCAATTTTAGGCAGCTGAATGCAGCACCAAGATTACAGAGCAAAACACAGCTATGTATATGGGCCCATAATATAAAATACTGCTGCTTTCAGATGTGCAAAAAAAAAACATGGGCCGGAAGACTTCACCACTGCTGCTGTGAACTTTGCAGATTGATTGCTGCACAGTTCCTGCAGCTACAGAGGTCAGTGAGGACTTGTTATGAATGCACTTGAATGAGCATAGCCTGACCACAGGCTCACATAAAGGAAGTCTGTACTAAGCAAACTATGTAGGCTGCCATTGCTGATCTCCTCTTTTGAGGCCAGTAGCTTGTTGGTCGCGCTGATCCTGTGATTTTAACAGTGGATATTTAAAGAATAAAGAACAATTTATTTACTAGTACTAAAATATTTAAAATAAGCCACCTTTGACAATTTTAGCATCATGTACTGTGAAGTGACTCATGATGTCCATTTTCAGACAAAGTGCCCTTGCAATGGGACATCCTCAGAGATCACAACAAAGCCTCTTAAAACCTATCTCCAGGTAAAAAAAACTCCCCTTGAAGTGGGGTTACCCCAGCAAGGGTGAACTGCTTGTTAATGTCTAGAACCTGGGTGAAGGACTTTTACTTTCCTGATCCCTGCTCTTCCTGAGGCTCCAAGATTGGCGTACACAGCCTCTTCCTTTCTATGCTCCAGCAGTTGGAGGCCTGCTGACATAATCAAGTACAATGCAGGGGTCATATCCCTGCATGATACATGAGGACGCTGAGGGACCGTTCGCAAGCCGGAGCGGAGTGAGGACAAGATAAGCATCAACCACATAGTGGCAAGGATAAGTAAGTAGAAGTCCTTTACAGTGGTCCCTTAGACATTAATAAACAGTATATCCTTGCAGTGCAGGGGTAGCCCTACTGCAACGGGAGGTTTCTTTTCCCCAGAGAGAGGCATTAGGTCAGATTTCAGCCTGCTTTTAATAGCTTAGAAACACCAGCTGCGTGTTCATTTTAGAAGGTTGGGAGTCTGCCAAGATTCTGCTTCCATAAGAAAAAATTATATTTCTATGCTTCTGTTGAGAATTTTGAAGATGAATTCCTCCAAAATGCTTAGAGCAGTTAAATACGAACTTGTTTGAAAGTGCATAGTTGTTTCCTGCTTGTTTAGGATAGGTAAATACCACAATTTCCATATTCTCGGCACAGGTTCACTGTAAAAATGTAAGCCTAACTGTTTTACCCTGTAAGATAATGGACTGGACTGTTTCTTGATGCCTCGCTTGGCTGCTTGTGTAAAGCAACTTTCACAATATCTGTGAAATCTGTGCAGGATTTTGCCTTTGGTCCCTGGTGCTTGGCTGTCAGCCTATGGTGTTTCACAAGGCTGCAGCCAATCTGCACTCCTCTTTCCCTATTTAGCACTACTCACTTGTTGCTCTTGGGTCGAGCAACAAGTCTAACTCCTTGTGCCGGACCCTTTGTTACTCTAGTGATCCCTGTGATTTTGATTCCCTGAACTTTTCTTGGATCCCTGCGTCTTTAGCTTCCCTGTACCCCGCTGGATTTTCTGTGTGGCTTTATTCCCTGCTTGTTTCTCAGTGCTCCTATTATATTTTAGTTCCCTGTGGATACCTGTGAATATTACTGGAGTCCTTCCATTGCTTTCACCAGTGTGCTGCGAGTCTGTCTTTATTGCCTTCTTTGCTATACTACTTCAGTGTCTGCATTCCCCTATCTACTTGCATGCTTGTACTTTTGCCTTACTTTCGCCACCATACTGTATTAGTGTATTACATATTGCTGTCAAACACATTTACGCCTGTACTTCAGTGCTCCACTCGTTCGTTGTATCTGTGTTCTTTACCTATTTGTATTGCACACTCTCTGTGTGCATTTGCCTTTTTGACCTGCACTTCATGTTTATTCTTCTGTGTATCCTGTATCTCTTTGTTCTGTGTATCCTGTATCTCTTTGTTCTGTGTATCCTGTATCTCTTTGTATTTATGTTTCCTGTGTGTATCTGCTTCTCCTTTACCGCTGTGCAGCGCACATCTCACTTGTTTTTGTACCTTGTTACCTACGTTCTCCTAGTGTACCTTCATGCTAGCACCTTCCCTATTTGTCACTGTTTCCTGTGTCCTTGTGCTGCTTCCCTCTTCAGTGTATCCTGTGCTGTGCGTTTTGCGCCTTTTAGTTGAGTCTCTCTCTTCTTGTGTGCCACTGTTCCTATCCTCCTCCTCCTTGGTTTCAGGGTTCTTTCCTACCTTTCTCTGTATCCAGTTCTCTCGTGCTGCCACTAGCCCTTTAAGTCTGTGTGGGTACGCTAGAGGGCTGTAACCTGGAAGGTGTCCGGCCTCACAATCATCCTCACCATTGGAGGCTGTGTAGAAGACCCAACCTTTCTTAGACTTTGCGCCTCTACTGCTCCCTCAATAACACACAGACCTTTAGTTTCTAGTCTTCCTGTGACCTACATACCTGTTATCGCTCCAGTCCGTGCCTTCTACTTGCTCTGTAAGCCCCATAGCCTATCTTCTCTAGTGCTCTAGTCGGCAGACCGTGACAGCAACTCAGATCAGACAATAAGTACTATCCTTGTCGCACTCCTTACCGATATGTCCCTTGTAGTGGGGAGTGCTCGCAGTGACTGTGGATTGACGATGCTAAAGCCTGAAGAAGGGACCCTGTGTGGTCCCGAAAGCGCTTGTTGGTCATATGACAAAAAACATCAATAAATGAAGCTTTTGCTATCCTAAAAGAACTGGTGTGCTGGTGATATTTCTACTCATCCTATGACAATGGTGGGTGGAGCCAAGCACAAGGTATTCTGTCTGTACTGCCCAATTAACCCTTTTACTGTTACGTCCTGCCTCCCAATTTGCAAAGCAGATGCTGAACATATTCTTTTGTTTTCACCCGGATATTACAGACTTGAAAGTTTGCGCAAGATCTCTCTGAATCATATTTTTTGGAATGCGTGGACCCACACAATTAAAACATGTTAATGTTTATTTTTCATGCCATGTTAGTTGCACAAATCTTTTATTAAAGTGTTAGTTTCAGTAAAAATATACTAAAAAAATTGTTAGTGCCCACAAGTCCTGCTAGATATTAAAAGTAGAACTATATTGGGTTAAAAAATGTAAAAGCAAGTGCTGTTGTGAACCAGTGAAAATCAAAGGTATGCAATACCAGCTTTCACTGAAAGTAATGGCTATTGCCAGACATACTGGAGACATTTCTGAAATAAACAAGTGGAAAGTCTTTTGTAGAATTGTTGGCAAGTACATTCTTTTAGATTATTTAGAAAAATTAATGGGTAATTTGCCCCAATCAATTTTGTAAGTAGTTGGAATTGTCGGAATTAATATATCCGGTGAAAAAGCCATCAAAATGACCATTTCAATCATTGATAAATATGCCACTTTGTATAGCTCGGGACTAAATATACAGTTGTAAAAACCATAAAATTACAACTCAGTCATGCTCGATGTGTCATTGATGGAGAAGTGGAAGTTATGCCCTTTTACCCACTGTTAATCATAGTCAAAGACTCTGGTATTTTTACGATTCTCTAATGGATGATAACTATAGTTTCCAACGATTTAATCCTGCAAATTTGATATTATATGAGCAAATGTAACAGTTCGAGATCTGATTTGTGGTTTAATTAAAACCGCGGACAAGGCAGACTTAAGCTAAGAGACTCATAACTTTGGTCTCCTAATCCGATGCTGTGGGAATACATATCATTTTATAAAAAGACTAATATTATTAAAAAAAAATAAGAAAAACCCTTTGGTATTTCTGCCTAAGCAAAAAAATGTAGTAGTACATCAAACATTTCAGAATTAAAGAGAATGTATAGAGCTTTTGCCTATTTGTTATTTGTTATGTTTAAAGCTATTTAATAAAATACTTTATTATGATTTTTTTTAATGACAAAAAGGTCATGTAATTACAATATATTGCAAATGTATATTATATTCTTACAATTTGTAGCCAGTAGATGGTGAGTGTGAGGCAACAGGGTCCACAAAGTTACAACTATGTTGTGAATAGCCTATGTTGTGACCTGAATAGCAAGATATCAAGTTATGCCCACACAGCTGAATGAAGAAGAGGAGGGATATTCTCAACTCTCTCTTCAAGAAAATGTCCATCTGGATTTTCTTTGTGAGCCGTTAGCAAGTGCAGCACTAATGCTTGGCTTTCATGCAGCACTGGCTTACCTTTGCTAAATCACCAGAGAACAGTAAAGCTGGCACACTGTGAGAATTTTTACTGGTTCTTGATGACAGGTTCAGTTATAGTTACGCTTACAGTTTAGCATAGGGAATCAACTTTTAAAGATTCATTTTTGCTTTGCACTGCAAAGACTGGCCCCTGCAAATGCTTTTACTTCTCTTCCCTTTGCTCCCCTGCCAGTTTGTTCACCATTGTGAGCAAGAAGAGGAAGGAAGTGAAAGCTCTAAGTCATGACTTGGAGCTTACATAGCTCTGATGACTCTCTTCCTGCATGTGACTGGGCGCCTGAGCAGGCAATCACTAACCACTAATGCTGCCATGTGCTCCTCCATATCTGAAAATAATAATTTCTTTATCATTCATTAAGGGACACAGGATAAGGAATAATCTGAGACAATGGGGTTATATTGCTGCCTTTAGGAGGAATTGTATACTGGCAACAAAAATGCTGTTGTTCAAGCATGGTATAATTCCTCCCACTATTAAGATGCTTTAGTTTTTTGCTAGTGTCCAAGGAGGATTGACATCTTTTCTCTAAGGAGGAAAGTTTACCCATTTTTACTAGAAGTTTTTACTTTTTATCAAGCTATTTTTTCTTCTTAAATAAATTGGAGTGCGAGTGACTTTATACATACACTTATCTCGACTAGAGGAAGCCACGACCACATGTCAGAGCGTGGAAGATGGCCGTGGTCGTGTTCGTCACCCAATTTGGAGTTCGCGAACAGAAGCAACATTTTGCCGAACTTCCTGTTCGCGAACCGAATCGTTCGTGAACCGAGGTATTACTATATATGTCCTCCTGTGACCCTAAAGAGAACTAAGGCAGAAAAAGATTTGAATGTTGGTGTTGAGCATGGCAAACAGTTTCCTGATTTTACTAAACTGTTAGATGAGCAATAGGTGTGTAGGTATGGTGTCTTAACAAACTTTTCAGTAAGATATTACTCTTAACACATTCTAAATAGAAAGCATCAGTTTCAAGTTCTGGCTTTAATCTTTGGTTAATCAGATAAAGCATTAATTAGTTTCAACCCTGATACTTACTTGGTAGGTCTTTAAGCAGGTATTACAGTCTTTGAAACAGACACTTGATTAGCAGTCGAGTTGTACTGTGATTGTTTCAGTATACTGATTATTAAATAGCATAAAGCAAAGATCTTCCATCTTTAAAGTGACATTAAAGTCACATTTTCCCCCTCCCCCCAATGTTAATTAAAGCACTTACCTTAAATGATGTCTCTTAATCCGATCTTCCTCTTCTTTCCTGTCCATTTCATCCTTCTCTCCAGCACTGCTGCGGGTCTCCGATCCAACGCCGACCCCTCTCTCCTTGCTGGCACTTCCTGTCCCACGGTGTCTGCATGCGGGTGCACGCGTCCATAGACTTACCTTGCATCTCTCCTCGTCTCCCGGCCGAAAATCCGAACTGTGCATGCGCCCGCCCCAAGATGCTTTGCGGCCGCCCGAGCAGTTTCGGATTTTCGGACAGGAGCGTGCGGCGAAGACGGGGATAAGTTTAAAGCTGGCTTTTTTTCCTTTTTTAAAAAAACTTTTTGCATATATCTACTGCTTGCCAGCAGTATATATATGAAAAAAAAAACCGGAGGGTTTAAAAACCCTTTAACCTCTTGCCGTCCGCCCGTAGTAAAAAAACGGACGGACGGCACTGCAGCATCTGCGGGTTGCCGTCTCCAGACGGCAATTTTTTTCTGCTCGCGCGCGCCCCCTATTTCTTTTTTTTTGTATATATGGTTGGCATAGATCATGTCCCAATCTGTTTTTTCTTAAATTCTTTTTACATTTCTCGTTTTCTAGTGGGTCCCCAGAGAATGCATTAAGGTGAAAAACGCCCAGACCAGACCTTAATATTACTAAAGTGAAACTGACTAGGAGTTAAGTTGGCCATATCTGTGCGAATATGCTGTGGATACTTGCACATTATGGCAAATGCTTCAGATTTCATTCTGATTTTAAATAACTTGACACGCCTGTGTTAAACTCCTGACATGCCATAATATACTACAACTTTGTGTGTCTCTGTGTGTGTGTATATATCTGTACTGTTTACTTTTAAAGCACTTACCTTAAATTAAAAAGCAGTCCTCAAGCTACAAATCAAGGCACTGTGTCTAGGCCTGAAAAGTATCGCCCCATGTGAATGATTTCATCAGTATGCTGCAAGCAACGGGAAAGCATTTCCCTAATTTCCTCACCCAACTCCTCCGTAATCAGACTTTTCCCCTCTGATAAATAAGCTGGGGTATGGGCTACGGCCATATTTATGGACTAACACGTCAGGCAGCTACTATATAGTCAGATATAGAACAACTAGGATGTAAAGTTATATTTGTTGGCCACATTGGTATATGTATGCAGCTTTCAAAGTTCTTTTCACCATTCCTTTAAATAGTATGGGTAAGCGCAGGTATTTATCATATTTGGCTGTCACCATGGATAGCTAAATCTGTTGCAGACAAGATCACAATTAGGAAGCTAAAGTCGGGAAATACATAATACATTCTTTTCCAATCATAATGACAACAGAAACTACCCAAATGACCCTGATCAAAAGTTTACATACCCTGGTGATTTTGGCCTGATAACATGCACACAGGTTGACACAGAGGGGTGTGAATGGCTATTAAAGGGAACCATCCTCACCTGTGATCTGTTTGCATGTAATCAGTGTGTGTGGATAAAAGGTTAATGAGATTCTGGCCTCCTTCATCCAGTGATCAAAAAAGAAAATATCAAAGCGCTAAAGGTATGGATTGTATAGAACTCGGTGCAACCAAGTATACAAGTGAGAATATAATTAAGTGATTTGGCCTAAAACCAATAATGACTAAACAAATCAAAAGAAATCCTGCATATAATATGGGGAAAAAAGAGGAACTGAATAACTCAATTGTGTCAAAGAAAATGTGAAAAACCAGACCAACGTTAAAACAACGATGAAAAATAGCTGATATGTGAAGGTCTATAATAATTGTCACCATCACTAGTTAATAGACCTTCACATATCGGCTATTTTTCATCGTTGTTTTAAGTTTTGATATTTTCTTTTTTGATCACTGAAAGGATTTCATTCTTTTTTCACAGCTGCTTTAGGTTTTAATTATTAATATATGTTTATCTTAGTAATTTTCCAGAAACGCAGATTATTTATTTTACAATACTCCTTAATCCAGTGCTGCACAAAGAATTGTCAATGGACCTGCGGGAAAAGGTAGTTGAACTGTATAGAACAGGAAAGGGATATAAAAAGATATCCAAGGAATTGAGAATGCCAATCAGCAGTGTTCAAGAATTGGAACATGAGGGGTTCTGTTGAAACCAAACCACGGTCAGGTAGACCAAATAAACTGTCAGCCACAACTGCCATGAAAATTGTTTGGGATGCAAAGAAAAACCCACAAATAACTTCAGGTGAAATACAGCACACTCTGAAAAGTTGACAATAAAACTCTAATGCTTTGACTTATCTCCACTGCAAGACCGATGAGTTCCCTTATACCTGCTTTTGGATTGGTATGGATTTTTTTGTGGATGAGCAGCCGGGAATTTGCCTTACAATAAGTGTGGTGGCTACCTCCGGGACTATGTTATTCTTGCACATACTTGTCACACCCCAAGAATGTATTTTAAATTTAAAAATATTAGACCCACCTTAATGTGACCCTAAACTCAGGAGGTAAATCCTAAAAATGCTTTCAAATACCTTAACTAATCACAAAAATGTATCTTATTTGTGTATCACTCAGCTGTAGATCCTCCAAATCATCTCTGAATTGGTGCTGACACTGTCCTTCCTTCTGGAGGGTGGCTACTATTATTCCCCATGGTCCCTGTGTGTTTTGTAAAGTAGTCACCGCTCCAAGCTCACTACTGTCAGGGGCTACGATATCACATTTAGTCTACCAATTTGTATTGAGATTTTAATCATGTGAGTGAGCTTGGAGCGGTGGGACCATGGGGAACAAAAGTAGCCACCCTCCAGAAGGAAGGACAGTGTCAGCACCAATTCAGAGATGATTTGAGGATCTCCTTCAGCGCTGCCTGGCGGAACGGACGGGGGAGGGGTTGGTACAGCTGGCTCTGCCTCTACATGGGCAGAGCCAGCTGTCACTGACGCAGCTGGGCGGGTCCAGACATAATTGTCGGGATCCGTTTCAGCTGCGGCGTCTCAGTATACCGTGAGCTGTAGCTCGCGGTATACTGAGCTTGGGGTGACGGGAGGACGCTAGTTTGTGTCCTTCCGTTACCCTTAGGAGAACTGTGGGGAAAAGCCCTAACCCCATAGTTCTCCAAATATGGATGTAGCATGCAACATGATCTACAAAGGGAATTTAACCTTTAAGCTGGACCCAACACCTAAGCCTAACCTTTAAAATGAAGCTCAGGTGATATTTATGCTATCATGGCAAAAAATACCATAGTATAATGATATTACAGCAGTAGTAGTAATGATAAATGTGATGAAAGTTTTGGCTCATATATGTAATGTGCCACATTTTGTGCACTGAAACTCCTGAACTAAGGGGGTCATTCCCAAAAGAGTGAAGAGTTTGGAGAAGGTAGGAGAAGTGAACAATCTAGGTCAAAAAAGCTGATTTGGAAACATTCTCTAATTCAGCTCACTTTCCAGTTCAGCTATGTTGTTTTAGATTGTTCACTGCTCCTGCCTTCTCCAAACTCTTCACACTTTTGTGAATAACCCCCTAAATGTCCCTTATCAAATGATACAAAAAAAAAATAATAGGGAGAAATAGAGCAAAGAAAAAATGTGAAATATTGACTTTGAATGAAAGCTTATTATTTGTGTGTATTTATTTCAGTGCTGTTCCCTCTCATGATGGCTATTAGATTACGCTGATTCAGTCAGTCATAACATGCTTTTTAAGTGCTGCCAGTAGAAAATTTTCTCTGCATATAACGAGCTCAGAGACTGGCTTGGCTGGCTCATCTTAAGGCCGAAATGACGGACACAGATCCTAATTGTAACACTACTAGTGCTTCTTCCTCATGAGTTATTAGGCTTAGTTAAAAGCTGTTTTAAAAGCGCAAGTACCAATTTCTGTGTGCTGCCAGACCAAACTATTTCAATGCAAACATTTCACACATTTTCTTTCAGACATCGCTGGCCATGCGGTTTGCCCAGGAATCGTTTGGAAAACAGTACAAACAAACAGTAGGACTGGACTTCTTTCTGAAGAGGATGACATTGCCAGGTGAGGTTTTTATTTCTTTTCTGGTTTGTGGCTTCAGGAGCAGCTTATGCCCAGGATTAATGGTGAAACTTGACTTTACAAAAACAAATAGCTGGCATTATTTTTGACTGACTTGAGTGCTTCCAAAATGCTAAATACAAAATAAAAAAGAAGATAAGCAGAATTTACAAATTTTATTATTAACACCAATTATTATTTAAAGTTATGATTTCGCTGTTCTTTCTAAATCTTTTTATACTATATAGACTTTTACCGATTTTGGCTACATTTTTGGTGAGGCAGATTTTAGTGCCGGAAATTTCTTCATGCAAATTTTTAGCACAAATTATTTTATTGCATGTTTTATATGCTTATCACACCAAATGACTAATTTATAACACTGAAAAATGTAATTCCATGTACCTCAAAGAGTATTAGTTACTTAATGACCCTTAACCTCTTTGTAACTTATTATCCCACTCATAAAGGCAACTTCAGAGACATGGCCCTAGTGTGTGTTTATTTTAGATAGGAACATTAGATTGTAAGCTCTTTGAGGGCACGGACTGATGTGACTGTACAGTATATAAAGCCCTGTGGAAATTCCTCTCCTGGCAGAGTGATTCAGTGGAGAAGCGAAGGGAAAGAGAGAAGTGCAGCTGTTGGGGCCTCTCCTAAAGTGAGCTTTCTGCTTTGCCATTGCCCGTGGACTTTATCCTTAAAGAAGAAATAGTCTTTTTTTTTTTGGCATATGTCTACTGCTGTTAAGCAGTATATATATACCCCAACATAAAAAAAAAAGTGGCAAATACCAACAAACTTACCTGTGTCAGCAGCGCTCGCTTACGATGTATAAGTCCCGGCTCCCAAACACTGTGAAGGAGGAAGTGTGGGCGGGTGGATGCGCAGTACAGATTGTCGGAGGAGAGCACCTCTGACACTGAATGGATGCAGCCGGAAGCACGCATGCACGACAGACTCCATGGGACCCGAGGAGTCTGAGGTGGATCAAAGATCGGCACCAGCGCTGGAAGGACTTTGAAAAAGGGGTGGAAGGAAGAAGCTGTTCACCAAAATTAAACGCCCCTATTATATACATAGATTATGCACTGAAATGAAACAAACTTACTATACTCATAGATTATGGGTTGCGGCACTCTGACTACCACTCGAGGTCGGCCACACCAAATGTCTTTATGGACCTGGCCTTGTGCGCATGGGCACAGTAATGATGGAACAGAATGGGCCTTCCCCACGCTGTTGCTACATGGTTGTTAATGGCGATTGCATGGCTATGTGCTTGATTTTATGCACCTGGATTTGGACTGGGCTGTCCAACAAGCTCATATATGCCTCACCATCATATATGATGGTGAGGCGTCCATATACATTTGGCCCTATAGAGGCTTCTTTGTAACAGAGTGCAGATATCACCATCTTCTCTAAGTTTTTTTCCACTTCGGTATGCACTCCGCGGCTCATAGAATTTTGGCCATGGTGTGTAGCCGGTGGAGCCCCAAAGTTCTCTTTGTGTAACAAAGCAGTGAGAGCTCTGTGATTGGACAGATTGGTTTTGTGACTTTGACATATCATATGGCAAGGCTCTCGTACTGGCAGTTCTGTTGCCAGAAGTAAAACAAGATGTCACCAGCACACTGCAGGAATATGTCCTGAAGAACGTCTTTTTATTGATGCATATTGTCACAATGAAAGCAAAGTTTTAGGGCCACACAGGGTCCCCTTCATCAGGCTCAGTATTCTTGCAGTGTGCTGGTGACATCTTGTTTTACCTCTGATCAGTGTGGTGCCATCCACAGTCACTTCAGCACCCATTTCTCAAGGGGTTTTCCAGTAAGGAGTGAGGCGGGACACATTTTGGACTTTTATATCCCCTGCTTTCTGGTCCCAAAGCCAGCAAAGCACAGAGCACAATTTTTTTTTTCCAGAGGTCTGGCCATACCGCTGCTTTTTAAATTAACCCCATTGTGTATCTTGGAGAATAACTGCTGGTATAAATTCTCTCACAGAAGATACAATAAGATCACCTCGACATTATATTGTTTTATATTATTATTATTATTTCTGTGAAGGAAGTACAGCACTACACATGTACACACACATTTGTAAATATATATATCATTATAATATACATTTTTTTTTTCTTCAAACATTTAAAAAAAAAACCTAGACATTCCCCATTACTTTTAAATGCTTCTGGCAGTGTAGTCAAAAAGTCATTTTAGCATACAGTTGTAGTATTTTCCTGTTAATATAGTGCTGCGGCTATGGAATATTGCACTAAATTAATAACATTCTGTACAAAAACTCATTCAGCACTCTGCACAATCATTCTCTTTTAAAATAATACCTACATCATTTCCCATGCAAAAAAAAAGGTTATTTATAAGAAACAAAGCATAATGTTCTTAATGGAAATAACTAATCTCATACGTGTTAAAAAGGCATAATATAGCTATGTAACCACTGAGTTCTAATATGTGAATGCTGTCTTATGCAAGGCAGCATGAAATTGCTGGCATTAAATAGACCACTAAAATTTAGTGTCCCTAGACAGCCATAAAAATACAGTTTGAGCATTCAAGATGTTTCACTTCATAGTGCAAAGGAGCCATTTAGATGCGAGTTGCAGCACATTGCATGGAAAAAGAGGACCGCTGATGCTAGTTAACCATGTTATGGCCAGCAGGCACAATATATTTCATACCGCACATGCCAACAGCAATGCTGTGTGTGTGTAAAGCAGAGTGGGTGGGATTTAAGAGGCCATAGAGTGCTATAAGTGCAGATTTAAGTGCCAGTAAACCTACATTACATGTTGGTTTATGTAAAGGGCCAGTTAGTAACAACTGCACACACATATCATATTTGTGTTTTGGTGTAAAAGTGTCAAGAGCTTTTTAGAATGAAAGATAACTAAGACAAGATTGAGTTTTGCTTGTGCTGAGAGAGACCTTTTGTTAAAAGTACCACTATAGGGGTGATGGCATGCAATGATGGCATTCCCTATTTTTTTATTTTTTTATTTCACATACCTTTATTTATATTTCTCTCCACATTTACAGACCAAGCTGTCCAGAAAAATTGGCAGTTACAGTGGTTGGGACAAATCATATAACATGGGGGTGCTTGCAAAGGTCACATTTTCATGGTTTTAAACCTTTTTTCCAAAAGTAGGCAAAAAAAGTGTTGGCTTGGTTTGGACTTCATAGTGATATTAAACTTTTATGAGGAGGTCTGAGTCCAGTGTTCTTCTTTTAAACTGCTCTTCTTCCTTGTGCTCCAGCTTTTCCCCAAACCCCCCCCCCTTTGCATGGGTCTCCTTCAGCTAGCTGGCTGCTGAGCAGACTCCCCTGCATGCTCGCTCCTGGCTCTGCCCGAACCTAGCCGTGTGCGTCCATAGATACACACAGCGGCAATCCACGCCCCTCATTTCCTCCCAACAGATTGGCTGACGGTAGAAGGAGACAATTGCTCCTCTGCCTTCAGTACACTACTTGAAAATGTAACGCCTATTTTTTTGAGGAAAAAAAACAACCCCCTCTGGGTGATCTATGTACATAGCAAGGATTTTACCAAACTTTGTTGCATATTCCTACCTTTTTCTGTTCTGAAGAAAACGCTATTTATTTCACCATGTCCTTTCCAGATTGGTGGACCGCCTGATTCAATATAATCACCTGGTGCATTTTCGGGCTTCTAATAAGGAAAGCCACAGTGTCCGTGTCCCTGTAGAAGTAGTTAACCCTTACAGAGTATCTCACCAAAAAGGACATTTCTTTTGCAGGGGTTGCATAGACTGTGTAGTGCAGACTTCTGGGAAAAACTGTGAGCCATTCACACAGCAAGAAATTACATTGACTTCGGACTGAAACAGAAAGATAATTTTTAATAACATTACATTAATGTGTAGCAATTTTCGTTATTTAAAGTGGAGTTTTCCTTTAATATTCTATAGACCAATCCTGGCAAGCCTTTTCCATCCTGTAATCACTGAAAGCAGAGCAACAGGCTGCATTTCGCTTCATAATAGATACACTGCTTAATCTTAGATCAAATTCTCTATTTTTTCAAGTTTTTTAAATTGTATTTTAAAATGCTATGAACAACAACTTAATAAAGAAAAGAAACAACAATACAATACAATGTATAGACTCTTCCCAATTTACATAACAAGGTTGGGTTTCTAGCAGCCCCCTCATGCTTCTTTTTTTCCTGTGGTTTTCAGGAGTCCCTCCAGCGCTGGTGCTAGTTTCCGATCCAGCGCTGGCTACCGCGTCTTCCTGTCCCACGGGTGCACGCTGCCAGGCTGCCTGCATTGACTTACCCTGTGTATTTCCTCTTCTCCTGGCCCAAGATCTCTACTGCGCATGCGACCGCCCGTGATCCTTCATGGCTACTCGAGAATCCTCAGCCCTGGTTCACACCTAGGAGTTTTTTGATCAGTTCGAAAAGCGCTTTTAACTGACCAACACAAGAAATCCCATGATTTTCAATGGCCCTGGTTCACACCTGAGCAGAGCAGAGCAGAAAAAAGCCTAGCAGGTAAATGCCAGAGGCCTGAAAAGATATATGAGCTTCTTTGGGCAGTTAAAAGTGCTTTTCCTCCCCATAGACTTCATTGGAAATGCCCAAAAACATGTAACAGAAGCATGTTGCACATTTTTGTGAGCGTTTTTGTGCGTGTATTTGCACGTTCTTCCATTACCCACAATGGTCTATGAGCTGCCAATCAAAACGCGCGTCTTCATGTACGCACGTTAAAACGCGCATACAAGTGTGCATAACCGTGCAAATAACCACATGCTGCTAACGCGGGTACAAATGTGCAAAAACGGTGCCGCCTAGGTGTGAACCAGTGCTCAGATCTTCGGGAGGGAGCGAGCGGCTGAGACAGAGGTAAGTAATAACCTTTTTGGTCACTTTTAAACATTTTTTTAAAGTTTTTTTAAAAAATGTTTATATACATGCTTGCTAGCAGTAGATATATGCAAACAAAAAAGAAGGTTTAATTATACTTTAAAGAACATCTCTGGGCAAAAGACAAATAAATACCCTTTGCAAAGGGGTACAGTACGTTAAAAATGCAGTTCAAGACCAGAGGGTTAGAAGTGCCCTGCAAGCGTACGTTATATTTATTACTTTCCAAACATATCAACACTGAGGTATTTATAAAGTATGAACTTTTCTTATTATTGTTCTTAATGGCACTTTAGAAAAAAGGTGTCTTGTGGTTTTTCAGCGATGAGCTTTACCACTGAAAAAAAACCACCCAAGTTGTTTTATTTTTTTTCATATTTGTCTCCATGCACATACTTTTCAATTAGGCAGTTGAGATTAAGCTACCTCTTTTTCCTACCTCGCCCTCTCTACCTGCCCTCCATATACCATGAGTACAGGAGGGTCCTGTGACGCTTTGCAGAATAATACCATAGACTCTGCTCCAGTGAAGGCGTTAATTGTACGGCGGTGTTTAACCCAAATCACATAAATATTTTCTGAGACCATTACATGGCAAATACCAGTCCATGCTGGAATGCTTGTAACCCAGCGCTCTGTGTAGTCTAGATGCAGTCACTGTGCACATTTTATAGCTTTAGTACGGTGGACCACTGAATTGGGAATAGCAGAAAGAGATCTGCGATGTACACAGACAAAATACCTCCAGGAAGTTTGTGGGCACCAGCCAGCAGAAAGGTCTCCACTGTGCCGAAGATATTTTAAGCCCTTCGTGCTAGAAGTGGGCAGGCGCGTGTTTTCACTTACATATTGGCCGTGCAGCACTTAAATGTTAGGTTAACCAAAGCATCATCTTATGAGTTTACTAACTGAATTTCAGGGTGGCATTATACCAGTAAACAAATGATCCCCATGCTCAATCACAGCTTCAGTGTTTCTGCTGCTCTCTTTTAGGAACTATTCATATTTGACATTTTTATACTCACTCTATTAATTCCTGATGACATTTTATGTGCTTTGTGAGACGTAACAAGCAGAGCTGATTATTCTGTATAGTAAAGAGGTCCTGTCACCACATACTGTCCTCACAACTAAACACGAGATGGGAAACGTTATTGAATGTACTTTCAGACGTGCTGCCTGCTGCAACAATTCGAGACTTAGAAGAAAAGTTTTCAGCCAGAAAATTGACACTTTAAGGAGAGTCAGATTATCAGACTTCTGGTCTGCCTGCGTCACTCTTTGCCTGGGCCCCCTGCATTATTATTATACAGGATTTATAAAGCGCCAACATTTTGCGCAGCGCTTTACAATATAAGGAAGACATTACAATTACAATACAATTCCAGACAAGATGGTAAGGAGGGCCCTGCCCCTGAGGGCTTACAATCTAAAAGGGAAGGTCCAGTGATAGGTGAGGAGGGAGTTGTGTGGGGTTGAATTGTTTGTTTGAGGTGGGATAGGCTTCCCTGAAAAGTCTTAAGAGTGCTTCTCTTGGAAGTCCAAATGTCTCTCAATATCGAGCCTGAAAGCTGCTGCATAGTAAGTCCACTGTCCTTGTCTATTTGCATCAGCGTTCAGAGCTGGTCTTATGAGATTTCTATACTGGAGGTTGCGCTGCAAGCGGCTTAGAAGTCTAAGATTTCACCACTCCAGGAAGATTTCTTTGCTTAGAGCTGTCAAATTGCTTCAGCAGGCAGTGATTCTTTAAAAAAAGAACTCCAGGCAGAAATTGTATTAACTCTTGCAGTGGGGCTACCTTTGCACTGCAAGGGTTAACTGCTCGTTTTTGCTTAGGGTCAAAAGAAAAAGTTATACTCACGTGATCCTCTGAGCCAGCTGCCACTTAGACCAGTCCCTGGAGCCTCACTCCCCCTCCACTTCAGCTGTCTAGGAATCTTCGAGTCATCACATCCAATACAGTGTATATGACGCTGATGCCTAGGAACTTACCATCGCTGCAGCGGAGGCGGAGAGAAGCTAGAGGAGCTTTGCTAACTTCCAGGATTATTATTATTATTATTATACAGTATTTATAGAGCGCCAACAGTTTGCGCAGCGCTTTACAATGTAAGGAAGGCATTAAAATCACAATACAAATTAAAACAAGATCCTAAGGAGGGCCCTGCCCCTGAGGGCTTACAATCTAAAAGGGAGGGGCAAGTGATAAATGAGGAGGTAGCTGTGTGGGGAGGAATTGTTTGCGAACCTGATGGTTGAGTGGTTAGGTAGAGGTGGGGCTTCCCTAAAGAGGTGAGTCTTGAGGGATCGCCTAAAGGCAGTCAGTGTGGGAGACAGATGGACAGGTTGGGGTAAAGAGTTCCAGAGGATGGGAGAGACTGCAGAGAAGTCCTGGAGGCGAGCATGGGAGGAGTTGACGAGGGAGCTGGAAAGCAGGAGGTCTTTTGAAGAGCGAAGGGGACGGTTAGGGTGATACTTTGAGACAAGGTTTGAGATATAGCCGGGGGCATAGTTGTGATCGGGTGAGTAAATTATTATTGTTATTTTTTTTTTTACCCTAGGCAAAAACGAGTAGTTAATCCTTGCAGTACGGGAGTAGCCCCACTGCAAAGGTAAAAAACATTTCTGCCCGGGGTTCTCCTTTAAGTAAACCCAATTCAGATTACCACCCTGTATTTAGTTGTGAGGACAGGTTGTGGTGACAGAGTCTCCTGAATATATAAATAAATAAAATGTAAATGATTGTTAGTTTTGATGCAGTAAAAGTTGTTTTTGTACTCAAAAGGCAACTAGAGCAGTAAACACATTTTTAGAGATTATTATAGAATTTACTGGAAAAGTCATTTTTTGATGTTCTTTCACTTTCCTGGATGCCTCATATTACCAAGGTCACATTTTTATATACTCTTTTCTGTTCAGTGGCTGACAGGGAAATCGGATGCTTCTGAGCTACTGCTGAATTAAAACAGGTTACTTGTTTTTTTCCTCTCACTGTGATTTTTTTGTTGTTGACATTTCTGAATATGTAACTTCTGGACACTTCCTTTTTATTGCTATGGGGAATTCAACAGAAGAGGGAAACATCCAACGAGAAATATGTTTTCTGTGGAGGACACTTCTGTGTGTCCTTGGCATAGGGGAGTCCTGCCAAAGTTTAACAAGTGGGGGAGTAAATGTTGCCCCTGGAGTCCATCAGCTCAAGATGAACCTACACTATAACGAAAAGACACATTTGTGGCCTAATGCAAGATTTTCCACTCTGCATTGAAAACCTCTCACCAACTAACGAACATCAGTAGAAGGACAATTAGTCTAAAACACCCTTAAAAGTCCGGGGCATACTACAGTAAACTCTGTCATCCGGTATTCAACTAACCAGAACTCTCAGCTAACCAGAAAAAAATATCCCGCGTATACTCACTGTTCTGCTGATCTGCGGCATGTATTATCCTGGATAGGATCGTTTTCCTATTTGTCTTAATTTGATTTTTAATTACTGCATTTCAATATTAATATAAAGTCAATACAGAGTTTATGTTATGATATGGTATAGTATGGGGTATGGCATTAGTTAGGCCTATTTTTAATAGTAACTCTGAAGCAACCAGAAACTACATTTATCCGGAATCTACCAATCCCTGTGAAGGGCGGATAACGGGTACTTTACTGTATAAGGTTCTTTGTGGGAACAGCTAGTCCATTTGGTTATGTTACCTGGACCCAACTCTGGGTATCGCAATATATTCTTGTAGGTAGATACTGTATGATCAGGGGGTAGTTTAACTGTGCTTAACCTCATATGTTTTATAAAAAAATATTCAAATTTGTAGCTGCACCACAGCTGGAGGGCTAGAGCTTGCCTACCCCCGCAATAATGGTTTGGGTCAGTTTTATTTTAGTTTTTAGGTTCATAAGTTTTAAAACTGTTGGTTTATATCTGTTTTTGCTGGGTATGTACAATCTTTGTTTTACAAATTACCATGTAATACTGTGATAAGGGTTGATTTAGGAACGTTCCACTGTCCAAAACAGAGACTTAAAACTCCAGAAGCGGACATTTCTAGTCGATGAATTAAAGAGCAACTCCAGGAAAAAGTGTTTAAACTGGTTCAATTGCTGCTGTTGCTGTCCAGAAAACATTTACATTGTGCCAAGCTCAAGCTCAGTATGGTATTTTAGGTCCCTGAATCCCAGCACCAGATATTTGGGCGTACACTTTTCTGTGCCCAAAGGAAGCCTAAATTTCCCTCTAATCGTCCAAGGCCCTCTCAACTATTATCTACCTGCCTACTATCTGGTTACCTTATCAGTCTGATACATATACTACATTATGTATACTTTGCAGCAGATTATTGCTGGTCTTGGCAAATAATGCGCAATGTGCAGCAGCTAAAAGTACATGTCCCCAGAAAACGCCTTTAGCCACTCTCCCAAAGCTAATGCTGTGTATTTCTGGGTAGGACTTAAGCAGCTGCCAATGGCAACTTTAGTAATATAAGCTGCTGGGGGGGTTGGCAGGGTTTTCGGAGGAAGGACTACCACAGGAGAAGCTTGGAAACCATTTGTAGGAAGAGCAGCGAGGGGGTTGGTGACCAGGAGCCATAATCAGTTTTCTGTAGGACATTGTATAACCAGCAACAAAGCATGTTCTGCTGGTAGGGTGGCCTGGGACGCCACTGCTGTACCTTGGTGACAAAAAAAAAAAAATGAAGTCCTGAGCAGGTAAACATTGTCGCCCTAATCAAAAAGTTCTGAGCATAATCTTTCACAAGGCCATACTGGGCAAAAGCTATGCGATGTACTATCTAAGGTGAGACTAATTACCAACAATGGGACAAGTCCTGCTCTATATGAGTCACTATATTGTACAACAATGGGAGATTTGGGGGAAATAGTTTTTAATAAGGCAGACGCAAAAGTAGAATTAGTGTTCTTGTGAATGGTTCTACCTCTCTGAACATTATCTGCTTCTGTGGCTTCTTATGTACGCTGCATAAATGGGAAGTATTCATTCATTGCAACAGTAAAAGGTATACTGCTGAATTTTACTTTTTTTTTCCCCATAGGAAATTTAAATGTTACTCTTCAAGTTTGGGACATCGGAGGACAGACAATAGGTGGCAAAATGTTGGATAAATATATTTATGGAACACAGGTATGTCATATACACATAAGTGAGTGCATTCTTGATAACAGTGTATATGCATAATACTGTACAAATTCAATGTTCAAATGTGCAGGCTTTCCAATTATTTTTTTGGTATGCATGTAAAAGAGATCAGCTTAAGGTAAACTATCTTATTAGCGTGGGCTAGTGTTTAAAAATGTAGTTTCTGTGTATTTTTTTTTACATTTCTGTAATTTGTATGTACATGGTGGCATCCATATTTTCTTCTCCCAATGAAAGTCTGTTATTTAGGTGACTCAATGAAAACAATGTGATCTACGTGCATGATGCCCAGAGGCTTCCCGAGGCTGGGTGACACCTGGCGCGGAGACCTTGTGACACCCCGCCGTGACGTCATTGCACATGTGCGATGATGCAATCGCTCATGCGCTGCCGTCTTATTGACTCCTGCTGGCGGCCATCTTGGTGATGAACGCTGGCAGAGAGAGGAGGGGACGTTCACCTGGCGGGATGAGGTATGCCGCCGGGTCCCCTCCTCTCTCCTGACACTCTCCGGCTCTCGGTCCATGACCAAGTGCCCGACTTTTCACAGGGGGTGACACCAAAATGACCGCCAGTCATTTTGGTGTCACCCCTCCAATGGTGGCACCCGGGTGCTGGCCGCACCCCCCTTGTGATTCCACTGATGATGCCTTATATCCACTGTTGTTTAGGGGACACTGTCACCTCACCTATTCTGTGAAAATTGACAGTGTCTTTGTAAAGTCTGTCCCCCCCCCATACCAGTTATACTCTCCTTGCCAGCATTGTTACTGATCCTGCCTCCATTGCAGCCAGCAACACTACCCAGTGCTTGCGGGTATGGGGCAACATGTGCCTGCCTTCCATGTGACAGTGCTTGGGTATAGCAGCCAATTGCTAGGTTCGAGCATAACTGGGGAAATAATGTTTCTGCCCTCCTTAGTGTCTGATGCCAGCCAACACCTTTGATTTCAGTGCCGGCTGCAGCAGATGCAGGAACTGCGAGGAAGTACTGGTAATGTGTGTGTAATTGAGGTGGTGGTGGGGAGGATCCCTTCACAAACACACTTTCACTTTGCCCTGCATATATAAGGTGACATTTGGCTCAATTCACAAAGTGAACATATCAGGTTAAGGATCCTTATTTTCAAAAAAGTGACAGTTTTTTCCTGCATAGTCCAATGAGATTTGAAAATGGCAGTCACATGGTTAAAATAAAGATCCTTATACTTGTGTAAAACGTTGTGAATTGAGCGTATTGTCTCTAAGTAGTAAGCAAGAATCATTTTAGTAGCAAGTCTACCATTCTTATAATGGCTAGCCTACAAATCGCTACGTCTGCTGGCTGAAAATGTAAATATGAAGTTTTCATATACAATATTTAATAATCAAAACATGAAACTTTTACCTAAAATTTTACTTTTTAGTCCTGAACATATTGAATAACGAAACAAAGTACAAAAGACTACCTACTTCCCTTTGGAAATAAATTTAACATGATCCAAGCTGTTAATTAGGTAAACCTGTCCCTTAATCCTTTCCCTGCCAAAGCTATTTTTATTTTTTGCACACATGCTAAAATGTTTTTACATGAAAACACACTTAAAATGCCAAAACATCACATATTTTCTAAAAGAAGAGGATCCATAAGCTAATATAATAGTGGTTGTAATTTTTTTTAATGTTGTACAATATTGACGCACATCTTTATCAAACCTTTATTTTTAGTAAAAAAACAAAATTATTTGTAGTACACACAAACACTATGGGGGTTATTCACTTAGGAGCCAAAGGATCCAGCCGTAGCTTGGGCTGATCCTTCGGCTCTCTTCGGCCACCAGAGCCCGCCATATAGCCCGTACAGCAGCCGAAGGTGGTCGAGTGGCTCAGCCGAGCCGAAGGCATATGCTTCGGCTCGACTGAGTCGAAGTGACAGCCGAAGCGGGCCGAAAGGCCTGCCAAAGGCCGGCCTTTTCGCCCTGCAAATGACAGCTGGGCAGAGCCAGCCGTGATCTCGTTAAACAATAACATTATCTCATGATCTCATTAAACAATAACAACTGGGCGGAGGCAGTCGATGTAGGGATAATTTTAGCTGAGGTACAGCTGAAATCAGCCGTACTGAGCTGTAGTGAATAGCCGAACTTTGTTCGGCTCTCTTCACTTTGGCTGGGTCATTCACTTCGGCAGCTTTGTGAATAACCCCCTATATAATCTCCATGTTTCCTGTAAAATATACATATATTAAGTAAATAACCAAATATGTCAATACTTTAAACTGTACAGAGCCACAAAATGGCAACAAACTAAGATACCCAAAATTATTAATATGTGACACTTTAAAAACCTTTTAGCTCATCAGTCTAGAATTAACTGTAAATGATAGCCCTAGGATTATTCCTCTCACTCCCACATGCAAAGTATTATGCATAGTTTAATTATGTTAACGTATGCGTGCATGCCCTGCATATGCATTTGCACTGGGATGTACATGCACATGGGCACAGGGGACATTTAACATATTTTTGTTTTATTATTTGATTTCTAAAATTATATTGTTTAACACTTTAAAAAAAATGTATTGTATTATTAGGACAATCCCTCTACCGTATATGATAGTAATTTGTTGGTGACAGGTTCTCTTCATGATGATTCTAGGGGTCTATTAGACTTAAAGCCATCGGAAGGGTTGAAAAAGGTAAAACTGATCTCTTACATGCGCCCATGGTGATGACAAGTAGCTCAGCCCACACACATTGTTCTGACATGGTTCAACAAGGTCACTGTCAGGAAGCCGGAAAGAGAATGAAGGAGATCACCAGCACTGAGATTCAAAAAAAGAATCAAAAAATGTATTTTATGCAAGAAAAACATGCCAGTTGTTTATAATAATGTGCTCCATCAATATAAATGTCATAATCCTTAGGTTTAGATCTGTTTAAAGTGAATCAATTCCTTGCCCAAAATGGCTCTACCATTGGAAACTACAGCAAAGCTCCTGTTTAGACTTCTTCTTTAATTGTGCATTCCTTTTCTTTTCAGTGCAATTAGTGTAAGAAGCCAGTTTAAGAAGAAAAGACACACCATCAGTCAGGATGTTGCATACCTGAGCACTTCTGTGTTTATTGCGAAGCCCATCTTGCTAGTTGAGATGTGGAGATTTAAGGACCAATAAGATTTAATATTAATATAATTTGGATTTATGTAGAAATGCAGTAAAGCTGTCTTGACACGGCTTTCCAGTTCAGCACTGCGAACGGCCAGGTTTGTAGATCCCCAGCTGTTACTAAGAGACGGCTTCTAATTTCCAGGCATTGTGGCTTGGGTCAGATGTGAAAATCGCAGTAATTAGTGGAGGATTTTTGGGGAAATCAACACCACAGGTACAATTTTCAGAGTACACGTCCCCTGGAGAGAGAAAGTGGGAGAAACGTAACTGAAATAAGTAAAAGAGGAAATTAACAGTGATCCTACACCCTCCGATGTAATAATAAACCGCTAGGATGCTGTAGTAAGACTGGAATAAAAGCAGTAAAAATGCTCCGCAGATACGATTTATATGCAGAGGTGATCATTTTAAATTGGGGGCTATTAAATGAATGTTTGTCCTGCTTGGCTGATTTACACAGTTTTTCATTGAATTAGCGATCTAACTGGAATAGAAAAGACATGGGATTATGTTTGGTGGCAATTTCTAGAAAGTATATATGATAAATGATATGGGAAGAGGATCGCTAAAAGTGTAAATTATTATTGTATTTAAAGTGAACCTGTACACTGTTTATGCAACAGGTTCACTTTAATGGGGGCCCCAGCCACAGCACATTCCTTCACTCTGCTACCTTGCCACTCCATTTGTTGGGATTGCAAGAAAGAGAAGCCTTTGGGTAAGTTTAAGTTTCAACTTGGAGCTTACACATGTGGCAGTGCTGGATGTCTGAGTAGCCAGTAATCAACCACCATTGTGGTAATGTGGGAGCAAAGGAAGTCACAGGCTCACCCATTCCTGCAAGTGCTACTTGTATACTTGCTACTTGTATTCCATATTGTCCCTGTGTGTGTTATAAAGTAGCCACCGCTCCAAACTCGCTCATGTGATGGCTTCTACAATGCCAACATAATGTGACTACAATGCCAACATAAATTAGTAAACTTTTTTAGTCCATAACAAGAATGAGTTTGGAGCGGTGACTACTTTATAACGCGCACAGGGACCATGGGGAACAAAAGTAGCCACCCTCCAGAAGGAAGGACAGTGTTTGCACCAATTCAGAGTTCTTCCTTAAAGGAGAACTATGAGGTGAGTGCTTTTCACTCATCCTCATAGTTCTAGCCGACCTGTGACAATTAAACTGTCACAGGTCAGCTCAGTAGATCGGGAAGTGAGCGAACACATACCGGCGTTCGCTCACTTGTCGATCTTGTCACGGCACAGAGCCGTGACAGGGGAGGGACTGGATTCTCCCCTCCCTGCTCTGATCCTCCAGCGCTGACTGGTGGAACGGACGGGGGAGGGGGCGGGTACAGCTGCCTCTGCCTCTAGATCTGCCTCTGTCACGCAGCTGGGCGGATCCAGACATAATTGTCGGGATCCGTTTCAGCTGCGGCGCCTCAGTATACATAGTTCTCCTCCCGTTACCCTTAGGAGAACTATGGGGAAAAGCCCTAACCCCATAGTTCTCCTTTTAAAGCATGTTATAATGAATGTTCAATTTGTTAAGACTTACTAAAGTGTAAAAATAGTTAGAGTAACACAATATTTTTTTTTCCCCCCTGTATTGTTCTGTCAGTTAAAAACTAAAGTCCAGTTAGTGATTTAAGCTGTACAATCTGTTCTTGTTTCCTAACCATTAAATAACCCTGCTTGTAATATTCATACATCTGAAATTTATTATGTAAATCATCACTGGCTTACAACTTTTGGATAAAATCTGGACACTCTGAATTGCCAGCCTATTGGCCAAGCACTTGGAGAAACAAAATGACTCAACTGACTTCCTGCCCACTTTTGCATTGTGAATAGGACTATTCAAAGGGTCTGTTTTAGGAATTAATTACTTTTTAAATGAACTTGATTATTTTTTTTTTTTTTTTAAACTTACATATTCTGAATATATTCCAAGATATAGAATGGAAACATAATGTAATTCACATGTGGCGGGGTTAACTGATTTTTGTGTGTTTTTAACAATTGAATTGTGTATTTTTATCGGTTTAATATTAATTTGAGAAACATTTGCGCAATTATCGCAGGGCCTACAAATTTAGTATCACCATCTTTTTATTCTACCGGGCCTGCGCTTTCAGAAAATATATGGTTTGGGGGGTCTTTTACAAACGCTAGCAACGCAGCAGTTGAAAATCAAATCAATAGGAAAAAATTGCAGAAAATTCAGAAATGGCTTGGCCAGCTGATTTGAAAAATGTTCCGGAGGGCTTGGCAGCGAAAGGGTTAAAGCATCGCCTATGGCCAATTTTGGGTATTATCGTTTTTTGAGGTTTCGCGCACGCACGCAATTTTAAGGCTTGACATGTTTGGTGTCTTTTTACCCGACGTGACCCCGTCTTTTATATTTTACCAAACCAAAGAAAGCTCTATCTGTCCCCAAAAAAAGGGTATAAAATTAATTTCAGTACAGCGTTGTATGACGGAATAAATGTCAGTCAAAGTACCGCAGCGCTGAATACTGAAAAATGGCCTGGATGGGAAGGGGGTTTAACACCGCGGATGTCAACTGGTTAACACAGCAGTAATGATTTTTAAGATTTAATCAATCATGGAAGTAGGCAGTGATCACCATATTTTTGTGGAACATATTTCCCTAAAATGTTATGTGTGTATTAAGGTGAGTCCGACTGGCTGAGGCAGATTTCCTTCATTTTGTTAGGTGAAGAGGGTTGTTTGCTTTTTACGTGCTTTCATATTGTCATATAAACTTTTAATATAGAGTTTGCCCTTTTCACTCTAGAAAATAAAAAAGGGCATAGGTTCTTCTTGGCTTATAACATATTTAATATTTAATAATAACTTATTTTAATATGGCAGTTCCTCACATATTAATATGTAATTAGTAATTGCTAAAGAAGAACTAGATTCTGCAACAAATAATAATTAATTGCTCTGTGTAAAAAAAAAAAAAAAAAATGTGCCCATCTCCAGTAGAATGTCTAGGACTTCCTTTGGGATCCCTGTGCTGGTAAAATGAAACAAATCTATGGCAATGGTTTTAGTGGAAGTGTTCCTTTTAACGGAACAGGTTTGAGATACCTGGTAGCATAGTCCACAACTGCCAGAATGTACTGATGGCCTCTATTGGACTTAAACACTGGCGTTATCAAGTCCGTTTTGATTCTTGCAATCTTTTAGTTTTTACATATGCCAAGTGGGCTAAATCCAACACAGTCTTTCTATAAGGACAAGGCATCATGAGTTGTTCCACGACCTCAATCCATTTTTTTTTCAATCTGGTACAACTATTCATTGTGGATTGCAATATAGGGAAATACATTCTCAGCCCCAGGACTTATTTTGTTTACATTTTCCCAAGCTTTACTTAATTGGGTAGTTCCTAAGGTGTCCCAAAGACCTCTAACTCTAGCATAACTAGCACTGTGGCCAGCCAGCAAAAACTGCTAGGGTAAAAGATACACTTTCCTCAGTGGTCAGTATCAGAGTTATGTTCAAATGGGTCAGGTGTCCACTTCGCTGACACTATGGTGTTTTTCATGTTCTTCATGTTCAGGGGTCTTTCCTCCTCACTGCACATTTCCTGGAACAGTGGAAAGTCTCTTTCCAGGATCACACTATACAGTAGCAATGGGAATACCATTACTTCATGGCGTACTGTTCTGCAACTGATTTAAAAAGTAACCAAAGTAACCAATAATGTGGGGTACTTGTTACAGTCACTGTCTGTACACACTACTCCAACCTGGTGTTAGGTCAATTGTTCAGGGTCCAGGAGCCAAGTATTGGCCAAGGTAACCAGAGTCCAGGAGGACATGCACACTTTTCCCACTTATTTTTACCACATAGTTTGGCATGTCGGGATCAGCAAATGGGCATACTAGGCCACACACTGTAGATTCTTGGGCCAGAGGGCACTAGTCGGCAATATGATCCCACTCACTACACCACCAGAGCTATGGTTGCACATGGGTTCTGCCCAACAGGAAGCAATCCTTCTAAGTGTTCCCCTTTGTTGCTTTACAGGATGTAAAGTTATTTTTGAACTATTATAATATATTATTTACTAGTTTTTTTTTTTTTTGCAAAAGCCTTTCAAAGTGCAATTAAACCTTTGTTTTTTTTAGTTTTTTTTGCATATATCTACTGCTAGCAAGCAGAAAATGTATGCAAAAATTTAAAAAATAAAAAAAAGTTACCAAAAAGGTAAACACTTACAGTGGGGCAAAAAAGTATTTAGTCAGCCACCAATTGTGCAAGTTCTCCCACTTAAAAAGATGAGAATGCATTTCAAAGTAGAATTAAACCTTTGTTTTGTTTAGTTTTTTTTGCATATATCTACTGCTAGCAAGCAGAAAATGTATGCAAAAATTTAAAAAATAAAAAAAAGTTACCAAAAAGGTAAACACTTACAGTGGGGCAAAAAAGTATTTAGTCAGCCACCAATTGTGCAAGTTCTCCCACTTAAAAAGATGAGAGAGGCCTGTAATTGGCATCATAGGTAGACCTCAACTATGAGAGACAAAATGAGAAAACAAATCCAGACAAATCACATTGGCTGATTATATGATGCCAATTACAGGCCTCTCTCATCTTTTTAAGTGGGAGAACTTGCACAATTGGTGGCTGACTAAATACTTTTTTGCCCCACTGTACCTGTGTCTCCCAGCGCTCACCACTGTCTGAGGATCTGAAGCTTCATCCTGCATGGCTGCTCGAGATGGGGCGGGCGCATGCGCAGTAGAGATCTTCGGTGGGGAGAAGAGGAGAGACACAGTTAAGCTGAATGAAAGCACCTGGAAGCGTCCACGTCGGACAGACACCGTGAGACAGGAAGAGACAGGAGTCTGCGCTGGATCAGAGACCGGCACCAGCGCTGGAGGGATTGCGGAATACAAGTGGAAGGAAGAAGATGATTGGATCAAGAGGCATCATTTAAGGTAAGTCCTTGGGGGAGGAAAAAATGTGTGACTTCAATAAAATTAAAACATTTGGCATATTACTGCGGGTTCCATAAACACACTGCGGCCCTCCTAATGTTGGCAACACAAGCACTGGCCTCTTGATAGTGGAGCATAGACAGACCCCTTTTCCTTATCCCACTGTGCAATGGTTTGAGGGATGAGGGGTAGTTACCTGTGTGGCACATTGAGATTCCTTGGTATTGCCACATGAGGGCTGGCTGAGAGGTCTCAGATTCTGTGAGTATTTGAAATAAAACTCAGGAACTCATGGAGAGCACTTTAACACTGCTGAAAAGAGCTGAGGGTAGCTACAAATCTCTGACTCTGCTTTACAATGGTAAAAGCTAGAGTTTCTCTTAGATATCTGTTCTGGGGAATGATCGTGCTATCAAGCAGTCATGCTGTTATCTTTGTTGAAATAATTATCTTACCCCTAGCATACTTTTTTTTTTTTTCTGCCATGCCACCTACAGATAACCTCAGTTAATCCCGATAATGTAGCACAATATTGATATTTGTCATAAGATCTAAACATGCCTGTCAATAGTTTTTGTCTCACAGCTAAACATTGAACTAAACAGTCGTCCAAGCCTTGCATTAGCTAATTGTCAAGTGAGTTGCATATCCTGTACCTTTTGGTTTTGTAGAACAAATAACATTGTAATGTCTCTTTTTCTCAGGGAGTTTTATTGGTATATGATATCACCAACTACCAAAGTTTTGAGAACTTAGAAGATTGGTTTTCCATGGTAAAGAAGGTGAACGAAGAGTCAGAAACACAGCCGTTTGTAGCCCTAGTAGGCAATAAAAGTAAGTTTGGAATTTCTTAAACATACCTATTCTTGGTTATAAGCGGCTCAGGTCATGCCCAGATATTTATGAATGGAGGCACAAATGAAGGTATAGGATATTTATTCACAATGTGTTGCATGTATGGAAAGAAGGCCACAGTGTCACCCTAAATAACCAACCAGCAATTCAAATAGCTGGGTACAATTGCCTTTATATGATTATTTTTTTTGTGTGGAATTGATGCATCTTGGCAAGTGTGCAAATACTGCCACTGGTTCTGATATGATTTAGATATGTGTAGATCTATGTTTAAATAAAGATGATTGGAATTTTGAGATACCAAACTACAACGAATCAATAAAAAATGTTGTTCACATGGGGATTAAATTTGCATAAAACCATATACAATAAAACATTTTGTTAAAGGATTTGCACTATTAAATTACTTAAAAATATACAACTGACCAGCTATAAACAAACTGTATAAAGAACTGGAGCTGCCACAGATACAAACAGGTTGCACAGTAGTATATTTCCGTTTTAAGATGCTGAATGTACTGTGGGGGGATGGCTCAACACATTTCTCGGATACAACGGGATCTGCTTCATCAGCTTCTGTAGCTGGAGAGTGACACTGAATGCAGGAAGTGATGTAATGTACATCACTTCCTGCATTCGGGGACTGAGAGGAGATCAAAGTGAGTTCGTATACTGAACTCCCTTTGATCTCCTGTCAAAGAGCCGTGCCGATCCCGGCCGCATCGGGCACAGCGGATCTCGGGACCGGCAGTGACAGCTGCTAATACAATGTAAAGCTCCCGGCTGGCCGTGTAATTACAACGGCCGGCCGGGAAGCTGCTCGTCAGGCTCTGCCGTCCTCTCGTCACAGAAGAGCAGACGAGTGGATTTTTCAAGCCCTAATAAATTTTGTTTTTACATTTTGAACAGTGTGGTGAACAGTGTGGCTTGACAAAGAGGAAATCTCCTCGAAACGCGTAGCCGTATCCTGCAGGCAGCAAGATCCATCCCCCCGTACAGATCCCTCACTGTCCCACGCACTGGTCCATCTTTGTGCACTCAGCTGACAGCCCGACTGTAACCACACAGTACTGTAACCACACGCATAGAGTCCGGGGCTACGGAGCCGATCGCGGCTCACTGCTTTCCCGTCTCAGCCGCCGCGGCTCAGCCTGGCCAGCTGAGTTTGTGACATCGGCTGACACCTCGTTTTCCCACTCCGGTCCGGGCAGACACCTACCCTCTTTCCACCTGCTTACTGTGGACATCGCATTAAACAGACCGTGGAGAACATTCTGTGAGAGACACCAGGGCATATAGGCTCACATCCCAACTGTAAGTCATCAATTTGTCCCCTTTTATATGACTAATCAGTTTTGGTTGTCTGTATTGCACACTGTTATGCATTTTTCCAAGTTCAGCACATTGGGCCATTACTCTTATCATAGGTGCAGTGAGGAGCGCTCCTCAAAAACGTGTTTTTTGTTGGTCTTGAATTGTGTTACACAGGGTTCCTCCCCCTGTATTGAGGAGTTTTTTGCACACCTTCCCCCAGCAGATCCATTTCCCACCTGTGTTTGTCCTACAGGAGCGCGCTCTAACCACTGTATGTGGTGAAGGTTTAGACACTCAAGTTTTTATTTTGGGCTGGGTCCCTACTGGGGAGATTCACTCCCTCTATTTGTCCTACTGGTCAATATCAGAGTTATGTTCAAATGGGTAAGGTGTTCACTTCGCTGACACTATGATGTTTTTTATGTTATGGGGTCTTTCCTCCTCACTGCACATTTCCTGGAACAGTGGAAAGTCTCTTTCCAGGATCACACTATGCAGTAGCAATGGGAATACTATTACTTCATGGCATACTGTTCTGCAACTGATTTCAAAAGTAACCAATGCTGTGTTGTACTTCTAACAGTCACTGTATGTACACACTACTCCCACCTGGCGTTGGGTCAATTGTTCAGGGTCCAGGAGCTGAGTATTGACCAAGGACACCAGGCTTCCAGAGTCCAGGAGCACATGCACAATTTTCCCACTTATTTTTACCACATAGTTTGGCATGTCAGGATCAGCAACTGGGCATACTAGTCCACACTCTATAGATTCTTGGGCCAGAGGGCACTTGTCCGCAATATGATCCTACTCACTACACCACCAGAGCTATGGATGCACATGGGTTCTGCCAAACAGGAAGCAATCCTCCTAAGTGTTCCCCTTTTTCCCCTTTATTTGTCCTACTGGCTATGGTCACCCAAGCAGCAAGTGAGGGGCAATCCAACATTTTAGACTTGTCGCCAGAACATCAGGTGAGTGTAAATCTTCTTATTCCCAAAAGAGAACTTCTTAGCAGAGCAGTAAAGCATTAGATCCTATGTGAGGTTTTTATTGCTGTCTGTGTCCTTGCCTTGCTTTTCTGATTTATATTTGCTGATTTCTGGACAAAAAGAAAGTTAAAATGTCCATAATCGGAGCACAAACAGCAATAAAATCTGACAGAAATTCAAACTTTTTCAAAACCAAAGCAAAAACTTTGTCTGGATTTCAGTTTAAATATAATATGAGTGGACCCTCAATATTCTGTCCACCAGGATGGCTTTTAGCACATCATATGTTTGAAAAATGTTCACCGCTTAATCTTATTTTTGTGTTCTTAAGTAACGCTGTCTGCTTTGCCTGTTCACTCTCTACAATAATTCCTGAAGTGTCAAAGCTACATTCTCAGCAGAGATATTATAAACAGATATTAACCCAGGATGTATGGGAGCTGCACTCTTGTTGATTTATAGCGCTTTTGATAGTCCAAGGGCCAGCGGTTATCTTCAGCCTCTAGTGAGGGTAGGAATTATCAGGCACCAGTGTACCCCGGATGGATGAATTATTTCAACCTCAAGATATTAACCAGAACCCTTCCACAGCTCCATAATACGGAGTAATAAGTCAGCTTTTTAAACAGCCTTCCTGACAGATATGGGCAAGGAGGAGTGTGTGTCGACCCTAATTAAGAATGTTGACTGTATGTATGCTGCAGCCGTGATTAATTGTCCTAGTATGGCTATCTCTCTGAGAAAAGTGATGGGCTGTTACAGCGTGAAGTTTAAAGGTTACGTGTTAATGTACTTTTTAACTGGTCTTCCTTGCTTTCAGCCATGATCTATGAGTGTTATAACACTCCTCTCAGAAAGCCATTTTTTATCAATGGAATAGATGTTTTGTTATATTTTTTTAACCCTGTTAATAAATGCAAACCCAGTTTTTTTTACTCTTCAAATTCCCTGTTGATATTTATGTTTTCATATATTTATCTTGATAATATTATATATATATTTCATAAATGAATGATTGAGGATATTTAATTTATAGCAGGAGATATAAAGTACAAAATTAGGCGAAGACAGTAAAATTAAATGCTGAAGTCCCTCCTACAAATATTTCTCCACCAACCTCTAGCTAATCACTGCAGCAATTAAAAAACAAATTTAAAAATCCTCAATACTTATGTCTGTGGACATGTCATGTGCTGGGCCCAAAGTCTTCTATGTATGCACTGCAGAGTAGTAGGGTCCTTCCTCCGGTATCCATGTTGCTGCCTGGGGAATGTCTGCACTTACCATTGGCTGTCTAGCAGCAGGGTTGTATCACGCTCCAGAAGACTGCACATGGCCTGCACTGCTGAAAGAGGTGCTATGGAGATTTAAGTGATTGTGGACTTAAGTTAGTATAAAAGGTCTTTTAAAGGTTTTTTTTATTTGTAAATGGGTGGGGTTGAGGGATTGGAGGACAACTTGGACCTAGTCATGGGCTTTAACATGTCAGTCAACAACAGTTTTAGACCATTTGCGCTTCAGCCTCCAGAGGGTTCCTCAAATGTTTAAAAAAAGTCAAAATGTAGAACATTCTACTTAAAAGCTAGGTATGACTGTACCACTGTCAGGAAGTGGTAGGGAGACCCCAAGCTTTATAAAGAAAAAGTGGTAAACAGACAAGAGGGCACCCCCCTTAGGCATTAAATTTACAATATGGATGTGAAAAATCAAATATATGCCTAAACTTAAAAAAAATCAAAGAAGATATTTCTCATGCAGAATCGAATAGCGGTCTCTGGTAGCCACTACAGCGAATTCCTCAGGTTATCTCTAGTACAAACATGTAGATTGTGACAGTACATTAAATGAGAATTTTTTAATTAAATAAAAACAGTATTATACTCACAATCTCCGGCTCTCCAATCTCAGCCTGATTTCTATTATCAACAGCGCCTCTGTGTGCTGTGCAGCAGAGGTCAGTTTGTAAGATCGGCCCTGGGCAGGGCTGCTGCTAGGCAGTTTCGGGTGGACTACTCCTTTTTCAAGCCTGTGATTGATTAAGTCACCACCATGTATTTGATCTTTTACTACATTCACATTGTGAATTTAATGCACTAGGGGTGCATCCTTGGTTTTCTACTTTTTCATTTAAAATATCAGGGCTAATTATGAAGCAGAAGAAATCTCACTCCTCATGAAATTATTTGTATGTAAAATAAGAAAATTTAGCAGTGCAAGTGAGACTTCCTTGTAACTGTTGTGGCAGAAAGGTCCTGAGTTCTCACCATCAAAATAGTGGAGTTATATTACACAACATTATTTAAGTCAGCTAGCAAACACATATCCACAACTCATATCAGTTTTGGGTGAACGTAATACTTCAGACAAGGGTACCTTTGTATAAGACATGTTACATATAAAAAGGTCAAATAGCATAACCCCTTGATCATTTAAAAAGAAAAAATACAACCCATTTGGTGAAAGAGAACTATGATGTCCCCATGCCATGGCCTATTTGGAGAAACCTGAACTTATTTCTGCTTTTATGATAATTTCCTTCTTCATAGCATATAATAGCATAGCTAAGTAAGTCTGACGCTTACAAAATTCCCAGACTCAAACTACATGGGTGTATCTAATTCTTAGCTAATGGCTATGTTGTTGTGTGCTTCCTTAATGCATCTTCTTAGGGCTAGTGTCCTATGACTAGAATGGTTAATGCTTTCTTGACACTTTGTAAATATAGACCCTTTTTACTGCTCTACATATGCACCACCAAACCAAATGCAACCAGAGTGACTATGACAAGCTTTTTAAAGAAAATTAAAGTCTATACATGTAAAAGCTAAGGCTTTTGACCAGCGCTGGAGTTTCTTTGCCTGGTTTCTGTAGGTTAAGCATCATGACATTGATGTGCTTGTTCTGGAATGGACGTTGCATATCGTAGTTACAGGTTCCAGCACTGACTGGGAGTCTCAGTTATGACGGGTGACATAATTTAACCCCCGATGAGTAACAAAGAAAGCAGCTTTTTTAGTTGAGATGCTGGTTAAAACGGTGCGGTAATTCAATGCAGTTTAAACCCCTCCTTCCCACAATCTATATATTAACATTCCTCAGTGCAATGCCCCAACCTGATGATACATTGATAAACGTTTTCTTTTGACAGCTTTCAGCCGACATAGTGTGCGGCTGCTAGCTGTCGAGCCTGACTGTCACTGCTTGCTTGCTTAGTCCCCATTCTTGAAATCACTATCAGCTGACCTAGTGATCACATACTAGCTGAATGGTTCATTCAGAAATGAATGGATTTTAGTTGCAGAGGCCACTACAGCCTGTAGATGGCATTGTGCCTCAGTTTAATACTGTAGTTGTTTGATATAATTATAGTGTTAACTTTTTTCCATATGTCAGTCTGTTATAAAAACAGAGCTTTTTATAAAACAGTGTACTAAATAAAAGTCTTATGCTGTATGTCTTTAAAAGTGCAAACATTATATAGGTGTGCAAGTTAGTTATAACCATGTTTACTGACAACTCATGATGCTGCTAAATTTGGCCTGAGTGTCTAGGTTTCAATGAACTTTGGACACAAAGGAGTTAATCAAGTGTAAGTGGGTGGCACATATTGCAAAATCTAATGGTTAAAGTGAAAATAAGAGAATTGCTTTTGCAGACTTGTTTTAAAGGCTCAGGCTCTATGAGCTTGATCCTGGCTTTATTACCAAGAGTGAGTCACAGACCTAAAATCATGCAGGGCAGGAGTTCAGACCCTAGTCAGCTTCCATATGTCTGTCTTCACAGGTTCACTTTAACGTTTTGAAGTTGGTACATGGTGACCAACTTTCCTCAAATACTGCTTTAATAAAAATGCTTAATACCATGTAAAAATGTAAATTCTGTATGTTCTTCTCCAAAGACTTGAATCTCTTCAGCTAAAATAAAAGAAGTTAAAGTTTACAGTTTGAAGGGTAGTGAATAATCTTTATTTTTTAATACAGGATGTTCAGAAAACATCTCCTTCCTGTAAGAGGTGGCAGGGGAGTGTTAATTTGATCGCTGGCATCAAGCTGAATTTCAGAATATAACAAAACACTGCATTATGTATTTCATTTTAAACACAACATAAACATTCATTTCCAAAACCCGCTAAAGAAACATTTGGCGCTTTCATTCATTGAGTCAAACAGAAGGAAACACTAATGAATTGAGCTTCGTCATGTAACATGATAAAGTAGAAAGCCATTTTTAAAGGATGGATCTAGGCAAACTGTTATATACATGCTGGAAACAAATATATAAGAACTGTGCCAAAATAATTTCATGTTAACAAACTTTAGTGACACACTCACTACTATTGTATAATGTGGCACATCAGATGTTCTGTTAGATCACGCTTTCTCAAACTTTTTTATCCTCAATGAACCCTTGAAAACATTCCGAGATATCAAGGAACCCCCTAAAACTATTTTCTTATCTACAACTCGCGGTACATTTGTGTGATTAGTGACTTATGCTATAGCATTAAATATGTACATATTACAAACACTAATAAAATATAAAACAGAATTGCATACTAAATATTTAAATTACAGAGTCACAAAAAAATTAATCTTGCAGTGGTTTTCCATGGCAACCCTTACTGTCCATTGGTGCTTATTGCAAAACTCTAATATTGCATTGGTGTTCAAGTGGTAATACCAACTTTGCACTGGGCCTCGGTGACAAAACTATCTTGTCATCGGTGTTCATTGCAAAACTCCAAATTTGTATTGGTGTTCAGTGCAAATAACTTTGCATTGGTGTTGAGTGCAAAACTCCAACTTTCATTGGTATCCATTGCAAACATTGACTTTTGCATTGGTGCTCCGGGAAAAACTTTAACTATGTGTAATAGAGAAGGATGGGGCTGCAAGCTAGAGGCAGACTGCCTAATGGAGCATCTATGCAGGTGCTTATCTGTCACAGGAGGCCTATCCACCCTCTCTGGCTGTGCCCTGCCCACACCTTTCCCCCTCTGCCTTTGTCCTGACAGGAGAGGGGTTCCCACTGTGCATGTGCCAGGCTGCAAGTGCAGTGCACACACACAGACTCTAGGCAGTGGTTGATTGTCAGGGTTGCTTGACTTATAGTTCCAGCTCTCTGGTGATGTCATGGCAAGTGTCCCTGTTGCCCTGATAGGAATTAGAGGTGACTGCAGGGGAAAAAGTGAAGCCACTGTTGGGCAGATATAAATCCACTGCAACAGCAGCAGAAAACAGAACCCCTGGGGACCTCTTGTAAAAATACCTGTTGAGAAACCCCTTAATTATACCCCTTAATAGTGAATTACTATATAATGATTGTAATGTACCTTAAATATTTACTACATTTTAATTAAATATCTTTAGTGTTTCCCATTTCAACTAATGATGATAATCGAATATCTATCTAATAGAGGGAGACTCCCGGCGACCCCTTGCAAATTGTCATTCGACCCCCGAAGGGGTCCCGACCCACAGGTTGAGAACCGCTGCTTTAATGTATCAATATCAACTTCTTGCTAGTGAAATGTTGTAAATTGCTTTTAAAGGAAACTTGTACTTTGCCCATACAGGGTAAAGCAACAGGTTAG
>NW_017306418.1:139610-148500 GCF_000935625.1 Nanorana parkeri
GCAATATGCAATATATACCTACCTTTCCTTCATATCTATAGGCTGATGAGTGAGTAAGGAAGATACCTTTGCATTGGCAAAGCACTGGTTCAATTTCTAATAATGTGTCACCATATTAAAAAGAAGTGTGCAAAAATAGTTGCCATGGGTTGCCTTTTCGCTCTTCAAAAGTGAAATATAGAAAATAATGTAGTATTTGCCTTATTATCAGTACCCATTTTGTGAGAAATATTCTGGACTATTGATTTTCTTATTCTTTAGGCATGTAAATGCACTAGTCAGTGTGTGTTCTTTTCCAATTTTAAGTTTCTGACAGGAGCTTCTAATTTATGAATGCAAAAATTGAACTCAAGGAATTTTCCAGAACAATGTAACAATCCATACCAGAATGCATCGCCCCGTTCATACCACTTCAAAGCAGCAGTCTTGTTTCTAGCCACATCTGGTTACAGCTGACGTCAAATTGAAATCCATTGAAAATTCTGCTGCCAGGCTCCTGTATCAGACTCCCCACACCTCATCTGCCACTTCACTAAGCAAATCCTTCAGTGGCTTTCCCACCATTTCATAAATCAATCCTCAGTCCTCCTCAACAAGGCAAAAAGAAAAAAAAATCTTGCTAGTTGGAGTATATTTCAGCTCTTATGTATAGTTAATAGAAAATGCAGCCAGTCTGCATGTGAAGCTGGTAAAAAAACTGCCAAAATCTTGTATTAGAAAGCACATTCAGCAATTACATGAGATATAATATATCTTTCAATAGGATTTACAGTTAAACTTGATGACTTTTTCTAACCCATTGTATAATGTCAAATTAAGTCAAGGTGGGTTGCCGACCCTGCTGAGGCTGCCATACAGTTTAGCCTTTTAGATAAGGTAGCTTGCACTTTCTATATTTCTATCTTACTGGACTGGACAAAACAGTCTAAAGCTACAAGCCTCCTTATTTTATTATTGTTGTTGTTATTGTTTTTATTACAGATATTGATAAAGCGCCAACAATTTACGCAGCGTTTTACATATAGAACATTTACATTTTATGTTCACCTGTACATTAAAGGAGAACTATGGGGTCAGTGTTTGTTTTTCCCCATAGTTCTCCTTAGGGTAACGGGAGGACACACACTAGCGTCCTCCCGTTACCCTCAGCTCACTATACCGCGAGCTACAGCTCGCGTTATACTGAGACGCCGGAGCGGATCCCGACCTGGACGTCGGGATCCGCCCAGCTGCGTGAGTGACAGCTGGCTCTGCCTATCTAGAGGCAGAGCCAGCTGTAACCGGCCCCTCCCCCGTCCGTTCTGCCAGTCAGCGCTGGCAGATCGGAGCGGGGAGAGGGGAATCCAGCCCCTCCCCTGTCACGGCAGAGAGCCGTGACAGGATCGAGAGGTGAGCGAACCCGGTATGTGTTCGCTCACCTCCCGATCTACTGAGCCGACCTGTGACAGTCTCATTGTCACAGGTCGGCTAGAACTGTGAGGTGAGTGGAAATCACTCATCTCATAGTTCTCCTTTAATCACAATGCTTTTATGATCAAATGCAATGTGACCTTATCATTTTTTTCATAGTGAATAAATGGGATTTGTATTTCCCACAGGCTTGGGATTGTTTTTTTTGGCTTTTATGCTAGTTATCCAATTAACAAAATGCCTAAGCTGAACTCCAGGCAATGGGCTAAGTTCACAGATGAAAATGCATATAAAGGGTCTTTATAGCACAGCATTGTCTGGATTTTGCGACTGCAGTTTTGAAACACCTACTGCCCCCACCCATCTCCTATACCCTGTGGCTAGCCAAGAGAAGCAGGAGATTCATAAATGTATCTCTTTAACTTTGCATGCTCCTTCTATCAGCATGTTCCTTACACAGCAGCTCAGCTGGTTGGCTCCTTGTGCTGCTTCTCCTACCTCCAGTCTGAGCCATGTTGACTGTAAGAGGCTAATACAAATTCATGTATTTCCACTGCTTGCATTGAAAAAACAAACAAAACACATTTACCGATCTGTTAATGAATACAGAGCTGAATTTATGTGGTTTTTTTTTTTTATAAGTACCTGAAATTCAGTTTTAAAGTTCTTAGATCCTCAATCGATTTATTAAATCAATACATAAAATCTTTCTTAAGATGTGAATTTATATCATTGTATTGGATCACGTTCACTTTTATGTGACACATTTTAATTAGAGAATATTTTCTTACGCATTGTTTAGAGAGATATAGCGCGGCACATTTTTTATATTTTTCATTTATTCCGTTGTTTGTTGGATTAGTGTTCGCTGCTTAGGTTGTTTTATTTAGTTTCTGGCGCAAAGTTATTCACATTTTTTTAAGATGCATTAAATCGTTGTCACGTTTCGTTATAAAACGAAAACATTTGGGGCCACACAGGGTCCCTTCTTCAAGGTGACAGAGTGACATGCTCAGTGAACTTAATAATGATTATGCAGGTTTTCTGACTTCCATTTGACTTTATTTTATAGATACTTGTCCCACCTCAGTGACTCGTTATATATAATTTAGAGATCCGATATCCAGGTATTTTCAGAAAGCGGTCAGCAGTGATGGCCTACATATTTTTTTCTTTCAGTACAATTTTACTTTTAAACCACATTTGCCACTTCAAAATGGTGTGCTGAGTAAAGGTTCAAAGCGAGTATATAGTGAATGTTACATATGCTGGGTTGTAAAGAGGGTGAGTATGACCGAGTAAGAATCCTGTATATACTAGAATAAGACCAAGTAAGAATCTTGTGAATACTAGAGTAAGCTAAGTAGGAATCTTGTGAATACTAGAGTAAGGTAAGTAGGAATCTTGTGAATGCTAGAATAAGGCCAACAGGGTTATTCCCAAAAGGGTGAAGAGTTTGGAGAAGACAGGAGAAGTGAACAATCTAGGACAACATAGCTGAACTGTAAAATGAGCTGAATTGGAGAATTTTTCTAAATCGGCTATGTTGTCCTAGATCAGGGGTGCCCGCAATATTTTGTGTTAAGATCTACTTTTGAAATGAGGAGCTGCATGAGATCTACCACGAAAAAAAACCTCCCTCGCTCTCTCTCTCCTGGCTGTCTCTCCTGGCTGTCTCTCCTGGCTGTCTCTCCTGGCTGTCTCTCCTGGCTGTCTCTCCTGGCTGTCTCTCCTGGCTGTCTCTCCTGGCTGTCTCTCCTGGCTGTCTCTCCTGGCTGTCTCTCCTCGGGCTTTCTCCTGGCTCACCTTGCTGTATTTTGCAAACAGTGCATTGCAACAAGCTGTATAAACTAATATTCTTTGATGTAATATATAGCACCTAACCCACCAGTATCCACCAGAAAGGAGTCAGGGAGCTTGGCTCAGCAGACTCAGGCTAATAGGTAATCATGTGTGCACAGCTAAATAAATATACCAAAATGGAATAAAGGGGCTGCCATTCACACCATTCATGATCTACCAGCATCAGCTTTGAGAGCTACTGGTAGATCACGATCTACCTAATGGGCACCCCTGTCCTAGATTGTTCACTTCTCCTGCCTTTTCAACTCTTCACCCTTTTGTGAATAACCTTTCAAGTAGGAATCGTGTGACTAGTAGAGTAAGACCAAGTAGGAATGAAGCTTTAAGGAAACCTGTACTGAGTGAAATATGTAGGCCGCCTTTGTTGACCTGTCCTCCTGTAAATGCTAATTATCCTTCTGTCATGACGATCCAATGGGTGACGTACTATATAATTTAGCCACTCGTCACAAACTTCCTCCCAAACTAGTGGCAAAGTCATCTATATTCAGTATTCAGATGATGTCTAATTGTCCTTTGCACAGTTCTTGGGGTAAAAAATAATCTGGCACATTTTTATAGTGACTTTGGATGTATTAATACTTATTAATGAAATACCCTTAGGTAGCCTTTTTCATCCTAAAGGACAAGCCTAATTTTTAATTATAAATAAAACCTCACCTTCCTAATATTAATTTACTTGCCCTTAAAAAAACAATCTCAAAATCTTTTTCCTACAATATGATATCCAAACCTGTAACCCATATTCACAAATAGAGACGAAATCATCCTGCTATCATATTTGTTTGTGTCCTTTTTTTTAAATATACTTTACAAGCTGTTTGTTTGCTTTTGCAGCTTTTGTTTGGTATTGAGTGTTTCTGCTCAGCTTGCTGTTAACCAATGTTCATACATCTTTATTAAGCTGCCCCCCCAACTGTTTTACTTAGGAATTCTGGAGCAGTGTTTTTACATAGGTTTTGTCCATGCAGCTATCAACATTAATTTCTTGTAAAATAAATTTAATTCTTACCTTCCTGATAAGCAGTGTCTTAAATCTTCTCTGCCCCCTCTCCCACGCACTTTGGTTCCTCCTTCCTGCAACAACGCTACAGAATATGGAAGGAACAGTTAGTAATCATTTAACAAATATTACATTACAGTAATGTCAAAATGCAATGTCTGTTGCTCACTATAACAATACGATATTTTTCCTAGCAAATGGAGGATGAAACCGGGTTGTTGGCTATGGAATACGTCTGATTGGATGTTTTCTTTCCCCAGAAGTTTAGGGAAACATTTTTTTCATGAAGACTTAACCAAACAAACTAAATACACCCTACCTAAAAATAAACAATATAATCTTTTTTCCCCAATAAATAATATACCTCAGCAGGCTCCATAAGCAAAACTGAGAGTTTTCAGTGAAATATGTCAAATGGGAAAACCTGTAATTTTGCACCAGAATCACTCCACTCATCCTTGCCGCTTGCATAATCTCTACTTTTGCAGCGGTGTCAAATAATCAGCGTAGTATTTTAAATTCCATTCTTGGTTTCCATCTACATGTCAATGTAGCTTAATAAAAAAAGAAAAAAAATGCTACATAAACTTTACCTTTTTTTTCTGAATGTACTTCTGTTTTTGGTTTAGCTAGAAATGTTGTTTCTGGCCCTGTCCTTCATATTCAGGTCTTCTTACAACAAATGGAGAACCCTAATTGTACCCCAGGGAATGGTTAATCTACAGTGGACATATGGTGGACAAAAGTTGAGTCTAGTAAATGGAATAAAATTATAAACAGAAAATGTGTGAACGTCTGGAGCGTCTGAAGGCGATGGGAGATACCGAGCACCGTACATTTAACTCTCCTGTGGCTCAATTGACAATCCGGTTTTTATTGGCCACGTCCGTGCCATAACACGTTCGGGATTTAAGTTCAATGTACATTTAATTAAAGTGATCAGTATCTGTTTCCTGTTTTGTGCGTAGTTCTCCATGCAGCAGTCATAACGATCAGCATAATTCAGAAAATGCAGGCTGAAATTTGGGCTCACCCTAGCGTGACATCAGAGTTTGATGGCTAATCCTTGAGAGGCTGGCAATCTTTTACATTTAAGAGTATGAAACATTCTGTTTATAGCAGTGAATAAAAAATTAACTATGGGTAACTTTCCGGCTTCCTGGATATAGCCATTACATGTGGTTGCACTACTCCAGCAAAAGGTTAAGTATTAATGGAAAATGTTCACTCGGAGAAACATGTTACTTGTAAGTTTTCTTTTGATTTTTTTTTTTTTTTTTTTTTTTTTTTTTTTTTTTATTTTTTTACAGTCACATTGAATGTCTTCATTCATTTAGCCATCCATAAAGCAAATATTGTTGCACATGCAGTGGATAATACGTCTTTTTAGGGCTACTTGTGTGGCATGTCACAGATCATTAACTGCGAGTAACCACCTGACTTGAGGGAAGTCTGGACACATCATTACAGTGAAATAGGCTTTTATTTGCCTATCACTGCAACACATTGATTAGGGAGAATAGATACAGGGAATTCCAAACACTTTGTATCATGTCACAAAGCACCTGATGAGAGGAAAGAATACATAGTGTGAACTGGCGATTTTTCTTTTTTAACCAGTAAATATTTATGTGTATGCTCATTGTCATTGAACTTTTTCTATAGCTAATAGCTTAGAAATAGACTTAACATTACATTCACTTGCAACTGTTCTGCTTAGTAAATAGGATTTTAAAAATATTACATGCTTTAAGTTTTTTTATACATGTTTCACAACGTAGCTGCATACTTACTGGTTATATCATTAACTAATTGTGTAAACTGATATAAGAAAATATCTGCATCGTGTTAAATGGCAAATACATCTAAAATAATAACGTATAGCAAAATATGTATCAAATACTGTATGTATTTGGATAACCAGTACACATTATTCACTATGATAAATATATATATAACTATTATTTTTGTTTTTATTAATGTTTTTTTGCTCTTATTTTCTATTTTTTATCTTACATTTCTAACATTTCTTTGTACTTACAAATTCAAAATATATCTATTGATAATTCATAATCCTCCAATAGACAAATATAGAGTACTAAATATTATTTGAATTTAGAAAAACATAAAATAATTCAAATAAATATTTTTGTTTGACTCCATGTTGAGTTAATAATGTAAATCTATCTCTATCTATCTATCTATCTATCTATCTATCTATCTATCTATCTATCTATCTATCTATCTATCTATCTATCTATCTATCTATCTATCCAACAAAAAGGACTGAAGCAGCTTGCGTTTTGGAATTCAAATCCTTTCGGAGGAAGCTAGTAAACTTGCTGGTCATAACTAGTAATATCATTAATTGGATCTTAAACAGAATTGAAGTACTTGTTTTGGCCAAGCCTGTAGAAGTATGTGTACTTTTCAGTTTCCCCCTGCTGTTCCCTGTGTGTATAATACAGGCTAAGTTTTAGATGCTGTTGGTGACTCGCTGTCAGAGCTGTGTTTTAGAAATGTGTATTATATCAGCACATGAGAATTTAAGGGTGTGAAATAGATGTAATCCATGCTTGCATCAAGTTATGCAGTAGTTCAATGAATACAGGTACATTCTTAGAGTACACAAAATTCCAGTAAATATTTCATGTTTGACAAAAGAAGGTACAAAATTAGATTACCTTAGTCAGTTTAGTGGCTTCCACTCACTGCTAATGTTATAACTTGCCTGCTGAGGCTTTGAAGCGAATTTAAACATTTTCTATTATTTTGTGTTTTTGGTGATCATAAAATCACAGGATTTACGTTGGTAAAAATATTGTATGCATGTGTACAAATTAGAAATACAGTTTAATCTGTAATTTTGCTATTATTTGTTTTCTTGCTTTAGAGCCCTGTCATGCGTGCTTTCCGATCAGGTACGCCTGTCAGTTTTCCAGAAGCCCAATGTTAGTCTATGGGCAGCCAGATCTAAAAGGACAGGTGTCCGTTTACATCCGGTTGCCCCCAGCTAGGCACAGAAAAGCGAATGGATCCCACATAGATGCGGTACAGTGATGACTGATTAAGGGAGGTAGCATTCTTATTTCATGATACTGACCGGAAGGGAGCTTTGGAGAACTATTGTATGATACCTAGAGATCCGATTTAATTTTCAAAAGCTTTGAAAAAAAAAATATATATATAATACATATATAATACATATATATCTAGATATATCTAGATATATCTGTATATATATATTCAGCCAAAACAGTTGCATACATGGTCCTTTATCAAGCCAAAAATAGATTCAGGTTCAAGATGGATACAAACAAAAGATCCCAAAACAGTCTAATAATGAACAATTTTTAAATACCAGAAAGTTATAAATGTATAATTACAGTTGACCTCTACACAGGCTATCCCCACTTTGGCCACCTTACCATAGCCCCTCTCTGCCAGTCCATCCAGTGGCTTCTGACTGCCTGAAGAATATTATTCTGAATACTAACAGCAATAGTCATCCACAACTCTGCCCCCAGCTACATCACAAGCTAATTTCAAAGTATCACCCAAACTGTCTTCCTTGCCCCTCCCACGACCTACTGTTCTTTAGCTTCCTTACCAATTACTCCCATGCTTACTACACCATTATGTCTGGCTGTCTCCTCCTCTGCTTTTAGGTGATCCCTGAAAACTCATCTCATCAGGAAAGCCTCTACCTAGCAACTGGAATTTTACTTCACTTACTCAGATAACTTATTCTCACACAGTTACTATCTTTTGATTGTAAGCTCTCATCAGCCCGCTCCTAACCCTCTTTTCTTGAATTTTATTGCAACTGTACTGTCCCGCTTTATTTTGTAAAGCACTGTGCAAACTGTTGGCACTATAAAAATCCTAGTTGATGATCATTTTAAAGTTAATCCAATTATGGATCAAGCACACGTTTTCAACCTTTTGTCATTGATAAGGGAAAGTACACATTTAAAAATGAGAAAATTATATTATAAATGCAGAATGATGCAGACGGTGTTGATTTATACTGGAGTAGGAAAAAAAAGTAAGGATGCACCGATATATCGGCCGCCGAAACACATTGGCCGATAATGGCACTTTTGGCATAATGCCGACAGAGCCATGTTTCGGCCGATACATCGGCACATCCCTGGTTTCTTTTCTCCCCGCTGGGCGCTGTTCCAGCGGGGAGAAAAGAAAGTGACAGCCGGCCGAGCGCTGCAGGACGAGAGCGCTGTGAACGGCCGGCATCTCTCCTCCCACACCGCTCAGCCGCCTATCACATTCCGGCAGATGGGTGTGGGGGCAGAGACAGTGCTGTCACAGGAGGCTGGGCTTTCCTCTCTAGACCGCTCGATCAGCCTCCTGTGACAGCGTGTCGGAGAGAAAAGCAATGTACACATACTCAGTGATCAGTGATCAGTGATCGCTGACTGTGTGTACATAATTGAGAATATGTTATGTTAACTATATTCTCAATTATGAATGAATGGGAGTGATCTACATAACCCCCATTCATTCATAATTGTGGTTATAGTAAACAAACAATGTTCTCATGTTATCAATGAACAGGAACACTCATAGAGGATTCCTGTTCATTGATAACAGGGG
>NW_017306418.1:150501-160494 GCF_000935625.1 Nanorana parkeri
ATTAGGGGTCTGTTTAGACCCCTAATATTTCCCCGAAGCCCCTAAAAGTAAAAAATAAAAATATTTAATAAAAAATTAATTAATAAATAAAAATGAATATAAAAAGTTTATAAAAAATAAAATATTTAAAAAAATTTAAAAAATAAAAAAACAGTTTCGGTTTCGGCCTGACATTTTTTAATTTCGGTTTCGTTTCGGTTTTAAAATTTCCATTTCGGTGCACCTCCTAAAAAAAAGTATTGGTAATGAGTAAATACATCTACTTTTCTTTTTAAAAATATCAAAGAACTTTGGAAAAAAATAACACTTTACCGCTAATGCCTAAAGATGGCCATACACTGTTAGAATTTTGTTTGAAAATTAATTTGAAATAGTTTGTCAGAACATTTTATCTTGCCATCAATTAATTTTGTTGGAAAGCCCAGACCTTCTACTTGAATTGAATCTCAGACATATTAAGCAGGTTTCTTGTGTGCATTACAATATATAAGAATTTTCCCGAATGAAAATCACATTCTCCTATAGAATTTTTTACATTCAAATCAGAAAAGAGAAAAATCTTTCCCCTTGTTCCTTCAATTTTCCTCATCACTACATTTAGCTTAACATTTAGAACAAACAAATAATTTAGGAGTTGCTAGAAGTATTTTACTGAACTAAGCTTCTTTTAAATTTTAACAATTTGACAAAGTGCCAAGGGTATTACAAAGTATTTCACTAAGCACTTTTTTACTGTCCATTTTTAGGCCTTTGGTCACACCATTCTTAGTGTGTTCCGGCCCGATTGTTGCCGAAACGCACTGGATCGCATTGCAGCCCGCTAAATTTTTATGGGGCGGGAGGGGGTGTGGCAGTCCATTGAAGTGGATCGGCCGCATGGGAATGCAAGGCATATCAATGCCTGCGGTCCGGTCCTGTCAGAAAAAATAGTGCTTGCAGCATTTTTTCGTACCGGACCGCAAGTATTGATGTGTCTTGGGTTTCCGGCCGATCGCATTGCGGCCGGAGGGCGTGGCTGCGGTGCCATTTACTTCAATGGACCACCACGCCCCCTGCCACCCCACAACAAACTGAGCTGGCCACTATGCGATCCAGTGCGTTCCGGCCTGAAACAGGCTGGAACGCACTGTGTCTGGTGTTCAAAACAGAGCAACAGAAGTTTCAGCTCCACCGAATTTCTATTTAATTGATTTAGGGTTAGGCTGTATATTGTTACCATACAGAGTAGTGAAATTATTGTCAAATCTGCGCTTATGGGTGATCAAATGAAACTCTTAAATAATTTTACAGCTGCTGCAATATAGACACCCAGGTCCAACTAGTAAATGGAAATAAATATGCAGCGCTATGGGTCCAATTGGTAATTGATATAATATAAGAAATATTGCTATACCAATTGTATCTGTTGATCTGCGCTTATAGATAATAACTCTCTAACACGGGTGATAAAGCTGCCACAATACAGATACACAAGTCCCAAAAATGAATGGCGATTGTGCGGCGCTAAATACCCTGGTGTAACTGATATTATATACTAACTACAAATCTATACAAATTTGAACCTTAAAACATATATTAATAAAGATTGTGCAAACAAAAGTGAACAAAATAGTGTATCACAGATAGCATATACACTATAAATGAATGTGATTACACGTTTTGGATTGTGATGACTGATTATGAATTTATATTGACTTTATCACTTTTTATCACTCTATGAAGTTTGTTTCTACTGGTTATATATGAAGTCACTATTTATCACTATATACGTTTATATCTGGATGGTTATATATCCAGTCTTTGGTTACACCAATCACGTCATCATTTTTTAATTCAGCACAGAAGATCCAAACATACTTAATAAGCTTATTTTTTTGTTTTGTTTAAACTGTCACATTTCATTTTATTTTTTGCAGTTTGCTTACTGAGGCCCTCCCTTCTTATTTAAGGGTGTCTCTTTTACCTAGCAGGTTGTTACAAAGAAGACACCCATGCATGCACATTCCCAGCCGTCACCTGAGCTTTGTGTGTCCACTGAAACACACAACGCTCGACAAGCCACACCCCTGCTCCTGCCTCCTCCTTCCTCACAGCAGTTTGACAGGCAGCTGCAGCAGCCGATCACTCCCCTATTCTCAGTGCCCTCGGGATCCCTCCTCTACATCTCAGAACTTTGGGGACGCAGCGCAGATGGTCTTGGAGCCAGTGGTCAGTAACACAGACCATAGGTAAGTGTTTGGAGGTGGGGACATGGAAAGACACTCGGGCATTTATTTACCTTAATGCAGAGAATGCATTAAGGTATAAAGAATGCAGAGAATGCATTAAGGTATAAAACTCATACCTTTAGTACTACTTTCAATCTACCATATTGGTGCTTTACTTTAGGCCAATGGTATGGGTTGACTCAAGATGCCAAATAGTATGGTTAGATCATGTCTGCATAGTCAAAGCAGGTCACCAACTGTATCATACCTCTCCATTAAGATGCACACTTCTCTTCAAAGCAAGGGATTTAAGTATATATAAAAAATGTTTAAAATAATTTACTAAGTATTTCTTAAGTTCACATAAAAGTAAATGACAAATACATTTTACTATATTACTTTGTTTTGCAATTTGTACATATAAAAGGTAACCACGTAATTCACTCACTTTAATTTTTTGTGTCCCATTCTTTGTGTTTTTATGAAATCGTCTTCAATTGGAGCTCAAGAGAGTAAAATTAGCCTGTTTAAAATCATTTTGTTTCATGCAATATTGTTTTTGGAAGCTAATATTAAATGAGATCATGTAATCATTGCTATTCCCCAATTGCTCCCTTTTCTAGAACAAGTTATTTCCCTGTAATTGATGCATGCAATTAAAGTATTTAAGGAAAAAAGAGTCACTGTAAAGAGCTTGTTTAAACAAGAGGGAATCAAATTAGAACAGCTGAAATAAATGATATAAATCATATATTATTTCTGGGTGAAATTATAAAACTATTAATGTAGATTTCTTATTTTTTGTGCTTGCTAAGGTGGCCTTGGTTTTGGCTTTGTACTCATTGGCAGTATGGCTGCTATGGCCATCCATTCAGATGGTAATACAGCAGTATCAGTTATTAAAGTGAACCCTGTACTGTAAAACAAGGCATGTTTATTAACTGAGAAAGGTTAAAAAAAATAATGCCTCTGGGTCAAAAGGTTAAGAAATATGCTACCTTAGCCCCTTGCCTTAGTGGCTGCAAGGATAAATATCTCCATACTTTTGGCCACATTCCAAATAGAACTGAGTAGCTCAAATCTCATGAGAACATACTCACAGCATTTTAATTACTCAGCATTCCCCCAAGATCTTGCCAGAAGGATGGCGACATAGCACAAGCCTAGGCACCACGTGCGGAAGCCAGGGGTAAGCTAAGTATATTTTCTAATCGTTATAAAACTTTACTGTAGTCTTTTGGATTAGGGAAAGGCTGCCATAGCAAATACGTGACCTTTGTTTTCTATAGCGCTAGGTATACTTCACCAAGGCCCCACCCCTTCCCGTCACTTGCTAGGATCAGATGCTTGAAGGATAATTTTTCTGCTAAGTTGTTCAAAGCAATTCCTAATATTATTATTACAGATTGAAGGGAATAATTAAAATCATATTTATCCCTAAATGTGCAAACAATAAATGTCAGGATTTGAAGTTGTGAAAGTCCATCCTCTGCATTTTCCAGTTGGCTTGCATTTTGTTTTTGAGTGCAACATTTGGCTGAAACATTCTGTATAACATCAGTTGCTAGGTTGTAAAAGTTCCAAGGTCTTCTGGCTAGCAGTAACTTGCCAAAAGTAAAAAAACAAAAAAAATCGATGTAGGGTCAGTGCCCTGCCTCATGTTCATTGTCTAGACAAGGAAATTCGACCCTACAGTGGGATGGTTCCATTAGTTTATTATGTCTGAGGCTATGGGTTTTTAATGTTTTTAATAGAGGAGTTTATTTTGGAGATAAATTCTGAACCTACAATATATGATATCATTTTTACAACAGCTTTATCATTCTTTTTAGATATTTTTTTTATAACAGCTCTTTGGCTGTATTTAATAACCACTGGTTTTTGTTTTGTTTTACTATATAAAGGAAAGAAGGCCAAAATGTTTGGAAAAAAACTGGTGTATCATATTTCTTGAGGCCCTAAAATGCCCCCCATTTTTTTTTTTAGGACATAACATATACAGTTTGGCAGTCAGAGTGCAGGGAGAGCAGGAGATAGTGCTCCCTTAGGGTAATGGTCAGTGGTGAGGGCCCCCTTTATAATCCATATGCCCCTTGTGTACCCCCTTATGGCCCGTGTGCCCCCTTTCATTGATGGTCAGTGGGAGCAGTGGTACACACAGGAGCGGAGATGGAAGAGCGGACAACAGAAGAGGATTGGGAGAATCATTGACAGAGGAGCAAGTGACCGGCTCACAAATGTGAACACAAGCAGACAAGTCATGGAAACACTAGCCACCTGTGCCTTGTTTTTACAGTGCCATTTATAAAAATTTATAAAGGCACTCCAGAAATGCATGTCCACCCCCCCGCCATTTTCTTACTATGTGGCAGTAGAAAGGTGGTTACATTTGTCACACAAGTGCGTTTTTCGAATCATATAGTGCAATCAAGGAAATCATTTGTAAGGATACCTTAGTCTTTTTGCTGGATAAAAGGGGGCATATTATATAGACAGTTTTTCCACGTTGAAGTAGTAGTGAACAAGAAGTAAAATTTATAATTGTCAAGATAATGTTCATGTTGTATAATTCCAGTTTCATGGAGTCAACAGAGAGCACTAGTTGTCTGGTAATGGTTTAATCAATTGTCCCAGTGAAACATTAGTGGATTTTCTACTATGCCTTGTGAATGCATTCAAACATCCCCTTAGTGACCGAGGCCTTTTTTCCGTTTTTTGTACCCATTTTATGTTATAATCCACATTTTAGGCATGAACATATCTTCAAACCCCACACATTATATATTTTCTGTAGTTCACACCAGTGCTAAATGCTTAGCCAGTGTACTGTACATTTTATTTTGTTTCTGTTTTTTTTGCAGTTTTCCCCTATAGATTCTAGTCATATTTACAATATGCACATTTTGTATGTATTTTTTTCAATTCAGAAGTTTTTTTTTAATCATTTTACATTTGAATCATTTTCATTTTGGTTTTAATTTATTTTGTTTTATAAACTAGATTTAAATTGCTAAACACTGCCACACACACACAGATAGCAGTCACAGGACATCCCGAGGCAAGCAAAATTAAGATAGCATAAAAATGACATTTACAAAATCTGTACATTACCTGAGAGTTTAAAGGTTGAGTACATATAACGTTACCTATATTTTAAGCCAAGAATAATTTGATCTGCTGCTTTTAATACCATAACTGTGTTTTGCTTAAGTGATTGCTTTATAAGTGGAGAGTAACAGTCTGGTCCCAGCTGGCAGTATATGAAAATACTTGGGCAAATATTGGGACCCTTATCAGAATGACTAATCTAAAATCACACAAAGAATAATACCACCATTTTGCCAGGTCTTCATGAATAGCCTTTAGTTTTTTTTCATGCTGGACAAGAAACACATTTATTAGAAATGGTGTGTTGAGGAACTTTTTGATACTTGCTTGGTGTTTTCTGAGAGTGATTCTTAACAAAGTATACACCGACTTGAAAACACTATAAATGGTTAGCTGCTAGGAGCCAAGTCGATTTTTTAAATTATTTGGATTAGTTAATTAAGTATGTTTTAATGGATCTAAGATTAATTAATGTAAATCACAAATCGTAGGCATGTGCAATCATTTTAGACCTTTTTTTATCTAGCGTGGAAGCACTCCTGCTTCATAGCTCAGGGTGAAGATTTGCATGTTGAGCTCCTCTGATTTGGGGACTCTCTCTTGGCAATCAGGATGTACACAGACACCACTGTGTTCAGTAGCGTAACAATCACCATAGCGGCTGCTATGGCGCACAGGGGGGCCCAGCCAGGACATCCCCCTGGTGCCGTGCGGGCCGCCTGGGTCACTATGGCATTTCAGGCTGCTGGCTGTCACTGGCGGCTGTGAGGAGAAACACGCAGCCATTCACGTGCACCGGCGCGTACCTCCTCACAGCTGCTGAGTCGATGACACCCAGCAGCTTCGGGGGAGGTGGCTGGGCCGGTCGTCGGCAGCGATGGAGGAGGAGGGGTCCAGCGATCGCGTAGGCAGGTCTTAGCGATGGGGAGGCAGGCCTAGCGATTGAGGAGGTGGGGCCTAGTGACGGAGGAGACGGGGCCCGCAAGCGATCGTGGAGGAGGAGGCGGACAGAGGATCGGCCAGATAGGTGAGAGGGCTTGACCGCTGTTTGGGTTATCAAGTGGACTTATCTAGAAATCACAGGGCCCCATACAAGATTTTGCTATGGGGCCCTGTGATTTCTAGTTACGCCCCTGACTGTGTTCCATGTTTTTAGTCCTTTGGCCAGCTTTTTTTGTGTGTTTTCAGTGTTTTGGCCAGTTTGGTAGTTTTGTATACATTTTTTTCTGTGTTATGGTCAATACATTTTAAAAATATTTTTATATCAAAGCAGCTCCTTGTCATTCATGGAACTCAGTAGCTCTAGCTGAACTTAATACACAAGTAATTGAGTGAGGAAAGTGACTTCCCCCCCCTTTGTGGTTGCCCTATTGTAAGGTAGTCGATAATGCGAAATCACCTGCACTCCATACAGCGTACAGACCTTGTTGAAAGGTAGGTGCTCGAAGTGACAACACGGATGGCGCCGTGTGGCCCCAAAACGTTGGCTGTATGACGCATGTGACAATTTAATAAAAAGTACTTTACTTCTTGCACATATTATCGAGTGCTGGTGACTTCTATTATGGACTGTTGTAAGGTAGTGCACTTCAGAGAGAGAGAAATTTTAAAGCCACTGCACTTTCTCTATAACTATTAAATTAATATTTGTAAAACAAAGGTTTTATGTACATATCAGAAAAATATAAAACATCAATTTAAATTTATAAACATAAAACATGAGATATAAAAAAAAACATGGAATGTGGTTGACACTAAACCAGTTTAGTTGACTACAGATGACTAATATAGTTGACTTTCAAGTTTATAATCGGGGTTTAAAAGCTAAATAAATATTCTCAAGTAGAGTTAAATTTTTTCATATAACAGAAAACTCCTTTTAACTCGATGATCTCTATGTGTATGCATTGATGATTAGCATTATTATGTATTATGTCTGATTGAACTGAAACTCAGTTGAAAGATGTTAAAGTGCATTGCACACTATACTTAAGGTATAAAATATACAGCACTATTTATAACAACATTGATGGGTTTTGAGGACTCAAGTTTATGTGTCCACAAATATTCAAGTATGCAGACCTACAGCAACTGGTTTGGATTTTAAATATAACAGTTTACGATGGAAGCTGTTGTGGTTTAGGAAAGCTATATTCATGCTGGGTTGGTGGACTTGTGTTGCAATTTATATTACTAAAATTTATTTTATTATTGTTTACTGGGTCAACATTAGGTGTGTTTTAAACTTTAAACATAATTTTGTGGCAAATGATCCATATCCTGTGGCATAATGTGGAATTTAGGGCAGATTTTCAGTTAGTCTAGTTCAGTTCAATTGCACAAACTCTTTATAAATTTGTTCTCTTTTTTTTGTATGAGAGGTATAATAAAGGCTATATAGGTAGAGTACTATGCAGAATAGAGATTGTGTGCACAGGTGACATCCCTCCCGTCTCATCTTTAATATATATTCTTTCAAATAAAAAAATAAAAACTAAAAGGTATGGATCTGCTCTCTTGGCCTACATTTAGAGGGTTATTCACGAAAGAGCCAAAGGAGCCAGCCGTAGCTTCGGCTGATGCTTCGGTTCACTTCAGCCGACGGAGCCCTTCGGTTCAGTTGAACCGAAGGGCTACTGTACAGGCTATTCACTATAGCCTGTACAGCAGCCAAAGGCAGGCCGTTCGCCCTGTAAATGACAACAGCTGGGTGGAGCCTGCCGAGATGTCACAGCTGGCTCCGCCCAGTTGTTGTGCTGTAATGATAGATCAGCATTCTCAAATGACCTGGGGCCGCTAATCTGTCATTAAACAGCAACTGGGTGGAGCTGGCCATGACGCCACAGCTGGCTCCGCCCAGTTGCTGGAAGACTCGGACAGGTGTTACCAAAATGTGAACAGTTGGGCAGTGGTGCCACCCCTAGCTACACCCAATTTGTTAATATTTTGTCGGCATTTTTCAGATTCTTCATTCTGCGGCGGGAGTTCGTCGCGTACGGTTGTGTCGGCGGACATCATTTTTAAAAATTATTTGTATGTATTATTTTTATTTCATTGAGTCGTTGTGGACAATGCTGGACATCGTAAATTGACCTTTAGGATTACGTTGGTGTTTTTTTTACATTTTTTTTTTAGTAAAGGACTTGTCAAAAATCCTTTTGGTTTTTTTTCTTTCTTTAAATAAAGGATTTTTCAAAATTTGGCCTCTTTTTCAAAAATTTCAATTTAACCCTTAAGTGGATGGGTAGGGGCACAAGTACCCCTTATTCACAAGTGGGGACACATCTGATGTGAATAAGCCCCCTGCCCGCACCCCCACAACCAATGCCCCGGGGCTTCTGGGGAAAAGACCCTTGCGCCCATCGGCACGGGCAACCCTTGAAAACACCCTCCCAGTGCCAAGGGCATGTGGCCTGGTATAGCAGGGAGGTGGGGCACTCGATCGTCCCCCCCTTTAAGAATTTTAGGGGGCACCCCCCCCCCCCCCCCCCATTTTTGGGTGGGGGTCCCTCAAAATTCCTACCAGACCTTAAGGGCATGGTATGACTTTGGGAGGGAACCCCCCACACTTTTTTTTATTTTTTAACTTGGGGTCCCTCCTAAAACTCCTATCAGACCTGAAGGGCCTGGTATGACTTTTCAGGGAACCACACGCTTTTTTTTCTTAAATGGGGTGCCTCATAACTTTACCATTTAAATTTTTCTTTGTTTTACATTTATTCAAATAATTTTTTTTTTTTTTTATTTGTTTACATTTTTTCTCCGATGTAGCGAGCAGAATAGCTGAGCCGAATGCCGGCTATTCACTCACTGCCGTATGAGAATAGGGGCGAACGGCAGCAAATAAACTGCCGGAGCTTCGGCTCAGCCGATCCAGATGTTGGATCAGCTAAGTCGAAGTCCTTCTGCACTTCGGCTCATGCAGAGCATGTTTAGCTGACCGAAGTGCAGCTGATGTATGCCTGAAATTAGCTGTACTGAGCTGAAGTGAATAGCCGAACATCGTTCCACTCTGTTCACTTCGGCTCGGTTATTCACTCGGCTGCTTTCGGCAGCTTAGTGAATAACCCTCTTATTGTTATGTCATTGAGAACATGTAACAGATGCAAGTACTAATGTCAGCCAAGTGTGATACCTCTCTTATACAGTGAGTTGGAACCCCCTACTACACCTACCGAACTTCAGTCTTGGTCATCCATTAAAGCTAGCAAAGTCTGTAGACTAAGGCATGGTTTAACCCTTTCGCTGCCAAGCCCTCCGGAACATTTTTCAAATCAGCTGGCCAAGCCATTTTTGAATTTTCTGCAATTTTTTCCTATTGATTTGATTTTCAACTGCTGCGTTGCTAGCGTTTGTAAAAGACCCCCCAAACCATATATTTTCTGAAAGCGCAGGCCCGGTAGAATAAAAAGATGGTGATACTAAATTTGTAGGCCCTGCGATAATTGCGCAAATGTTTCTCAAATTAATATTAAACCGATAAAAATACACAATTCAATTGTTAAAACACACCAAAATCAGTATCCGTGCACAAAAAAAATTATTTTCTGACTAAATCTAAAAGATAAAACTGTATTGAGTTAATAAATAACAAATATTAGCAAATTTGTAATTGCGCCTTTTTGCGAAAAGGTAAAAAAAGTACTGTACGCAAAACTGTAAATAAGCAACTTATGTT